>NC_041234.1:41690662-41709922 GCF_002837175.3 Physeter macrocephalus | reverse complement strand
CACAATGTTCATTGCAGCACTATTTACAATAGCCAGGACATGGAAGCAACCTAAGTGTCCATCAACAGATGAATGGATAAAGAAGATGTGGCACATATACACAATGGAATATTACTAAGCTACATAAAGAAATGAAATTGAGTTATTTGTAGTGAATTGGATGGATGTAGAGTCTGTGATACAGAATATAGAGTGAAGTAAGTCAGAAAGAGAAAAACAAATACTGTATGCTAACATATATATATGGAATCTAAAAAAAAAAAAGGTTCTGAGGAAACTAGGGGCAGGACAGGAATAACAACGCAGATGTAGAGAATGGACTTAAGGACACGCGGATGGGGAATGGTGACCTTGGATGAAGTGAGAGAGTGGCATTGACATATATTCACTATGAAATGTAAAACCGATATCTTGTGGGAAGCAGCCGCACAGCACGGGGAGATCAGCTCCATGCTTTGTGACCAATTAGAGTGGTGGGATAGGGAGGGTGGGAAGGAGATGTAAGAGGGAGGGGTTATCTGGGTATATATGTATACGTATAGCTGATTCACTTTGTTATACAGCAGAAACTAACACAAAATTGTAAAATAATTATACTCCAATAAAGATGTTAAAAAATAATCCTCTGGTAAACACAAACCAAAAATCTATAATAGAAATACACACAAAAATGAAAAAGGAATCCAAACACAACACTAAAGATAGTCAACAAATCACAAGAAAAGAGATAAAAAGAGGAAAGGAAGTTAAAAACCTACAAAACAAATACTAAACAATTAACAAAAAGGCAATAAGAACATACATATTGATAATTTCCTTAAATATAAGTGGGTTAAATGCTCCAACGAAAAGACATAGACTGGTTGAATGGATACAAAAACAAGACATAGAGATATGCTGCCTACAAGAGGCCCATTTCAGACCTAGGGACACATACAGACCAAAAGTGAGGGGGTGCAAAAAGATATTCTATGCAAATGGAAATCAAAAGGAAGCTGGAGTAACAATACTAGAGACAAAGTTGGATGCAACATAATGATCAAAGGATCAATCCAAGAGGAAGATATAACAATCGTAAATATATATGCACCCAGCATAGGAGCACCTCAATATATAAGGCAAGTGTTAACATACATAAAAGGAGAAGTTGACAGTAACAAAATAATAGTGGGGGACTTTAACACCCCACTCTCATCAATGGACAAATGATCCAGAAAGAAAATCAATAAGGAAACACAGGACTTAAATTACACATTACACCAGATAAACTTAATTGATGTTTATAATGCATTCTATCAGAAAGCAGCAGAATACACATTCTTCTCAAGTGTACATGGAACAGTCTTCAGGATAGATCACAGGCTGGGCCACAAAGCAAGCCTTGATAAATTTAAGAAAATTGAAATCACACCAAGCATGTTTTCTATGAGATTAGAAATCAACTAAAAGAAAAAACACTGCTATTGATTCCTGCTAGCATATTTTTCATTTCAAATATTGTATTATTCAACTTTATTCTTTATATCATTTAGCTCTTTGTTAAGCTTTTCTTGTATCTTCTTTTTCTGTGCCTCCATTCTTTTCTAAGATCTTGGATCATCTTTACTATCATTACTCTGAATCTTTTTTCAGGTATTGCATAGATTGCCTGTCTCCACTTCACTTAGCTGTTCTTCTGGGCTTTGTCTTGTTCCTTTGTCTGGAACATATTCCTCTGCCATCTCAATTTGTCTAACTTTCTGTGTTTGCAGTCTCTGCTCCTCAGGCTGCAGGATCATAGTTGTGCTTGTTTCCGGTGTCTGCCCCCTGGTGGGTGAAGTTGGTCTAAGAGGCTTGTGCAGGCTTCCTGGTAGGATGGACTAGTGCCTGCCCACTGGTTGTGGAGCTGGGTCTTGTCCTTCTCGTGGGCATGGCCATGTCAAAGGGTGTGTTTTGAGGCTGCTGTGGGCTCAGTCTTTAGGTAGCCTGTCTGCTGATGTGTGGAGCTGTGTTTCCACCCTCTTGTTTGTTTGGCCTTAGGTGTCCCAGCACTGGAATCTGTAGGCTGTTGGGTGGGGCCAGGTCTTGATGTAAAAATGGCCACCTTCAGGAGAGCTCACACCAATGAGCTTTTACCTTTTACCTCCACTACCAGTGTCCTTGTCCCCACGGTGAGTCACAGCCACCCCCTGCCTCCCTAGGAGACCTTCCAACACCAGCTGGTAGGTCTGGCTCAGGCTTCTATGACATCACTGCTTTGTCCCTGGGTCCTGGTTTGCATGAGACCTTGTGTGCATCCTCCAAAAGTGGAGTTTCTGTTTCTCCCATTCCTGTGAATTTCCTGTAATCAGGCCCCACTGGCCTTCAAAGTCAAATGCTCTGGGGGCTCCTCTTCAGGATTCCAGACCCCCAGACTGGGGAGCCTGACATATGGCTCAGAACTCTCACTCCTGTGGGAGAACCTCTAAGATATAGTTATTTTCCTGTTTGTGGGTCACCCACCTGGCAGGTATGGGATTTGATTGTATCACGTATGTGCCCCTCTTACTGTCTTGTCGTGGCAGCTTCTTCTTTGTCTTTGGATGTAGAATATCTTTTTTGGTAGGTTCCAGTCTTTTTTGTTGATGGTTGTTCAGCAGTTAGTTGTGATTTTGGTGTTTTCATGAAAGGAGGTGAGCTCAAGTCCTTATACTCTGCCATCTTGTCTCTGCCTCAAGATATCTCTTCCTGTTACATTTATTTTTAAAATATTAATTTCCCAATTTGTGTGAGCGTCTTTAGAAAAGCTTCCTATGAATCTTTCCCACTTGTTAGGTTACTAGTATACAGGTTAACTACCTGTAAAATATCAGAAGTAAAGGAAAATATTTTGTCTTGACTTATACCACACATTTCTTAGAAGCAAATGTGTTAATTACATGAAACTTTATATGATCTACTTAAATAACAATTATAGCTTCAAATGTCGTATTTATCAGATGCAGTAATTAAGTTATAACAGTGAACTATGGGAGTTTGTAGGGAAAAAAACCTCAAAATGATAAAAGAAACAAATCTGCAGTATCATCATTATAGTTTATTTGTTTATTATTTTTTTCTTTTTTGACAACAGCTGGCACTGTCATTTGTAGTGTCCAAAATGGAACTTCCATTCCATCCCCAAGTAAGATTTATGTGTTTCTGTTCAAGTGCCAGCCTTATTTCAAAATTAAAACCTTTACTTTCTCTTCAGTAGTTATTAAAAACATAGGAAAATGGCTCCCTAACATTAAACTTGCCTCCCTGTTACAAGCTGTGATATCTTCTTTTTTTATAGTCCAGAGTCATTTCAAGGAAACATGTTTGATTGTAATATTTGAATCTGTGCAATTACAAGATGTGATAAAATGGATACTACCATATTGCTTTTGGTAGGGGATGGAGTGCAATCTTTCTTGAAAAAGGAAATACATGTAAGATTACTTTCTTTAAAGAAACAAATCTGTCATGGCCATGGCACGCCATGATAAGGCAGGATATTGGAGGCTGGGTTAAGACTGAGACACTGTTTGCTAGGTAGGAAAGCTATATCTCTGGAGGATGCCCCTCGTGACCAAATCTTGCTGGTTTTTCACCTTGCATTTACAGTCCTGGGCATGGCAAAGTGGCATATGCCAATAAAGACCACCCAAGCTGTCACAAATAAAAATATAATCAGTTGGATTCAATGACAAAACAAAGCTTTACCAAGATAGCTCAGATTTCTAGGCCAGGGTTATAATCATAATTTGTTCAATTTTATTAAGTATTTTTGATGCTTGAGAAAAATAACAAGATGTGAGGGAATATTCAGAAGGTAGCAAATCTTGGCTGGACAGAGTCCTCAAGAGATGGATATCAGCCCATCCAGAGGACCTTACAGTTGGGGAAAATACCCAGTTGAGGTTAAGATATTATTCTTTTCAATCTGTTCCTCAGGTTCCCAAGCTGGGAAGCTTTGTGGAAAAAGGAGCCACTGTGCCCTTCATACGTAGACAAGTCTAAGGAAAGCTAATAGGGATATTTAATGGACTCCATGGGCAGAAAAAAAAGTAGAAAGCAAAAATCTGGATGAGCTTTTAGCTACTATCCAAAGTGATGCAGAAACTGAAGAAGAGGGACAGTGAATATTAGAATTTTACTAGGTATTTATAATTAATCTACCAGACTGTAATTTCTTCAAGAGCTGCAATGTTCCCTACCAGAATATGATATATTTAAGACCTTATCCATCTTTATATCCCAAGAGCTAGCACAGTGTCTGACATATTGTAACCATCCAACAATTGCTTGCAGAAATTAACTGCTTATGTTTTTTTTTCAATTTTTTGTTCCCCAAAGTGATTATAATAAAACTTCATAATAAAAATGGATTGTGTACTTCTCTTTGGATGTAGCTAGGAAGGGGATGCAGGTGAGATGACTTGGCCACTTTTCAGCCAGATTTATAAAAAATAGAACTGCAAAGGACAGAATGAGTAGTAACAGTTTTCAATAGAAATGGAAAACAAGAAGAGTCTCATCCTCAAGGAAGAAAAGGGAAGCAAGGAAGGTGAGATAAGTGGCCTTATATCTTCGAAATAGAAAGGCCTGTATGGCTTTATGGTTACTAATCACATTTTTTAAAAATTGAAATATTCAGTCTTTGTCTCAGCAAATGTGAAGGTCCAGAAAAAGTGGGTTTGTTAAAGTGCTGAAAAAAAATTCACTTCTAGACCTAAATGAATAATGTCCATACTGCTTTAACATGAAATCTCCTTAAAGATTCCTATCAACTTTCGGCTCAGCAGCCATAGTCCAGGGAGTAAATAATGAAGACCTATAGAACTGTGGCAATGAGAAAGGAAGGGAAAACGGCACTTAAAGTGAAAAATCCATAATATCTAATCTAATATTAGACTAGATTTCTCAACTAATTAGATAAAGTGGGGAAAACATGAAAATAAAACCTGACATTAATAATAAAAAACCATCAAATAAAGAAAGCAAGCATTAATAGATTTTTATCCATTTATGTTAATGTTTTTTAATGACCTCAGGTGTTTAAGGAATTCTATCAGTTCACTGGATTTCTGTTAACTTTTACTTGGAAAATGGTATATAGTATATGGTATATTTTTTAAGTACTTTTATTCTTAAGACCTGAAAGTTACTACAAGTAGCATTATAGAGGGATAGTTACGAGAGATGCCCATTTCATAATACCGTATTTTTTAAGTGTTTTTATCCTGAAGCAATGTTAAATAACTATCTACTATGTCATTTTATCCTATAGCAACATCAAGAGCTAGACAAGTGTTCTTATTCTTATTTTTACTGAAAAAGAAACTAGGGCACAGAAAAGTCAAGTAACTCAAGTTCATACATAGATGCAGAGGTCAGACTAAGATGCAGCCAGCTAGTGGTCAAGAGAGCAGCTGCTTTCTTAAATGACTGGAGGTCACGTGGGCCTGGTAGAAGCCAGGTATCTGTCACATAGGGAACACCTGGATGCATCATTCCTTCAAAGTTTCACAGGCTCCTGAGACTTTGGAAACCTGGTGTCTCTGAGACAAGGATGGAGAGTGGGAAATGGGAAAGCAATGGGGCTGGGTATTCCCTCCTCCATAAGCTCTAACCAAATACAAACATATACAATTAAATTTTTTTATTAACCACTAAACATTTTAGCATGGATTAGTGGGAACAGGACAGAAGACCAAAAAATGAGAGAAAGAGAAAACAAGAAGAAAAAGAGTGCTGAATAAAAGAAACCAAAGACAAATTGCCTTCAAAATTATTCCAGCCCTTTGGTCCACAAACTCTAAGTTAATTTTGCAGTAAACTAAATTATCTTTCATAATTATTTTTCACCATGTTTTATTGAGGTACAAAATATTTGGGATTTTCCCAAGAAAATTACCTGAAGATTACCCAAAGCCTGCCACAACCTATTTATAAAATTCTTAAGAGTTACGTGACTATAATCAAAAAATAGTAATTTAAATAGAAACTATAAATCTTAGTTTAATATTCTTGAAGTTTCAGAACTTAATATCATTATATTTGTTCTCCTTTTATTGAGGTATAATTCACATATAACATTACATTAGTTTCAGGTTACAACAAAATGATTCAACATTTGTATACATCATGAAATCATTTACATAGTATGTATAGTTACTATCTGCCACCATAAAAAGTTACATTTTTTTTCTTGTGATGAGAACTTTTAAAACATACTTTCTTGATTTAATCTGGAGTCAGCTTAAGATGGCAGAGCAGAAGGATGTGAGCTCACACCTTCTCACAAAAACACCAGAATCACAACTAACTGCTGAACAACCATTGAAAACAAACAAACAGCACTGGAACCTACCAAAAGAGATACCCTACATCCAAAGACAAAGAAGAAGCCAAAACGAGAAGGTAGGAGGGGCACAACTACAATAAAATCAAATCCCATAAGCACCGGATGGGTGACCCACAAACTAGAATTAATTATTCCACAGAGGTTCTCCCACAGGAGCAAAAGTCCTGAGCTCCACATCAGGCTTCCCAGCCTGGAGGTCTGGCAATGGGAAGAGGAGCCCCCAGAGAATCTGGCTTTGATGTTAGGTTTGATTGCAGAAATTCCACAGGACAGGGGTAAACAGAAACTCCAATCTTAGAGGGCACATACAAGGTCTCATGCACACCAGGACGCAGGGAAAGAAGCAGTAACCTCATAAGAGACTGGGCCAGACCTACCTGCTAAGATTGAATGGTCTCCTGTGGAGGCAGGGGGAGGCAGTGATTCACTGCAGGGACAAACACTGGCAGTGGTACTTCTGGGGAGTGCTCATTGGCATGAGCCTTCCTGGAGGCCACCATTCCCTCCCCAAGACCTAGCCTCACTCAACACCCTCACTCAACACCCTGTAGGTTCCAGTGGTTGGACGCCTCAGGCTAAACAACCAGCAGGGCGGGAACACAGCTCCACCCATCAGCAGACAGGCTGCTTAAAGTCTTCCTGAGCACAGCCCTGTCCACAAGAGAGACAAGACCCAGCTCAACCTGCAGGTGGGCAGGAACCAGTACCAGGGAGCCTTCACAAGATTCTGAGACAGCCTCAGCCACCAGAGGGCAGAGAGCAGAAACAAGAAGAAATATATTCTTACAGCCTGCAGAAATGAGACAACAGAGGAATATGTCCCAGAGGAACAAGATAAAACCCTAGAAGAACAACTAACTGAAGTGAAGATAGCCAATCTACCAGAAAAAGTGAAGATGATCCAAGATCTTGGCAAAAGAATAGAGACACAGATCGAGAAGATACAAGAAATGT
Source organism: Physeter macrocephalus (assembly GCF_002837175.3). Lineage (NCBI taxonomy): Eukaryota > Metazoa > Chordata > Mammalia > Artiodactyla > Physeteridae > Physeter > Physeter macrocephalus. The sequence goes on along the minus strand of NC_041234.1, from coordinate 41,702,619 downwards.
TTAACACAGAGCAAGAAGATTTAAAGAACAAATAAACAGAGATGAGCAATACAATAACAGAAAGGAAAAATATACTAGAAGAAATCAATAACAGAATAACTAAGGCAGAACAATGGATAAGTGAGCTGGAAGACAGAATGGTGGATATCACAGCTGCAGAACAGAATAAAGAAAAAAGAATGAAAGGAAATAAAAACAGTCTAAGAGACCTCTAGGGGGATATTAAATGCACCAACATTCGTATTATAGGGGTCCAAGAAACAGAAGAGAGACAAAGGAGCAGAGAAAATATTTGAAGAGGTAAGAGCTGAAAAGTTCCCTAACATGGGAAAGGAAACAGTCACAGAAGTCAAGGAAGTGCAGAGAGTTCCAGGCAGAATAAACTCAAGGAGGAACACTGAGACACATAATAATCAAATTGACAAAATCTAAGGAGAAAGAAAAAAAATTCAACGCAGCAAGGGGAAAGCAACAAATAACATACAAGGGACTCCCATAAGGTTATCAGCCGATTTTTCAGCAGAAACTCTACAGGTCAGAAGGGAGTGGCAAGATATACTTAAGGTGATGAAAGGGAAAAACCTACAACCAAGAATACTCTACCCAGCAAGGCTCTCATTCAGACTTGATAGAGAAATCAAAAGCTTTACAGACAAGCAAATCTAAGAGAATTCAGCATCACCAGACCAGCTTTGCAACAAATGCTAAAGGAACTTCTCTAAGGGGAAAAGAAAGGGCCAAAACTAGAAATGAAAAAATTACAAATGGAAAAACTCACCAGTAAAGGCAAACATACAGTAAAGGTAGGAAATCATCAACACACAAATATGATATCAAAACCAGCAATCATGAGAAGAGAGCACAAATGCAGGATATTGGAAATACATTTGAAATTAAAAGATCAGCAACTGGGCTTCCCTGGTGGCGCAGTGGTTGCGCGTTCGCCTGCCGATGCAGGGGAACCGGGTTCGCGCCCCGGTCTGGGAGGATCCCACATGCCGCGGAGCGGCTGGGCCTGTGGGCCATGGCCGCTGGGCGCCGCGGAGCGGCTGGGCCTGTGAGCCATGGCCGCTGGGCCTGCGCGTCCGGAGCATGTGCTCCGCAACGGGAGAGGCCACAGCAGAGGGAGGCCCGCATACCACAAAAAAAAAAAAAAAGATCAGCAACTTAAAATTATCTTGTTTATATATACACTGCTATATCAAAACCTCATGGTAACCACAAACTAAAAATCAACAATAGATATACAAAAAAGAAAAGGCAGGGATTTCCTTCGTGGCCCAGAGGTTAAGACTCCACGTTCGCAATTCAGGGGTGCCAGGTTCAATCTCTGGTCAGGGAACTAGATTCTGCATGCCGCAACTAAGAGCCCACAGGCCACAGCTAAAGGAGCCCACATGCCGCAACTAAAGTTCCCGCATGCCACAACTAAAATTCCCACTTGCCGCAACTAGATATCCCACATACTGCAACTAAAAATGCCACATGCCACAACGAAGATCACACACACGTCAATGAAGGTCCCACATGCTGCAACTAAGACCTGGCAAAGCAAAATAAATAAATAAATAAATAAATAAATAAATAAATAAAAAATATTTATAAAAAAGAAAAAGCAATCCAAACACAACAGTAAAGTTAGTCATCAAATCACAAGAGAAGAGAACAAGAAGGGAAGAAAAAAGATCTACAAAACAATTAACTTTTGTTATTTTGGCAATAAGAACATACATACTGATAATTACCTTAAATGTAAATGGATTAAATGTTCCAACCAAAACACATAGACTGGATGAATGGATACATAAACAATATCCATATACAGGCCGTCTACAAGAGACTCACTTCAGATCTAGGGAAACATACAGACTGAAAGTGAGGGGAAAAGGTATTCCATGCAAATGAAAACAAAAAGAAACCTGGAGAAGCAATATGCATATCTGACAAAACGGACTTAAAGACTGTTACAAGAGATAAGGAAGGACACTACATAATTATCAAGGGATCAATCTAAGAAGAAGATATAATAATTGTAAATATATATGCACCAACATAGGAGCACTTCAATATATAAGGCAAATACTAACAACCATAAAAGGAGAAATCAACAGTAACACAAAAATAGTGGGGGACTTTAACACTCCACTTTCATCAATGGACATGTTATCCAGACAGAAAACAAGTAAGGAAACACAGGCCTAAAGTACACATTAGATCAGATGGACTTAATTGATATTTATAGAGCACTCCAGCCAAAAGCAGCAGAATACACATTCTTCTTAAGTGCATATGGAACATTCTCCAGGATTAATCACCTGCTGGTTCACAAAGTGAGCCTCAGTAAATTTAAGAAAATTGAAATCATATAAAGCATCTTTTCCAAACACAACGCTATGAGAATAGAAATCAACTACAAGAAAAAAACTAAAAAACACAAACACATGGAGGCTAAATAATATGCTACTAAACAACCAATGGATCACTGAAGAAATCAAAGAGGAAATCAAAAAATACCTAGAGACAAATGACAATGAAAGCATGATGACCCAAATCCTATGGGACACAGCAAAAGCAGTTTTAAGAGGAAAGTTTATAACAATACAATCTTATATTGGGAAACAAGAAAAATCACAAATAAACAACCAAACATTACACCTAAAGCAACTACAGAAAGAACAACAAACAAAACCAAAAGTTAGTAGAAGGAAAGAAATCATAATGATCAGAGCAGAAATAAATGAAATAGAGATGAAGAAAATAGAAAAGATCAATGAAACTAAAAGCTGGTTCTTTGAAAAGATAAACAAAATTGATAAACCTTTAGCCAGACTCATCAAGAAAAAAAGGAGTAAGACTCAAATCACTAGAATTAGAAATGAAAGAGAAGTTACAACTGACAGTAGAGAAATACAAAGGATCATAAGAGACTGCTACAAGCAACTATATGCCAATAAAATGGACAGCCTGGAAGAAATGGATAAATTCTTAGAAAGGTACATCTCCCAAGACTGAACCAGAAAGAAATAGAAAATATGAACAGACCAATCAAAAGTACTAAAATTGAAACTGTGATTAAAAAACTCCCAACAAACGGCTGGGACCAGATGGATTCAATAGGCAAATTCTAACAATTAGAAAAGAGTTAACACCTATCCTTCTGAAACTATTCCAAACAATTGCAGAGGAAGGAATACTCCCAAACTCATTCTATGAGGCCACCATCACCTTGATACCAAAACCAGATAAAGATAGCACAAAAAAAGAAAATTACAGGCTAATATCTCTGATGAAAATAGACGCAAAAACCCTCAACAAAACAATACATTAAAAGGATCATACACCATTATCAAGTGGTATTTATCCCAGGGATGCAAGGATTCTTCAGTATCCACAAATCAATCAGCGCAATACACCACATTAACAAATTGAAAAATAAAAACCATATGATCATCTCAATAGATGCAGAAAAAGCTTTTGACAAAATTCAACACACATTTATTTTAAAAACTCTCCACGTAGTGGGCATAGAGGGAACGTACTTCAACATAATAAAGGCCATTTATGACAAGCCTACAGCTAACATCATACTCAACTGTGGAAAGCTGAAAGCATTTCCTCTAAGATAAGGCACAAGCCAAGGATGTCCACTCTCACCAGTTTTATTCAACATAGTTTTAGACATCCTAACCACAGCAATCAGAGAAGAAAAAATAAAAAAATTAAAAGAAATCCAAATTGGAAAAGAAGTAAAACTCATTGTTTGCAAATGACATGACACTATACATAGAAAATCCTAAAGATGCCAGCAGAAAAGTACTAGAGCTCATCAATGAATTTTGTAAAGTTGCAGGATTCAAAATTAATATACAGAAATCTGTTGCATTTCTATACACTAACAATGAAAAATCAGAAAGAGAAATTCATGAAACAATCCCATTCACCATTTCATCAAAAAGAATAAAATACCTAGGAATAAACCTACCTAAGGAAACAAAAGACCTGTACTCCAAAAAACTATAAGATGCTGGTAAAAGAAATCAAAGATGACACAAACAGATTGAAGGATATACCATGTTCTTGGATTTGAAGAATCAACATTGTTAAAATGACTATACTACCCAAGGCAATCTACAAATTCAATGCAATCCCTATCAAATTACCAATGGCATTTTTCACAGAACTAGAACAAAAAATCCTAATATGTGTATGGAGACAATGAAGACCCTGAATAGCCAAAGCAATATTGAGAAAGAAAAACAAAGCTGGAGGAATCAGGCTCCCTGACTTCAGACTATACTACAAAGCTACAGTAATCAAGACAGTATGGTACTGGCATAAAAAGAGAAATATAGATAAATGGAACAGGCTAGAAAGCCAAGGAATTAATTCATGCACCTATCGTGTATGACAAAGGAGGCAAGAATATACAGTGGAGGAAAGACTTTAAAGACAATCTCATCAATAAGTGTTGCTGGGAAAGCTGGACAACTACATATTAAAAAATGAAATTAGTACATTCTTTTATAGCATACACAAAAATAAACTCAAAATGGATTAAAGACCTAAATGTAAGACCAGATACTAGAAAACTCTTAGAGGAAAACATAGGCAGAACACTCTTTGACATAAATTGCAGCAATGTCTTTTTCGATCCATCTCCTAGAGTAATGGAAATAAAAACAAACATAAACAAATGGGACCTAATTAAACTCAAAATCTTTTGCACAGCAATGGAAACCATAAACAAAATAAAACGTCAACACACAGAATGGAAGAAAATATTTGCAAATGATGCAACTGACAAAGGATTAATCTCCAAAATTTACCAACAGCTCTTGCAGCTCAATATTAAAAAACCAAACAACCCAAACAAAAAATTGGCAGAAGACCTAAGTAGACATTTCTCCAAAGAAGACATACAGATGGCCAAGAGGCACATGAAAAGATGCTCAACATTGCTAATTATTAGAGAAATGCACATCAGAACTACAATAAGATTTCACTTCACACCAGTCAGAATGGCCATCATCAAAAAATCGACAAACAAATCCTTGAGAGTTTATGGAAGAAAGGGAACCCTCCTACACTGTTGGTGAGAATGTAATTTCTTACAGCCACTATGGAGAACAGTATGGCGGTTCCTTAAAACACTAAAAATAGAATTACCATATGATCCAGCAATCTGATTCCTGGGCATATATTCAGAGAAAACCATAATTCAAAAATATACATGCACTCCAATGTTCATTGCAGCACTATTTACAAGAGCCAAAATATGGAAGCAACCTAAATGTCTATTGACAGATGAACGGATAAAGAAGATGTGACATACTTATACAACAGAATATTATTTAGCCATAAAAAGAATGAAATAATGCCATTTGCAGCAACATGGATGGACCTGGAGATTATCTTACTAGTTGAAGTAAGTCAGATGGAGAAAGACAACAATCATATGATATCGCTTATATGCAGAATCTAAAAAAAAAACAAAAACATACAAATAAACTCATTTACAAAACAGTAACACACTGACAGACTTAGAGAATGAGCTTATGGTTACCAGCAGGCAATGGTGGGGGGAAGGATATATTGGGAGTTTGGGATTGACATGTATACACTGCTATATTTAAAATTAATAACAAACAAGGACCTATTGTATAGCACAGGGAACTCTTCTCAATATTCTATAGTAACCAAATGGGGAAAAATTTGAAAAAGAATAGATACATGTATATGTATAATTGAATCACTTTGCTGTACAACTGAAACTAAGACATTATTAGTCAACTATACTCCAATATAAAATAAAAAAATTAAAAAGACATACTTTCTTAGCAAAGTTCAAATATGCAATAAAATATTATTGACTATAGTGACCCACTGTGCATTACATCCCCATGACTTTTTTATTTTATAACTGGAAGTTTGTACCTCTTGACACCCTTCACCCATTCTCTAATCCCCACACTTTTCTCCCCTCTGGCAGCCATCAATGTGTTCTCTGCATCTATTAGTTTGACTTTGCTTTGTTTGCTAGGGTAGTTTGTTTTTTAGATTTCACACATTAGTGAAATCATGTGATCTTTGTACTCCTACATGTGAAGTATTTCATTTAGCGTAATATCCTCTATGTCCATTCATGTTGTTGCAAATGGAAGCATTTCATCCTTTTTTTATGGCTGAGTTATATTCCAGTGTGTGTGTGTGTGTGTGTGTGTGTTGTGTGTGTGTGTGTGTGTGCGTGTGTGCATGCACATGCATGCATGTGAAAGAGAAAGAGAGAGGTCACATCTTCTTTATCTATTCATCTATTGATGGGCACTTAGGTTGCTTTCCTATCTTGACTACTGTAAATAATGCTACAGTGAACACAAGGGTGCATATATCTTTTCAAATCAGTGTTTTCCTTTTCTTCAGGTAAATACTCAGGAGTATTTCTTGAGGAATCTCCATACTGTTTTCCATACTGGCTGCACCAATTTACATTCCCAACAGTGCATAAGAGTTCCCTCTTTTCCACACCCTTACCAACACTTGTTATTTGATGTCTTTTGTATAATAGCTATTCTGACAGGGGTGAGGTGATATCTCATTGTGGTTTTGATTTGCATTTCTCTGATGATTATTTATGCTGAGCATCTTTTCATGTGCCTGTTGTCCATCTGTATGTCTCTTTAGAAAAATGTCTGTTCAGTTGTATGAGTTGTTTGTATATTTTGGATATTAACTCCTTATTGGATATATCATTCACAAATATTTCTCCCATTCAATAGGTAGCCACTTCATTTTGTTGAGCGTTTCCTTTGCTGTGCAAAAGATTTTTAATTTGATGCAGTACCATTTGTTTATTTCTGCTTTTGTTTACATTGCCTAAGGAGACATATCCAGAAAAAATTACTAAGACTGATGTCAAAGATCATACTGCCTACGTTTTCCTCTAGAAGTTTTGTAACTTTAGGTCTTACATTTAAGTCTTTAAGACACCCTCTAGTGTATTTTTCAGTTTGGTTACTGTATTCTTCAGCTCTGTGACTTCTGTTTAGTACTTTCTTATATTTTCTAGCTCTTTGTTGAAGTTTTCAACCTGTTCATCCATTCTTCTCCCAAGTTTGGGGAGCATCTTCATGGCCATTACCTTCAACTCTTTATCAGATAAATTACTAATCTATGTTTCATTAAGAGTTTTCTCGGGTTTTATCTTGTTCTTTTATTTGACACATAGTCCTCTATCTCCTCATTTGGCTTGACTATCTGTGTTTGATTCTAGGTATTTGGTGAAACAGCCACCTCTCCCAGTATTGAAGGGGTAGCCTCATGTAGATGGTGAACCCTATTGTTCAACCTTGTCCAAACTTTTCATTGTCTCTGGAACCTTTGTAATTATCTAAGCAGCCAGATTTATTCTTGACAGGTCACAGTTGTTGAGATTGTGCCTAGACCTGTCAGTGTTCCAAAGGGAAGAATCTCAGCACCTAGTTTCAGGCTGACTGGAAGCCAGACCCTCAGGTAAGAGCTTTTAAAATATGCAAACACATATAATGGGATGGCAATTGTAAACTCTACTGCCTCTATACCAGGCTATCTGGATGTGTCCTCTTGGTGACAGTTGCAAAAAGTGGGACTAGAGATGAATGTTTAAGCTCCTTTATGGGTGGTACTGTTGAGTTGTACCAAGGTGAAGGGAGAGTGCAAAGATGGTGTTCCCTGGTCTGTGTTCCCTGATAGCACCTCTGTAGCATCTAGGTGAGTGGTAAACCTGAAGCCTGCCCCTCGGGCTGAAGCTCTAGGAGAAGTAAATAGGCCTTTTTCTCAGGAAGACTGAGGGTGTGTTTCAGTATGTTCTATGTGCCATGCAGGTGATAACCTGCCAGGAACTGTCTCTTTGTTTCAGTCCCATGGGGCCCAGAACTGCAAGCCCCCTGGCCATCAGTGCTGGGCATTCAACGGACATCACCTGTGTGGATTGTATGTACTCACCAGCTTTAGCAGCACTGTGGGAGAGTACAGGTGCTGGATTCACCCACCAGCTTTAGTGGGGCTATGCAAGAACATGGGGGCAGGCCTTACCTGCCTGCACTAGCAAGGTAGAGGGAGAGCACAAAAATGGCATCCACCATTGCCTCCAAGCCTGGATAGAGTCCCAGTAGGCCCCTGGCCCTTTGCCAGATGCTTTAAGATTAGCAAATAAATATTTTCCCATATGGTCTAGGTGCTTTTCAAACTGTTGTTTTTGTGCTGGGTCTCAGGGTGAGTGTGTCGGCATATAAGCTTTTTATTTTATTTTTTAAATTTTTATTGGAGAATACAATATATTGCTTTACAATATTGTGTTAGTTTATACTGTACAGCAAAGTGAATCAGCTATACGTATACAAACATCCCCTATTTTTTGGATTTCCTTATCATTTAGGTCACCACAGAGCGTTGAGTAGAGTTCCCTGTGCTATACAGTAGGTTCTCATTAGTTATCTATTTTATACATAGCATCCATAGTTGCACAAAAGCTTTTTAAAAGAGGAATCTCAGTTCCCTACAAACTTTTGGGTTTCCTGGATATAAGCCCCATTGGTTGTCAAAGCCAGAAATTTTGAGGGCTTGTCTCCATGGTGCAGGTCCCAAGGGTTGGGGTGTCCAATGTGGGGGAAAAACCCTCGCTCCAGTGGGAGAAGTTTCATATTTGTGAGTTTCCTCCTAATTGTGGGTTGCTGTGTCCAGGGTGGGGTTTGGGGCAAGACCACTTGTTTAACTCTAGTTTATTTCTCATTATTCTATTTCTCAACAATAGAATTTCATAATGAAGAAATATTCAAATAATATCCAGGTTAGAAACAGCAAAGGTTAAGCATAAATAAGTGTTTTCTCAAACAATTGACATTGTAATATGACATATTCATAATGCTCTTTTTTCCAGAAAGCCTAAAAAATTCTTTGATACAGAATTAAATATTAGCATCTCAATTTAAAATCTAAATAAATTATTTGTTTCTTTCTCAAACAGGTGTTACTAAGACTTTTCAATTTGAAAATATTATTTTAAAACATACCTGGTTTGTTTATGTTAATGAGGACTTTTAAATACATCTTTAATATATATTAGTAGGAAGTATAACTAAATTATGCTGTTTGGAATAATATTTAAATGGAAATAACCTAAATAAATAACAATAGAAAGTTGTATTATTCAGTTATATTGCTTTAAATGGATTTTTAAAGTAGGATTTTTTTCCTGAATGAACTGCTAAACTTCATATCTAAGGCTCTGATAAAATAAGCTTTAGATTTTGTAATATCACAAAACATTAAAGATACAATGTATTTTTAAATCAAGTGCTATATTTTTTGCTTCTAGGAAGATGAAGACATGCTTTTTTCCTATTTCTCCTGCTCAGTACAACTAAACACCAAACCAGCTTTACAACAAATGCTAAAGGAACTTCTATAGGTGGGAAACACAAGAAGAAAACGACCCACAAAACAAACCCAAAACAATTAAGAAATTGGAAATAGGAACATACATATTGATATTTACCTTAAACGTAAATGGATTAAGTGCTCGAATCAAAAGACGCAGACCAACTGAGTGGATACAAAAACAAGACCCATCTATATGCTGTCTACAAGAGACCCACTTCAGACATAGGGACACATACAGACTGAAAGTGAGGGGTTGGAAAAAGATATTCCATGCAAATGGAAATCAAAAGAAAGCTTGAGTAGCAATACTCATATCAGATAAAATAGACATTAAAATAAAGACTGTTATAAGAGATAAGGAAGGACACTACATAATGATCAAGGGATCAATCCAAGAAAAAATATAACAATTATAAATATTTATGCACCAAACATAGGAGCACTTCAATACATAAGGCAAATGCTAACAGCCATAACAGGGAAAATCAACAGTAACACAGAAGTATTAGGGGACTTTAACACCCCACTTACAGCAATGGACAGATCATCCAAAGAGAAAATAAATAAAGAATCACAAGCTTTAAATGACACAAGAGACCAGATAGATATAATTGATAGTTATAAGACATTCCACCCAAAAGTGGCAGAATACACTTTCTTCTCAGGTGCACATGAAACATTCTCCAGGATAGATCATATTTGGGTAAAAAATCAAGCCTTGGAAAATTTAAGAAAATTGAAATCGTAACAAGCACCTTTTTATGACCACAAACACAATGAGATTAGAAATCAATTTCAGGAAAATAACTGTAAAAAACACAAATACATGGAGGCTAAACAGTGTACTACTAAACAACCAAGAGATCACTGAAGAAATCAAAGAAGAAATTAAAAAATATATAGAAAGAAATGACAATGAAAACACAACGACCCCAAAACTATGGGACACAGCAAAAGCAGTTCTAAGGGGGAAGTTTACAGCAATTCAGTCTCACCTCAAGAAACAGAAAAGTCTCAAATAAACAATCTAACCCTATACCAAAAACAACTAGAGAAAGAAGAACAAAGAAAACCCAAAGTCAGTAGAAGGAAAGAAGTCATAAATATCAGAGCAGAAATAAATGAAATAGAAATGAAAAACAAATAACAATGAAAACATGACAAGCCAAAACCTATGGGATGCAACAAAACAGTTCTAACAGGGAAGCTTATAGCAGTTCAATCTCACCACCAAAAATAAGAAAAATCGCAAATAAACAACCTAAACTTCCACCTATAGCAACTAGAGAAAGAAGAACAAAGAAAACTCAAAGGCTGTAGGAGAGAAATCATAAAAATCAGAGAAGAAATAAATGAAATAGAAACAAAGATAATAATAAAAAAGATCAGTAAAACTAAAAGTTGGTTCTATGAGAAGGTAAAACTGATAAAAAATTAGCCAGACTCATCAAGAAAAAAGGGAGAGGATGCAAATCAATAAAATTAGAAATGAAAAAGGAGAAATCACAACTGACACTGCAGTAATGCAAAGGATCATAAGAGACAATTATAAACAACTGTATGCCAATAAAATGGACAATCATGAAGAAATGGACAAATTTTTGGAAAGGTACAATTTTCCAAGACTGAGCCAGGAAGAATTAGGAAATATAAACAGACCTAACACAAGTAATGAAATTGAAACTGTAATTAAAAATCTTCCAATAAATAAAAGTATAGGACTAGATGGCTTCACAGGTGAATTCTATCAAACTTTTAGAGAAGAGCTAACACCTCTCATTCTCAAACTCTTCCACAAAATAGCAGAGGGAGGAACACTCCCAAATTCATTCTACAAGGCCACCATCACCCTGATACCAAAACCAGACAAAGATATCACAAAAAAAGAAAATTACAGACCAATAACACTGATGAACATAGAAGCAAAAATCCTCAACAAAATACTAGCAAACCGAATCCAACAACACATTAAAAGGATCATACACAACAATCAAAAGGGATTTATCCCAGGAATGCAAGGATTCTTCAATATACACAAATCAACCAATGTGATACACCATATTAACAAATTAAGGAAAAAAACATGATCATCTCAATAGATGCAGAAAAAGCTTTTGACAAAATTAAACACTCATTTATGATAAATAGATTCCAGAAAGTGGGCATAGAGGGAACCTACCCCAACATAAAAAAGGCTGTCATTCTCACAAACACACAGTAAACATCGGTCTCAATGGTGAAAAACTGAAAGCATTTCCACTAATATCAGGAACAAGCCAAGGATGTCAACTTTTGTTTTTGTTTTTGTTTTTGTTTTCGTTATGCAGGCCACTCACTGTTGTGGCCTCTCCTGTTGCAGAGCACAGGCTCTGGAGGCACAGGCTCAGAGGCCATGGCTCATGGGCCCAGACGCTCCACGGCATGTGGGATCCTCCCAGACTGGGGCACGAACCTGTGTCTCCTGCATCGGCAGGCGGACTCTCAACCACTGCACCACCAGGGAAGCCCAAAAGGCTTTTTTTTTTTTTTTTTTTTTTTTT
>NC_041234.1:41687365-41690580 GCF_002837175.3 Physeter macrocephalus | reverse complement strand
TTTTTTTTGCGGTACGCGGGCCTCTCACTGTTGTGGCCTCTCCCATTGCGGAGCACAGGCTCCGGAGGCGCAGGCTCAGCAGCCATGGCTCACGGGCCCAGCCATTCCATGGCATGTGGGATCTTCCCGGACCGGGGCATGAACCCGTATCCCCTGCATCAGCAGGTGGACTATTAACCACTGCGCCACGAGGGAAGCTCTAAGGATGTCCGCTTTTGCCAATCTTATTCCACATAGTTTTGGAAGTCCTAGCCATGGCAATCAGAGAAGAAAAAGAAATGAAAAGAATCCAAATTGGAAAGGAAGAAGTAAAACTGTCATTGCTTGCAGATGACATAATACTATACATAGAAAATCCTAAAGATGCCACCAGAAAACTACTAGAAGCAATCAATGAATTTGGTAATGTTGCAGGATACGAAATTAATGCACAGAAATCCCTTGCATTCCTATACACTAATGATGAAAAATCAGAAAGAGAAATTAAGGAAACAATCTCATTTACCATCACAACAGAAAGAAAAAATTACCTAGGAATAAACCTATCTAAGGAGGCAAAAACTTGTACTCTGAAAACTAAAAAACACTGAAGAAAGAAATCAAATATGACACAAACAGATGGAGAAAGATACCATGTTCTTGGATTGGAAGAATCAATATTGTGAAAATGACTATACTACCCAAAGCAATCTACAGATTCAATGCAATCCCTATCAAACTACCAATGGCATTCTTCACAGAATCAGAACCAAAAATTCTACAATTTGTATGGAAATAGAAAAGATCCCAAATAGCCAAAGCAATCTTGAGAATGAAAAATGGAGTTGGAGGATTCAGGCTCCTTGACTTCAAACTATACTACAAAGCTATAGTAATCAAGACAGTATGGTACTGGCACAAAAACAGTAATATATATCAATGGTACAGGATAGAAAGCCAAGAGATAAACCCGTGCACATATGGTCACCTAATTTATGACAGAGGAGGCAAGAACATACAGTGGAGAAAAGACAGACTCTTCAATAAGTGGTGCTGGGAAAACTGGACAGCTACACATAAAAGAATTAAATTAGAACACTTCCTAACAGCATACACAAAAATAAACTCAAAATGGATAAATGACCTAAATGTAAGACCAGACACTATAAAACTCTTAGAGGAAAACATAGGAAAGACACTCTTTGATATAAACCACAGCACGATCTTTTTTGACCCACCTCCTAGAGTAATGGAAATAAAAATGAAAATAAACAAATGGGACCTAATTAAACGTAAAAGCTTTTGCACAGCAAAGGAAACCATAAACAAAACAAAAAGACAACACACAGAATGGGAGAAAATATTTGCAAATGAAGCAACAGACCCAGGATTAATCCCCAAAATATACAAACAGCTCATGGAGCTCAATATCAGAAAAACAAACAACCCAATTAAAAAATGGGTGGAAAACTTAAATAGACGTTTCACCAAAGAAAACATACAGATGGCCAAGAGGCACATGAAAAGATGCTCAACATCACAAATCATGAGAGAAATGCATATCAAAACTACAATGAGGTATCACCTCTCACTGGTCAGAATGGCCATCATCATAAAATCTACAAAGAATAAATGCTGGATAGGGTGTGCAGAAAAGGGAACCCTTTTGCACTGTTGGTGGGAATGTAAATTGATACAACCACTATTGAGAACAGTATGGAGGTTCCTTAAAAAAGTAAAAATAGAACTAATATATGACCCAGCAATTCCCCTATTGTGCATATACCCTGAGAAAACTATAATTCGAAAGGACACATGTACCTCAGTGTTCATTGCAGCCCTATTTACAATAGCCAGGACATGGAAACAACCTAAATGTTCAACAACAGATGAATGGATAAAGAAGACGTGGTACATATGTAAAATGGAATATTACTCAGCCATTAAAAGGAACGAAACTGGGTCATGTGTAAAGATGTAGATGGACTTAGAATCTGTCATACAGAGTGAAGTAACCCCGGAAGAGAAAAATAAATATTGTATATTAACGCATATTTGTGGAACCTAGAAAAAACAGTACATATAAACCTATTTCCTGGGCAAGAATAGAGACACAGATGTAGTGTACAAACATATGGACACAGGGGTGAAAGGGGAGGGTGGGACAAATTGGGAGATTAGGATTAACATATATACACTACCATGCATAAACTCGATAGCTAGTGAGAACATGCTATAAAGCACAGGAAGCTCAGATTGGTGCTCTGTGACAACCTAGATGGGTGGGATGGGGAAGCATGGGAAGGAGATCCAAGAGGGAGGGGATGTATGTATACATATACTTGATTCACTTTATTGTACAGCAGAACCTAATACAACATTGTAAAGCAATTACACTCCAATAAAAAATTTTTTAATAAAGTAAAATGGAATCAGAAGGTATGAAATGAAGACTCTCATTCACATGCACTCAGAAGAACAGTATGTAAGAATTGAGAAACTGAATGCCTAATTTTCAGAAGACTGTGACTTCTGAAGACAATGAACATCTGTCAAGAATCTCTCCCCCATCCTAAAGCCAGTAAACTTACTCTTGGACTCTGGCTGGATTTCCCCCTTTTTATACTCCTTGCCCATAAATACAGCACGCCCCAAACCCTTAACAGACTCAACTGTAGCTTGCTACAGTGTGCATTTCCCAAACTGCAATTCCTCTGCTATTTCCAAATAAATTCAATTTCTGATCATTTGAGTTTGCCTTAATTTACCTCTTTATTTAGGTTGATGTTTCATGGTGTCAGAAGTGGGATCAAAGGAGATAACCCCCAGAGTGACGGCGATCCTCAGTATTGAGTGAGGTAGCCCCTTGCACTCAATGCTTCTGTGAGTCACTCTCTGTTTCTGGCTTGATGAGTCTCCTCTCAGTTTTGAAGTTCCCTCCTTTTGGTCAAGTTCTCCAACTTTGCTTGGAATTTGGATAAGGACAAATTGTCCTTCTTGTGAGTACTCTTTTGGTTTATGAATTAGAATGCCTTGATTTAAATTAAAACTTGTGGGGGCTTCCCTGGTGGCGCAGTGGTTGCGCGTCCGCCTGCCGATGCAGGGGAACCGGGTTCGCGCCCCGGTCTGGGAGGATCCCGCATGCCGCGGAGCGGCTGGGCCTGTGGGCCATGGCCGCTGAGCCTGCGCGTCCGGAGCCTGTGCTCCGCAACGGGAGAGGCCACAGCAGAGGGAGG
>NC_041234.1:41672157-41687302 GCF_002837175.3 Physeter macrocephalus | reverse complement strand
CGCAACGGGAGAGCCACCAGGGGGGGGGGCCCCGCATCCCAAAAAAAAAAAAAAAAAAAAAAAACTTGTGGATTTTTCCTGAGAGCAAAACTAAAATTAAATCAGATACCTTTATATGAGAGACAATTGTCTCTGAAGCACAAGACTCCTGTGTAAGGATAAGGTGGCCACAGATGAGCTCAAGTTTCACAGAACACCACTCACAAGAAAATTCAATGCAATGAGGGACACCTGGTTACAGGTTAGAAAATTAGGGCAAAGGCTGCCTACTAGGAAAAAGAAGTAGCCTGTGAAAAGCACACCGTCAAGCAAAACCCAAGCCCAAACCCTAAGCATACCCCTTAGGCTAACTAGGATTTTTTTCTTTGCTCTCAGGAAAATTCCAGAAATGGGATCTCAGTCATCTAAATGTTCTAAGGGTAGCCCCTCTCTTGGAACTCTGGAAAGTTTTATGTTAAATAAAACATGGTCTCTCCTCGTGTGTAGACCAAACTCACTGAAGACAACCTAGAATTACAATGGCCATTATGAAGAATGTTCCAACTACACAAGATCATTCACTTAGGAAGTACACTTGAAAGCAAGGGTTCTCAAATCAAACAAACATAATGAGAAGCTTATTTTAATTCACATGCAGAAGCCTCCAAAAGGCTTCAAAATTCCAAAATAGCTTCATTGAAAGATTAATTGCAAAAGGCTAATAAAGAATTATATATACAAGAAGTACCTAAAACAAAAGACTATAAGACTGATGTAACTTCTACTGTTCTGCTCTATCCTCCTTTACTTGAGTATTCATTCTACTAGTCTTCTGTCTGAATTGTCTTTCCACTCTGAAGAGACCACGTGACCATAAACAAAAGTCTGCCAAGTTCGTAGCCTTAGAGATACCACCAAATATACCTTTGAATGAGGGCCCACATATGGACCTTTCCCAGGTCGGATGCGACACCAAAAACTCTCCTGTAACTACCACCAGTTATTCCCTTAAATAGCCAAGGGGAAACTAAAATTAAAATTAATAAGAAAATCTTGACAAATTCTGGTAAATACTGGAGCTGCACTCTCTACTTTAAACCACACTCACTACAGAGCCTGCAGATAGGATCCTGGTTGTAAAGTGGCAGAAGCCAGCAAAGAGTGAGAATTCTTACCAGAATCAATTCTCCTGAATATCTGTCTGTAGTACCCAATCAAGAGGAAGGTAAAATTTCATATTTTCCCTCCCTTTCCTAATCCAGAACCACTGGTTATTGATCCTTTCTCTCCTAGGGACAGCTGTTGCCTTCCTGTTTGTCTTATTTTGTGTTCTAAGAACTTGGATTGACAACCATCATGTTGGGGGCCCCAAAATATGGCTGGACAGAAATGTGAGTTGCACCCTACCTGTGGCTAGATATGGCTGGCTAGAAATGTGAGTTGAACTCCATTTACAGCTAGGGTCCTACCAATTATTGCCAGCCCTCAGGAGAATTGTCTAAGTCTTTCTTTTGGTTATCTTTGGGAACAGCTCTGGATATTGGGAGGGTAATATCCACTGTACCCTCTTTGGAGACGCCTCTTGCATCATGGAGTCATTCAATATTGCCAGGAATATTTATGGTTTGTCTTGGCTGAAACCTAATAAGATATTTAGAAGGATTTTTAAAGTAGCTCTATGGTCAGAAGTTGGCCAAATTGGAATCTGATATTCAGAGCCTGATAGGAACATTTTAAGGCTTTCTCCCCTAAACCAAAATAAAACTATGTACCCAGAGGGAAAGGAAAACATTCTGAAGCCTTTTGTGGAAGGATTCACTATAACATTCCAAAATCAAAGCTCTAAATCTAGAACATAGGAATATTTTGATTTTTATCTTAGTTGAAGATCTTCTCCCTGATTTAAAGAAGCAAATTGAAGAGAATATAGTTAGATGGGTGCATCAACCTGTTATTCAAGTTTCAATCTAATTCCTTTATGAATTAAAAACAACTGTATTTGCCTTACAAATCTAGTCTTTATGAACAGAAACACAGCTCTTGAAGCAATTCAAAGCCCACCTATCCTTTTTCTTCACCAGTCCCCAAACTTTCTTTACTCATCTCAAAAGTCTTACAGATATTTTAAAACATCTGGATTTAAGAAACAAAAGTCCTTCTTGGAGGAACTTGCATTTTTTCCTTGTCCTTTTAAGATGTAAATGTTCTAACTTGTTTTCTTCAGGAACTCTTACCTAGGCCTCATCTAGGCTTACCTATAACTAATCCAAACATAAGTTAAGACTAATGTAAACATAATGGTTAAGAACAAATGAACAAATATGTATTGGTCATGGTCTGCATGTTTCTCACTGGGTAGAAGCTTTTACCTCTGGACAAGCACCTGCCTCTTTTGTAACAAAGAAATTACTTGAAGACATCATCCCTATATTGGGCACCCCCACCATCTTGCATAGTGACCACACCACTCATTTTACTGGGCAGATAATCCAATAACTCTGCAAAGTCTTTCCTGTGCTACAGAGGCTGCATTGCCCATGTCATCCACAATCTTCATGACTAGTAGAAAAAACTAATGGCATCACTAAAATCCAATTAGAAAAATTTTGTGAGACTTTGGAATGTCCCTGGACCAGGGTACTGTCACTGGTCCTTTTGAATCTAAAGTTCTTAGCTTTGGAAAAACATAAGCTCACTCCCTATTAAATAGTAAGTGGAAGACTGATGCATCTTCCTCATTCAGCATACTCTGACCCTCAAATTGCCCAGCAGGACCTATTGGCAGTCACCTATTCTCTATTCCCAGAAACATTTCTCACAGGTTAAAAATATTATGCTGAATAAAAATACAACCTAAATTCTGATTCCCCTCATAACCTACTTCTTGGAGAATATGTCTACTGGAAAATACATCACCTAAAGGATTCCCTCTTCCCTCATTGGAAAGTATCTTTTCTGGTACCAATTCCTGTGTTGCTAAACTTGAAGGCATACAACCTTGGATTCATCTGTCACAATTTAAAAGAATCACAGGACCTGAACGGGACAGTAAAGTCACTGTGATCTCAAACTCAAGATCTCCCACTGGCCAGAAATAATGACATCTGATGAAGACAGCTATCCCAATACACCACACCAGGCCTGTATACCTCCACCACTGTTTTCCTTTACTATGAAAATCATGATGGGGGGATATTAATCAGACCCCTCTGCTTATCTGTTTTATGCTCCTGTTTGCCCTTTTCCCTTGCTCCCTGACCTGAAAACAT
Organism: Physeter macrocephalus; assembly: GCF_002837175.3. NCBI lineage: Eukaryota > Metazoa > Chordata > Mammalia > Artiodactyla > Physeteridae > Physeter > Physeter macrocephalus. Next base: position 41,684,054 of record NC_041234.1, on the reverse strand, counting down.
AATGCCCTTGTCCATGTCTCCCAGGCAATTGCCAAGGGAGGTAAACTTTCAGACTGCTCCATTTGCCATCTGAAACTTCGATCTCTTTATAATGTTGGAGAACCCCTATGAGACAGGAAGGAGGGGGGCAGGGCACAACCATTAAAAGAATGACAAAACCATTAAGGAGAACAGGATACCACAAAAACTGGTTAGAACTTATTAGGCCCAAGATGGTGAAAGATTTGACTTCCAGTAGACCTTGAGCCTGATTATGCACTCACTGTAATATATTAGCATACTAAATGACACACCCATGGCTGCCATGACAGTTCTGAAGCCAACTATAAAAGGCCAAAATGTGGGTGGTGCCCCAACTCCTGGAAATCCCTGCCCCTTATCCAAGATAGTTAGAATATTCCTCCCACTCATTAGCCTATGAAATTACCCAGCCCATAAAAACTAACCACCCCACAGTACAAGGCCACTCTCACTTTCCTAGATGACCCCATGCCCTGGGGCTGCCTCTTGCCTTCTGAGCCGGCCCACACTCTATGGCGTGTGTATCTCTGCTTTCACTTTACTGTGGCTTGCTCTTGAATTCTTTTTTGTGCGAAGCCAAGGACCCTCACTAGGTGGTCCACCCCAGAGACTCACTCGAGACCTAGGACGTAACCATCCTCTCGTGCCCCATTTTTTCTACAACACCTGGTCCTTCATGTAACCAATTTTTCTTCTATCCTGACACCACCATAAACAACACCCAAATTCCCTTTGATGTCAGCTACAGAGTTAAATTTTTGGAGCCAGGTTTCCCAGTGACTTGTTTTTTACCTTTCTCTGATTATAACTGTGCTTGCCCAATAAGGCACAAATACCTATGCAAGCCAGATTACATATGCATCCGCACATTATTATGAGTATCTAAATCAGACCTGGCCCCAATCACAAAAAAATCTCAGCAGCACCCACCTTTGCAGGAAATTTAGAACAACTTTTATTTCAGGCTAGAATATTTACTTCCTGAATGTACTGAAAACCTAACTGACCCCAGGCTTGAAAGGACATATGTAGCAATCCTTGTAAGTGAATCCATTAAAATGCCATTTTAGCAAGAGTAGTTTGCACCTTGACATGATTTATCTTTGTGGTGGTTAGCATTCTCCTTGCATCTATGAATGCTTAGATGGCTTACACATAACTGGACAGTGTTTCTTAGGTTATCTAACTGTGCCCTTAACTGTCCACAACCAAACTGAGACACATCTCCCCTGAATTTACATCATCAAGTTAGACAGGACTTATGAGAAGCATTTATGATTCAGTATTCACTTCCTTTGGCAGATCCCTAGTTCCCTGGTTAGGAGTGAGTGTGAATGAAGCTATGATCAGAAACCTCTCTTTAACCCTTGGAAACATCACCAACACTACTGCTAAGGCCATAGCAGCCCAACAAAAATTCCTTGGTTCTCTAGCTAAAGTTGTCCTTGTCAATAGAATAGTCTTCAATTATCTCTTAGCTGAACAAGGAAGTGTCTGTACTATAGTCAACACACTTGTACTTGGATTAACACTTCTGGGGGAGTGGAGGTACAATTATCTAAAATATGAGAACAAGACCATTGGTTACAAGTCCAAACTGACTCATCTTAGAATTGTCATTTACTCAACTGGTTACCAACAGGATTGGGCTCATAGTTTAGATCTACAGTATAGTTTTGGTCTTTCTACCTGCCATTTTATTTTGTGTTGCAATTTTTAAAGTACTCAGCTGTTGTCTATCCAGCATCTGTAAAAATAACAAAACTGAAATTGCTTGTCCAATGCTTCAAACTGATACCTAACACCCATAACCTTGACAAGATCTCCCTGTCTTGACACTCCACTTAGCCCCAATATAAAGAAGGCACTCAAATGTAGCCTTTTGAAGTTGCTACTAACCTCCAAAGCTTCTCTCACCCTGAAGAAAGGTGTCCAATCATAGTATGGTGAAGAAAAATAAACAAAATGGATTATCAGTCAAAAGGCAAAGTCCATGCAGAAGAAACACCTAGCAATATATTAGGTGATCAGCACCCTGCAATGAAGACTTAATAAAAAAGGGAAAATGTAGAACCAAACTAAAATGGAGTCACTTATGTCAGGGATGAAATGGAGATGGTCAACACAGGCTGATAAAAGAAAATTAACCTAACCTTACAAAAATTTATAGCTTTCTCAGAAATCAGCAGAGTACACTAGCTAATTCCCAAACATCAAGTCTACTCATACTTCTTTGGTTTCCCTGAATCAGCTATCCTGATCCTAATATACAGAGTTTGGTTTTTGACATTTCTTTTTGTTCAAATGAGGCCAATGAAATCCACTTGCCATCCTCTCCTCCACGGGACAAGATGCCTGAGGATGGTCCTCCTCAGCTCCAAGGGACATGTATCTCATATAACAATGTCAGAAAGAAAAAAAGAAAGAAAAAGAGAGAGAGAAGAGAAGGGAAGAGAAGAGAGAGAAGAGAACAAAGGGAGGAAGGAAAACAATGCCCAAAGACATGGTTGATCAGTGATGCTTTCTGTGAAACATTTTGATCAAGAGAGGGAACTGTGAAAGAATTTCAATCTAAAATGGAACTGGAAGATATGAAATGGAAAATCGCACAAGTGTGCCCTCAGAAGAACAGAACCTAAGGACTGATAGACTGATTTACATAAATGCATAATTTACAGAAGCCTAAGACTTATCTCTGACCAATGAGTATCTGCTAAGAATCTCTCTCCATCCTCAAGCCAACAAATTTACTGCTTAGACTCTGGCTGGAATTCCCCCTCTTTACACTTCTTGCCCATAAATACAGCCCACCCCAAACCCTCAATGGACTCACTTGTAGCTTGCTATAGCATATGTTTCCTGAATTGCAACTCCTCTGATATTCCTAAATAAACTCAATTTCTGGTAATGTGAGCTTGCCTCACTTTACCTCTTTATTTAGGTTGATGCTATAAATATCCCAAATTTGGCCAGAGATATAAAACTACAGATTCAAGAATCAGAGGGAGACCCAAATAACATAAACCCAAATTATTCCATGACAAGACACATCATAATTAAACTTCTAAAAATTAAGAAAAATAAAATATCTTGAAAGCAACCAAAGGAAAAAATACACTTTACGTATAAGGGAAAAATTAAAATGATGGCATAATTCCCATCAGAAATGATGAAAGCCAAAAGGAAATGGAACAATATATTTTAAGTGCTGAAAGAAAAAAGAGAATTTTCAACAAAAATTCTATGTAGTGACAATATCCTTCAGTAATGAAAGGGAACTCAAGATATTCTTAAAGCAATTATACTCCAATAAAGATGTTAAAAAAAGATATTCTTAAATGAAGGAAAATTAAGAGAATGTGTGATAGGCAGACTTATCCTAGAAGAATGAACAAAGGAAGTTCTCTAAACAGAAAGGAAATAAGAGGAGGAAACCTGGAATTTCAGAAAGGAAGAAAGAACACTGTAAGGAAGAAAATATCAATAATAAAGTAAGTGTCCCTTCTCCCATTGACTTTTCTAAATTATGTTTGATATTTTAAGCAAAATCATAATACTTCCTGAAGTTCTTCTAAAAGTATGCAGAGAAAACATTTAAGAAAACTATATATGTGAGAGAGTTAAATAACATAAAAGTTGTTAGGGTTTCTACACTACACCAGAATTAATAAAATGATGACTACAATAGACTGTTGCAATATATACTATATTTCAATATAATAACAACATATAATGTATAATATATAATATTTTATGTATTATAATATATGTTATATATTATGTACTATCATATATATATTACATGTTATAGTATATGCTGGATATATGTTATACAAATATATATACATGGATATATATTTTAGTGATTGTCCTAGTGTGTGTGTGTGTGTGTGTGTGTATCAACATACTACTAAAATCAGTATAAAACATATACTCAAAAGCACTAAAAATAAATCAAAAGAATTCTAAAAAATGTTTAAGTAACCAACAGGAAGGCAAGAAAGGAGAAAGAGAGAAAAAAGAAACAAAGAATATATAGAAAACAAACAATAAAATGGCAAGATTAAAAGCCCTAACATCTTAGTAATTACATTGAATATAAATGGCATAACTATACCAATTAAAAAGAGGGATTAGTAGAGTGGATTTTAAAATATGATCTGGAGTGATGTCAACATCACAGCTAAGTGAGATACTCCCTTTGTCTTTCTCCTTCAATCCACAAAAATATCCACAAATCAACAATGTGTCTATGTCCAACACACCAGGACACTGGAGAATTCCACACATCTGTACCTCTAAAGGTGGGTGGATTGGAACACATAGAGGAGGCAAAACCAGGAGGATAGAGGAAGCAGTATTTGCAATCCCAGCCCCTTGACCACAGCAGCTGAGCCACGGTCCCAGAGAACCCAGTAGCAGTAGGGGAGTCATCACACATGACTCAAGCCTCCCAGCCACAGCAGCAGCCTCAGCCACAGATAACTGGACAGCAGTGGCAGCAGAGCCCATCATCCCATCCTTCCAGCTGCAGAGGTTCCTGTGACTCCAGCCCCCACCTCAATCCCTTGTCCACTGCAGTGGGTCCCATGAAGCCAGCAGCACCAGTCATGGCAGAGGTACCTGCAACCCCAGCTCCCCTCCTTCTCCAGTGGTGACAGAGCCTGCCACTCAGAAGATCCCAGATGCAGGAGAAACATCTACCATCCTAATGGTCCAGGTGACAATACCAGTGACAGTGGCAGCAGCAAGGCATCAACAAACCCAGAGGCACAAGCAGTGATAACAAGGGCAGTTGGTGACACTTGTTACAGAGGCAGTGGAGGGTGGAAATTGCTTACTCAAAATATAACCAGAGGTAGCTCAGGTAAGAGAAACCAAAAACTTGTGCTATAGCACCACATACTGGAAAACAAAAGAAAGGCCTCTAATTTCTAACCTATTGAATCATTAGAATAAAGTAAAAGAGAAAAAAAAGCTTTACCTAAAGAAGGTTCTTGCTACTTCAAATGTGTAGCGGAACAACTCATCAAGCACCATGAAGAACCATAGTAATGCTGTATCACAAAAGAAAATGACAATTCTTCAGAAACCAAACAAAGTCACAGAATATGGTGATCCAACTTCTGTAATTTAAAATAGCTGTCATTAAGAAACTCGATGAGCTCCAAGAAAACTCAGAAAGGCAGTTCAGTGAGTTCAGGAATAAAATTAATGAACAAAAGCAATACTTTACCAAAGAGATGCAAACTCTAAAAAGGAACCGAACAGAAATTCTGAACCTGAAGCACTCAATAAATGAGAGGAAGAATGCACTAAAAAGCACTGGAAAAAGAGCAGGCCACATGAAAGGAAAAAGTTACTGAGTTCTGAGACAGATATTTAGAAATGATACAGGTAGAAAGGAAATAGAATTAAAAATATTTAAAAAAGGAAATTCCACAAGAGCTATCTGACTCACTGAGGAAGAGCAACATTAGGGCAATGGATATCCCAGATGGAGAAAAGAGGGAAGGGAGCAGACGGTTTATTTAAAGAAATAATATCTGAGAACTTCCCAAACCTGGGGAAGGAACTGGATATACAAGTCCATGAAGCTAAGTGAAGACCTATAATTAGGTCTTCAGTGAAAAAAGACTTTATCAAGAAATGTTATATTAAAACTGTCAAAAGTCAAAGGCAAAAAGAAAAAGAAAATTAAGGCAGCCAGGGGAAAAAATATTGGTTAACTACAAAGTAAACTCCATTAGGTTATCAACAGATTTCTCAGCAGAAACTCTACAGGCTAGGAGGGAGTGGAATGATACTATCAAACTACTGAAAGATAAAACCATCAGCAAAGAATACTCAATCAAGCAAAGTTATCATTCAGATATAAAGGAGATATAAGGGATTTCTCAGACAAACAAAAGTTGAGAGAGCTCATCAATGCTAGACCTGCCTTATAAGAAATGTTGAAAGAAGCTCTTCTACCAGAAACAAAAATGCAAAATTACACAAAACTTTGAGTAAGATGATAAACAGGCAGACAAAAGTGCAACTCTATATCAGAATATGTTGTTAAACAATTTACTATAGCATAAAGGTGAAAAGGGGGAAAAGAAGAAAAAAATAACTATAGCTACTTCAATTTGGCAACAAACTCACAACAAAAAAAGGATAATTTGAGATATCAAAAACATAAAATGGAAAGAATAGGATAGAACCCATATAAGCAAACGAAGAACAGATGCTATCAGCCAAAAAAGGACTATTTTATCTATTGTAAGCAAACTTCATGTTAACTATAAAACGTAAATCTAGAGCAGAGGCACAAAACATAAAAAAGAGGAAACTGAGAAAAGCATCATAGAAAACCACCGGAAGTAAAATAGTAAACAGAAACACAAGGAAAAAGAAACAATGGAGATATAGAGCAACCAGAAAAACAAAAGATCAAATGGCAGGATGAAATTCTCATTTATCAATAATCTCACTAAATATAAATGGACTGAGCTGACCAATCAAAAGACACAGAGTGGCTCGATGGACTAAAAAGCAAGACTCAACTATATACTGCCTCCGGAAGACTCACCTCAGCTCTAAAGAGAAACAGAGGCCCAAAGAGAAGGAATGGAAGATAATAGTCCAAGTGAAATGCAGACGAAAGAAAGTGGGTCTAGTCACACTCACAGACTTCAAGCCAAAAAAAGATAACAAGAAGCAAAGACAGTATAAAATGATAAAAGAATTCATCAAGAAGATGTAACAGTTATTAATAAATATGCACCTAACATAGGGGCGCCAAAGTATATAAAGCATTTATTAACAAACCCAAAAGTAGAAATTGACATCAACACAATAATAGTAGCAGACTTTTAACACCCCATTTACATTAATAAATAGATCATCCAGACAGAAAGTTAACAAGGAAACAATGGCCTTAAATGATACTTTAAACCAGATGTATTTGAGAGATCTGTATAGAACATTTTTATGTTCTATACAGAAATGCAGCAGAATATTCTTCTCAAGTGAACATGGGACTTTCTCAAGGATACACCATATGTTGGGACTCAAAACAAGTCTCAGTATATTTTAGAAGATTAAAATCATATCAAGCATCTTTTCCAATCCAGTGGTATGAAACTAGAAATCAACTACAAGAAGAAATCTGGAAAGAGCATAAAAATGTGGAGACTCAACAACATGCTACTGAACAACAGGTGGGTCAATGAAGAAATCAAAAAAGAAATTAAAAAATGTCTGAAGACAAAAGAAAATGAAAATACATTATATAAAATCTATGGGATGTATCAAAAGCGGTACTAAGAGGGGAATTTATAGCAATACAAGCCTACCTCAAGAAATAAGAAAAACGTCTTAAATACACAATCTCATCTTACATCTAAAGGAAGTAGTAAAAGAAAAAGAAGCAAAGTCCAAAGTCAGTAGAAGGAAGGAAATGTAAACAAAGAATATTGCCTGCCATTTCAGTAAACAAAGAATGTCACCCACCTTTCCAGTTCTACAAGGATAAAGTCATTAGCCCACCAACAGTGCATCCTGAGGGGAATTCAGGATGGAGGAAAAACAGGAAGCATTCTGTATTTGGATTCCAGCCTTAGATAGTTAGCATGACTATCTAAGGAATAATTTCAGTGAATCCAGATTCTTGCATCTTCCCACACATAGAAAAGCACTAAAATAATTAACTTGAGATGTCTGTTCTTTGTGATTAGCAGTAATCTTTTGATGTTTGACTATGTATTTTTTTCCAGCAAAACTCATATATACCCTGGCTCCTCCCTTACCTCTTCAGAGCAGTTCCCCAGAGCTATCTGAGAGGCAGTCTCCTGGGTTATCATGCTCGGTAAGATCCCTGAATAAAACTTAACTCACAGCATTTAGGTTGTGCATTTTTCTTCAGTCGACAGTTTTGGCAACCACGATGGAAACCAGAGCAGACTTCTCTTCTTTGCCTAAACTCTGAGAATCCAGAGCCTTGGTACCAGCAGAGGTCCCTTGTGCCCATCTGCCTCCTCAGTGAGTCCAGATGCATCTGGGTGAATCTCTCCTGGGTCTTGGATCTCCTGTTATTGGCTGATGACCCTAAGTTTCATTCAGTGATGGACAAACTCCTCGTTGTAAGGAGTAGATTTCCCTTCAACTTAGTTTCAAGAACAGGTATCTGGGTTACCCCAGTTGAAAGACACTGGGAAGATTTTTCTCAATTGAAAGGCACTGAGTGGGTTACCCCAGTTGAGAGACACTGGGATGATTTTACTCAGCTGAAGGACACTGAGTAGGTTTGGACTGGGTGATTAGGTAGGAAGCTGGCCTGTTGTTTTTCCTTGAATTGGCTGCTCTAATAGGGTTTGTTGGCATAAAAGTGAAACTATCACATGAGAGCTTTCTGCTCTGAAGAAGAAAAGGGACATCTCCTCCTGGTCAGCAATGACTTTCTCAGGCAACTGAGAAACCTGGAGTGGTGGAGGCAAGTCCTCATACTATATAGCATTCCCATAAGGAAACCCACTTATTTAACTAAAAAAAAACTTGCTCATACAGGGACCACATATGAGAACTGGCCACTCAGTGTTCCAAGCACCCATGGCAGTTTTAGACAGCTGGAGGGAGAAACTTAGACACGTAAAAGAGCTGAAACGACACTAGGGTGACACCTAGAGGAGTTAAGCTCACAAACAGAATATTTGTCCACCACACAATCATCACAAGCAGCTTTATCATGACAAACAGACCTCAGAATGGGAAACAAAGCTTTCAAAACAAAAGAAAAAGGAATGACAGATTTCTAACCTCCAACTAACACCCCAGCCAAGTTAATGTATGGAATTTATACTTGCAAATACTTAATAGGGGAAACTATACTAAAGGAGACCTCAACTTAAAGTGGCCAAATTGGGGTTCTTTTGACATTCCAAAATTAAGTTTTTTGGCCTGTGCAGCTAGAGAAAGCTGGCCATAAGATCAAACAGACTGAATGGAATGCTTATTTTGATTGGTATTCAGAAGTTTAGAAAAAAGGGAAATAATAAAATAACACCTTTGCAGGAAACAAATTTCTTGAAATTATATTGGAATTTTAAAAAGCCACTAGTGTTAACCCTGCCTCTCCCTCTGCTCCTCCCTCATATTCTCTTTTACCTGAACTGCCTGACCCAGATGCTATCTATTTCTCTCTTCCATTACTTCTGCCTCCTACTGCTTCCTCTCCCCCAGTGAAAGAGGAACTTGCCTTTCTCGCCCTCTGTCTTTAAGATGCAAATGTTCTACCTGATTTTTAGATGTTTCGTTCTGTGCTTTGAAATCTTGGTCTCTGCCATCCAGACGGTACACATATGGTATACATTTGGCAGCCAGTCAAATAGACTGAGACTCCAAGCAGTCTTTTTGTCTGGCTATGCCAACTCTCAGGGAAATTTGTCATAAGGGGTCCTAGACCATAAGTGGACTTTACCATCTCAATCTTTGTTGCATCACCTCTACAACGAAGGCCTTTACTTTCTTAAACTATTTTTAGGAGTAAACTTTCCAGATCTTGTGAAGGCTGTATCCTTTGCACTCTCTTTTGAGGATGCCTCTTGCATCTTATTGGTTTGAGTTGCTACTAAGATATTACTGGTCAATGGCTAGACAATGGATCCTTTAAATTGGAAAAACTTCTAAGTTGGTAAATTTTTAAAGAATTCTCATTAAACAGCTGTGTTATTGGTACAAATGAAAAGACCAAATCATAAAGTGGATACAAAAATTATAATGGCTAACTTTAAGGATTCCCTTAATATAAAACAAACAATAAAAAACAGTTAGGGAAGCCTTACCTGTGGTCTTGGCTTCCCCTCAATGGATCTTATAGATGCTAATAAAAACAATAAATTAACTGATGTTCCTTAGATTGATTAACAGAAGAAGAAGAAGCTAAGGGGAAAGTCAAGAGCTTCTTCCCAATGAGGTGGACATTTAAAGGGACTTAATGGAAATCTTTAGATGGTTATTAAGAAATGGGAAAAATAAAATGGGTGTTAATGGGATTAAAACAAAGATTTTGATACAACACTACCTAATGTTGGATGGGCCAAATGGATCCCCCACATTGGTCCCCAAAACATTAAAGGGTCCCAAGTCTGCTCTATTTATCCCAGTTTTAAAAATATATATTTAAAAGGCTCAAATGAAATCACACTCACCAGCAATTGCTGGGGCATCAGTTAGATAAATTAATCAAATCAAAGATTGACAAAAGGGTCTGAGTCCCTCAGCCCCACCCCTCACTGTGTGCATACAAAAATGAATAAAATGGCCCAGGGATAAAAGAAACGTATCTATGATTTCTTGTAAGAATAAGACTTGATGATGGGGTCTTCATGGAGACTAAAGTTAAAGGTATAAGAGTTGACAAAATTGAAATGAAAGTTTATTTTTTAAATGGTACTTTTTATTGAAGTATAGTTGAGATAAAATGTGTTAATTTACTGCTGTACAGCAGTGATTAAGTTATAAATATATATACATTCTGTTTTATATATTCTGTTTCATTATGGTTTATTATGATATTGAATACAGTTCTCTGTGCTATACAGTAGAACCTTGTTGTTTATCCATTCTATCTATAAAAACTTACATCTTCTAACCCAAAACAACCACACCATCCCACAACCAAATCACTCCCCCTTGGCAACCACCAACCTGTTCTCTAAGTCTGTGATTCTGTATCTGTTTCATAGATAGGTTCATTTGTGTCATATTTTAGATTTCACATATAAGTGATATCATATGGTATTTGTCTTTCTCTTTCTGACTTACGTAGTATGATAATCTCTGTGTCCATCCATGTGGCTGCAAATGGTATTATTTCATTCTTTTTTATGGCTGAGTAGTATTTCATTGTATATACGTACCACCTCATCTTTATCCATGCATCTATCAATGGGCATTTAGGTTGTTTCCATGTCTTGGCTATTGTGAATAGCACTGCTATGAACATTGGGGTGCATGTATCTTTTCGAATTAGAGATTTCTCTGGATATATGCCCAGGAGTGGGATTGCAGGATCATATAGTAACTCAAATTTTAGTTTTTTAAGGAACCTCCATACTGTTCTCCATAGTGGCTGCACCAATTTACATTCTCTCCAACAGTGTAGGAGGGTTCCCTTTTCTCCACACCCTCTCCAGAATATGTTATTTATAGATTTTTAATGATGGCCATTCTGACCAGTGTGAGGTGACACCTCATTGTAGTTTTGATTTGAATTTCTCTACTAATTAGAAATGTTGAGCATCTTTTCATGTACCTATTGGCCATCTGTATGTCTTCTTTGGAGAAGTGTCTATGTGGGTCTTCTGCCCATTTCTGGATAGAGTTGTTTGTTTTTCTGTTGCTGAGTTGTATGAGCTGTTTGTATATTTTGGAAATTAAACCTTTGTCAGTCACATCATTTGCAAATATTTTCTCCCATTCTGTAGGTGGTCTTTTTGTTTTGTTTATGGTTTCCTTTGCTGTGCAAAATCTTGTAAGTTTGATTATGTCCCATTTGTTTATTTTTGTTTTTATTTCTATTGCCTTGGAAGACTGACCAAGGTATGATTTATGTCACAGACTTGTCACTGATATGTGATATGTGTCACAGATTTGTCACTGGTATGATTTATGTCACAGAATATTTTGCCCATGTTCTCTTCTAGGAGTTTTATGGTGGCATGTCTTATGTTTAAGTCTTTAAGCCATTTTGAGTTTATTTTTGTGTATGGTGAGATGGTGTGTTGTAACTTCATTGATTTACATGGGGCTGTCAAACTTTCCCAACACCATGTGCTGAAGATACTTTTTCCCATTGTATTTTCTTGCCTCCTCTGTCAAAGATTAATTGACCA
>NC_041234.1:41659807-41670600 GCF_002837175.3 Physeter macrocephalus | reverse complement strand
TGGCATGCCTTATGTTTAAGTCTTTAAGCCATTTTGAGTTTATTTTTGTGTATGGTGAGATGGTGTGTTGTAACTTCATTGATTTACATGGGGCTGTCAAACTTTCCCAACACCATGTGCTGAAGATACTTTTTCCCATTGTATATTCTTGCCTCCTTTGTCAAAGATTAATTGACCATAGGTGTGTGGGTTGATTTCTGGGCTCTCTATTCTGTTCCATTGGTCCATATGTCTGTTTCCTGAGCTCTCTACTCTGTTCCATTGATCCATATGTCTGTTTTTGATTATTGTAGCCTTGTAGTATTGCCTGATGTCTAGGAGGGTTATGTGTCCTCCTTTGTTCTTTTTCTTCAGGTTGCTTTGGGGATCCCAGGTCTCTTATGGTTCCATATGATTTTTAGAATTATTTGTTCTAGTTCTGTGAACAATGCCATGGGTAATTTGAAAGGGATCGCATTAAATCTGTAGATTGCTTTGGGTAGTATGGCCATTTTAATATTAATTGTTCCAATCCAAAAACATGGGATATGTTTCCATTTCTTTGAATCTTCAATTTGTTTTATTAATGTTTTATAGTTCTCAGCATATAAGTCTTTCACCTCCTTGGTCAAGTTTATTCCTAAGTATTTTATTTTGGGGGGTTTGATTCTAAAAGTTGTTTTTTTTTTTTACATTCCCTTTCTGATATTTCATTGTTGGTGTAAAGAAATGCAATCAATGCCTGTGTGTTAATCTTATATCCTTGTATCTTGCTAAATTTGTTTATCAGTTCTATTTGTTTTTGTGAGGAGTTTTTAGGGTTTTCTATATATGGTATCAAATCTTCTGCATATAATGACAAATTTACCTCTTCCCTTACAATTTGGATAATTTTTATTTCTTTTTCTTGTCTGATTGCTGTGGCTAGGATTTCCAATACTATGTTGAATAGAATAGGTGAGAGTGGGCATTCTTGTCTTGTTCCAGATTTTAGTGGGAAGGCTTTCAGCTTTTCACCATTGAGTATTATATTGGTTGTGGGTTTGCCATAAATAGCTTTTATTATATTGAGATATGTTCCCTCTATACCCACTTTGGTAACAGTTTTTATCATGAATGGAGGTTGAATTTTGTCAAATGCTTTTTCTGCATCTAGGGAGATAATCATGTGGTTTTTGTCTTTTCTATTGTTTATGTGGTGGATCACATTGATTGATTTGTGTATATTGAACCATCCTTGTGAACTTGGGATAAATCCCACTTGGTCATGGTATATGATTGTTCTTATGTGTTATTGGATTCAATTTGCCAACATTTTGTTGAGAATTTTTGCATCTATATTTATCAAAGATATTGGCCTCTAATTTTCTTTTTTGGTGGTATCTTTGTCTGGTTTTGGTATCAGGGTGATGGCTTCATAGAATGTCTTTGGGAGTCTTCCTTCCTCTTCAGTTTTTTGGAAGAGTCTGAGAAGGATTGGTATAAGTTATTCTTTGTATGTTTGGTAGAATTCACCTGTGAAGCCATCTGGTCCTGGATTTTTATTTGTAGGGAGTTTTAAAATTACAGTTTCTATTTCACTTTTAGCGATTGGTCTGTTCAAATTATCTATTTCTTCCCTTTTTTCTTAATTGTACATTTCATTTATTTTTATTTATTTATTTTTGAATTTTATTTATTTTTTATAAAGCAGGTTCTTATTAGTTATCTATTTTATACATATTAATGTATATATGTCAATTCCAACCTCCCAATTCATCACACTACCCCCCCAACCCACCACCACTTTCCCCCCTTGGTGTCCATACATTTGTTCTATACATCTGTGTCTCTATTTCTACCCTGCAAACCAGTTCATCTGTACCATTTTTCTAGGTTCCACATATATGTGTGGATACGATATATAAAACAAATATACGATATTTGTTTTTCTCTTTCTGACTTACTTCACTCTGTATGACAGTCTCTAGATCCATCCACGTCTCTACAAATGACCCAATTTCATCCCTTTTTATGGCTGAGTAATACTCCATTGTATATATATACCACAACTTCTTTATCCATTCATCTGTTGATGGGCATTTAGGTTGCTTCTTCCTATTTCTCCACACCCTCTCCAGTATTTGTTATTTGTAGATTTTCTGATGATGCCCATTCTAACTGGTGTGAGGTGATACCTCATTGTAGTTTTGATTTGCATTTCTCTAATAATTAGTGATGTTGAGCAGCTTTTCATGTGCTTGATTCAATTTTGGTGGGCTGTATATTTCTAGAAACTTGTCCATTTCTTCTAGGCTATCGAATTTGTTGGTATATACTTATTCATAGTATTCCCTTATGGTTTTTTGTATTTCTGCATAATTGGTTATGTATTCTTTTACATTTCTTATTTTGTTTATTTGAGTTCTCTCTCCTTTCTTCTTGGTGAGCCTGACCAGAGATTTGTCAGTCTTGTTTATCCTTTCAAAGAACCAGCTCTTGGTTTTATTGACTTTTTTCTTCTGTTTTTTGAATCTCTATTTTATTTATTTCCTCTCTGACCTCTATTATTTCCTTCCTTCTGCTAACTTTAGGTTTTATTTTTTCTTCTTTTTCTAATTCTTTTAAGATGTAGGTTAGGTTGTTTGATATTTTTCTTGTTTTTTGAGGAAAGTCTGTATCACTATGAACTTCCCTCTAAGAACTGCTTTTGCTGCATCCCACAGATTTTGTATGGTTGTGCTTTCATTGTCATTTGCCTCAAGGTATTTTTAAATTTCCTATTTGATTTCATCATTGACCCATTGGTTTTTTAGTAGCATGTTGTTTAGTCTCCAGGTAATTATTTTTCTCATTCCTTTTTCTGTGGTTAATTTCCAGTTTCATGCTGTTGTGGTCAGAAAAGATGCTTGAGATAATTTCTATACTCTTAAATTTGCTGAGACTTGTTTTGTGCCCTAGAATGTGGTCAATCCTAGGGAATGTTCCATTTGCACTTGAAAAAAATGGGATTTCTGGGTTTTTCTGGGATGTAATGTCCTGAAAATATCAATTAGGTCTAACTGTTCTACTGTATCATTTAGGATCTCTGTTGCCTTATTGATTCTCTGTCTAGAAGATCTGTCCATTGATGTGAGTGGGGTGTTAAAGTCTCCTGCTATTATTGTATTCCAGTCAATTTCTCCCTTTATGTCTGTTAGTATTGATTTATGTATTTGGGTCCTCCTATATTAGTGCATATATGTTGATGAGTGTAAAATCATCTTCTTGTATTGATTCTTTTATCATTATATAGTGTCCTTCTTCATCTGTCTTTATGGCCTTTGTTTTAACGTCTATTTTGTCTGATATGAGTATTGTAACCCCCACTTTCCTGTCATTTCTGTTAGCATGAAGTATCTCTTTCCATCTCCTCACTTTCAATCTATGTGTATCCTTTGCCCTAAAGTGGGTTTCTTGTTGGCAGTATATTGTAGGCTCTTGTTTTTCTGTTTTGCTTTTTTAAAAAATCTATTTGGCCAGACTGTGTCTTTTGACTGGAGCATTTAGTCCATTGACATTTAAGGTAATTATTAATACATATGTATTTATTGCCATTTTAAATCTTGTTTTCCCCTTGATTTTATATTTCTTCTTTGTCCCTTTCTTGTTCTTTTTGTTTTTTCTTTTGTGGTTTCATGATTTTCTTTTGTGTTATACTTATATTCTCTTCTTTTTGGTTTTTATGAATCTATTCTATGTTTATGACTTGTGGTTACCCTGTTGTTCAAGTATGGTAACCCCTTTCTATCTCTACTTGCATTAGACTGGTAGTCATATAGGCTCAAACACATTCTAGAAAGAAAAAATGTCTACATTTTCCTACTCTCCTCCCCATTTTATGATTTTGATGTCTTTTTTTACATCTTCATGTTCATCCTTTTGCTGTTCATTGTGGTTATCATCACTTTCACAGAAAATTTATTTATTTATTTATTATAATCTGTGTACTGGCTTAAATGATTTACTTTCCAATTGTGGTTTTCTCTTTCCTATAGATTCTTACTTCTTTTCTACTTAGAGAAGATCTTTCAATATTTCCTCTAGGATAGGTTTAGTATTGCTGTATGCTCTTAATTTTTGCTTGTCTGAGAAATTCTTTACCTCTGCTTCTGTTCTAAATAATAGTCTTGCTGGGTAGAGTATCCTAGGTTGCAGATTTTTCCCCTTCAGGACTTTGAATCTATCTTGTCACTTCCTTCTGGCCTGCAACGTTTCTGTGGAGAAATCAGCTGATAGCCTTATGGTGGGGGGTGCCCTTGTAATTAACTCTTTGTTTTTCTCTTGCTGCTTTTTGAATCCTCTCTTTAACTTTTACCAATTTTTATCATAATATGTCGTGGTATAGATCTGTCTGGGTTTATCTTGTTTGGGCTCCTCTGTGCTCCCTGTATCTGTATATCTGTTTTCTTTTTCAGGTTGGGAAGTTTTCAGCCATAATTTCTTTAAATACATTTTCAACCCCCTTTCTCTTTCTTCTTCTGGAATTCTTATTATACATAAATTGGCATGCTTTATATTATCCCATAGATCTCTTATATTGCTTTAATTTTTTTTTTTTTGGATTTGTGTCTGCTCTCCTGATCGGGTGGTTTCCATTATTCTGTCTTCCAGGTCACTTATTCATTCTTCTGCATTATTCATTCTGCTCTTCATTGCCTTTAGCTTAGCTTTTGTCTCTGCAAATGAGTTGTCTATTTTTTCCTAGTTCCTCTTTATAGTTTCCAGTTCTTTTGTACAGTACTCCGCATTTCTGTCGATAGCCTTTCTTATTTCCTTCAGTATTTTCATTATTTCCTTTTGGAAATCAGTGTCTATTAGGCCAAAGAGATCTGTTTCATTGTTTGTTCTTTCAGGGTAGTTCTCTTGGTCTTTTAACTGGGAGTGGTTTCTCTGCTCCTTCATTTTACTTATAGTTCTCTTACTCTGTGAGTTTAGTAGAAATAATTATCTACTGTGGTCTTACAGGGCTATTTATATGTGGGGGCATCCTTGTGTAGCTTGTGTGGGTTTAATTGTTTGGTGCAAGGGCTGTTTTTAGCATGGATGCCTGTCACCTCTTTCCTCAGTGTGTGCTGGTTTTTATCCCCTTGATAGGGAATGTGCAGATGTGGCAGCTGTTTCCTGTTCCTGGGGATCTTGGAGGCAGTGGTGGCTCAGGCATGCTCCCAGAGCATGTGATGGGATCAGAAGAAGCTCTCGACCACTACCGGAGTTTTTAAGGGCAGCAGTGGCATCTCACGACCACTCCTGGCATCTGGGCAGTCAGTGGTGGGGGCTCATGAACAGAACTAGGTTCCGGGAGGGAGGTGGCAGGGGCTTGTGAACACTCCCAGCATTCAGGCAGGTGGTGGTGGCAACTTGTGACTATCCCTGGAACCTGTGCTGCACTCTGCAAGCACAAGCACAGGGAAAACAGCTACACTCCGGGTCCCGCCTCTCCCCTTATGCACCCTCCCCAATCAATGGCAACTGGCCTCTAAGGCGGCCCAGGCTTCCTCTGTGTACACTCTCAGTTGTGGTCACACTGGATTCCAGCACTCTCCCCCACAGGCTGTTTCCACACAGCCAACTCCAGTCCTCTCCCCAGTTCTGATCTCTGAAGTCCGAGTTCCAGCACCAAGCCCCTGCCCACAGCGGCAGTAGTGTGTCTCAGGTTGGGGAGTGCAGGGAGGCAGCATTGACTGTCTGTGCTGTTCTTCCTCTGCTCTGGCTGCCACAAACCGGAAGCTGCATTCTCCTCTCACACTGTGAAGCTCCCCTTCTGTCCTGTCTCCCCACTGGTGAGGGGGCGTCCCAGCATTCAGGAACCTTTCCTCTTTCACAGCTCCCTCCCAGGGGCACAGTCCTGTCCCAATTCCTTTCTTGCTTTCTTTTTTTTTCTTCTTTTCATACCTGTTTACATGGAGATTTTCTTGCCTTTCAGCAGTCTGAGGCCTTCTGCCAGTGCTCAGTAGATAATCTGTGAGAACTTTTCTACATGTAGATGTATTTTTGATGTATTTGTGGGAGAACGTGAGCTTCACATCCTACTAATCCACCATCTTGATTGCTCTGATGGTATATTTAAATGGGCCTTGTATAAAAGAGTTACATATATTTTGCCTAATTACATTTTGGGATAGATATTATGTTTTCCCTGGGGAACACTTCTCCTGCCTGGTATTATAAGACAGGGCGTATAAATCTGCCCCTCAGGCAATGTTAATTAAACATACAAAAGGAAACCAATAGGTTACCCAAGCCCACACAGTATGAAATAAAACCTGGAAGCTAATATTCCGAGGCTAATGCAGTTAATAATGGAGAGTTTCTTTGCACCTAGGGTAAATTGCTCTGGGTTTAACTTGTACACTCAGAAAGAGGGCCTTTGTTGAATGCTTTGTGCAAACTTTGGAAGGCATGAAAAATTAAACTGTAAAATTCTTGAACATAGAACTCTTGAATTCCAGATTAGTTGGAAATCTCACTGATCAAAAAGGCAATTAAAGAAAATGTAGTTGGGCAAATCAATCCTTAATATCGCTTTGGTAGCAGACTAGTTTTGGGGGGAATTAAAAGCAAATGCTTTTGTCTTGCATATCTCTACAAGTTAGAAATGTAAATACAGCAAACAATGACCTAAGACTAAGCCTAATTAGCTCAGTCAGGTAGAACCTGAAACCAAAAAGGGGGAGAAAGGGGCCTTTTTAAAACTCAAACTGCTGGAACAGCTCCTTCCTCCAAAATCTAATTTACACCCTTCATAAGGATTTATCAAGGATAAATACAAATTTCAAGTCTTTTCCACAAATAGTAAAAAGCCTTAGTCATCTGAGTAAATAAATGTGGTTTATTACAGCTATTATTTATAAACTAGTAAGTTTATATTGTAACACCTAATTCATGATTAAGTTTTAAAATAAAGCTATGAGATCTCTGGTTATCTATTTATATGCCTGTGTGTACATTATACATATGATGTTTCTACCTGCAGATAGTATTAAAAAAATTAAATTGATAAAAGAGCTCTATTTAATTGACTTTAAAG
The DNA here is from genome assembly GCF_002837175.3 of Physeter macrocephalus. Lineage (NCBI taxonomy): Eukaryota > Metazoa > Chordata > Mammalia > Artiodactyla > Physeteridae > Physeter > Physeter macrocephalus. Next base: position 41,663,573 of record NC_041234.1, on the reverse strand, counting down.
TAAGTGCTTACACATTAAATATTATAAATATAATAGAAACTAACCCAAATGCATTTCAAGTACATATAACCTGGGAAATATTCAATATTAAATTAATATTTGGTATTACATTGTTGGTTTAATTAATGCAGATGTCTTACTTTTATTGCACTTAGGTTTACTAAAAGTCTAATAAAGTCATATTATCTCTGTTATAAAATTTGTCAGGAAGAAAAATAGTTTGGGATGATGGCCGACTTGGTCTAATGACCCGTAAAGTTTTCATGGGTAATATAAACATGATTGTTGGGAACAAGTAAGTTAAATAAATTTAAATGGGGTGAAAGCTTTTAGGTGAACTCTTTAAGAATAACTATGCTTTATGGTATGTCAACTTAAAAATAGTTTCTGCAGATTTTTGGTAACTAGAAAATTTAGAGTTTTGCTAAGTTAAATGGTGGACATTTTTTAAATATCTAGATTATTCCAAAACTAAATAAGATACTGAAACATTAATTACTGGACAGAGTCTGTCTTCCTTTTACAGAGAAACTAAAGAATAAAAATTTGGGGGACCACGCTGAAAATTTTTCTATAAAAAAGCATGATTTTAGAAATAATAAATAATATTTATAAGTTTGGCAATCTACAGAACATTAATGTAAAAGTTCATAATTGCTTACTTCTTAGTTTTCAGTAGAAGTTAAGGTTTTAAGGTTAAGATTTCTATTGTTATATGTAACTAAAACTACTAAAATCAATAAGGAAAACATCTTTGTATAAGAGCAGACAAGTATAAAGCATGGAAACGAATTTTGTTATGAGAAAAGAAAGTAATTTTGTCCTGGAGAGAGAGAAAGAAAGAAAAAGCATAGGACAAAATCTGAAAGTAAAAAGGAAGTTACAGAAGGTTGGTGGAAAAGGAACCCTGAAGAAAGAGTTTCTGCATGGTTGTGACTGGCTAAGGTTAAAATAAAATTTAATTGAATAAATAAATTTTAATATTAAAAGTAAGCTGGTACAAAACTAGAATTTGGTTGTGTTAAGAGAACAAAGTTTTCTTGGAATATTGATCTGCTTTTGATAACAAATTGAAAGACTTCTTTACCTCTTAAATAATATTGTAACTTTCTGTATTTGTCTTTGAAATATTTTATTGTCACTTTGGTTGAGTGAACAAGTAATGTTTCACAGTGATGTATGATCCAAGTTTTTGGAAACCTTTTGATATCTTGACAAAATTCACCAAGTCAAATTCTAAATGAAGTTATTTTGATCTCTAGCTAACGTTGGGATACTTCAAATGGCCTCTGAAACATTCCAAAGTGAGATATTAAAATAATTATGTTTATTTGGTATCAAATTAAATATTGACTAATAAGTGGTGATAAAATTTCTTTGGTGGGGGAGGAGAGAAGATGGTGGAACAGTAAGACTCGGAGATCACCTTCCTGCCCACAGATACATCAGAAATACATCTACACGTGGAACTGCTTCTATAGAACACCCACTGAATGCTGACAGAAGACCTCAGACCACCCAAAAGGAAAGAAAATCCCCACGTACCTGGGTAGGGCAAAAGAAAAAAGAATAAACAGAGACAAAAGAATAGGGATGGGACCTGCACCAGTGGGAGGGAACTATGAAGGAAGAAAGGTTTCCACACACTAGAAGCCCCTTCACGGACAGAGACTGCGGGAGGCAGAGGGGGAACCTTCAGAGCCATGGGGGAGAGCACAGTAACAGGGTGTGGAGGGCCAAGCGGAGAGATTCCCACACAGAGATCAGTGCCGACCAACACTCACCAGCCCGAGAGGCTTGTCTGCTCACCCACCGGGACGGGCGGGGGCTGGGAGGTGAGGCTCGGGCTTCAGGTCGGATGCCGGGAGAGGACTGGGGTTGGCTGCGTGAACACAGCCTGAAGCAGTTAGTGCACTATGGCTAGCCGGGAGGGAGTCTGGGAGAAGTCTGGAGCTGCCAAAGAGGCAAGAGACTTTTTCTTCTCTCTTTGTTTCCTGGTGTGAGAGGAGAGGGGATTACATGCTGCTTAAAGGACCTCCAGAGACGGGGCGCGCAGCTGCCTAAGAGACAAGAGACATTTACTTGCCTCTTTGTTTCCTGGTGTGCAAGGAGAGGGGATTAAGCGCACCGCTTAAAGGAGATCCAGAAACGGGCGCGAGCCGTGGCTATCAGCGCGGACACCAGAGACGGGCATGAGACGCTATGGCGGCTACTGCCACCACCAAGAAGCCTATGTGTGAGCACAGGTCACTCTCCAGACCTCCCCTGCCGAGAGCCTGTGCAGGCCGCCACTGCCAGGGTACCGGGATCCAGGGACAACTTCCCTGGGAGAACACACGGCACACCTCAGGTTGCTGCAGCATCACGCCAGCCTCTGCCGCTGCAGTCTCGTCCCGCATCTGTACCCCTCCCTCCCCCAGGCCTGAGTGAGCCAGAGCCCCCGAATCAGCTGCTCCTTTAATCCCGTCCTGTCGAGTGAAGAGCAGACGCCCTCAGGCAACCTACATGCAGAGGCGGGGTCAAATCCAAAGCTGAACCCCAGGAGTTGTGCGAACAAAGAAGAGAAAGGGAAATCTCCCCCAGTAGCCTCAGAAGCAGCGGATTAAAGCTCCACAATCAACTTGATGTAGCCTGCATCTGTGGAATACCTGAATAGAAAACGAATCATCGCAAATTGAGGAGATGGACTTTGAGATCAAGATATGTTATTTTTCCCCTTTTTCTCTTTTTGTGAGTGTGTATGTGTATGCGTCTGTTTGATATTTTGTCTGTATAGCTTTGCTTTCACCATTTGTCACAGGGTTCTGACAGTCCCTTTTTTTTAACTTTAAAAAATTTTTCTTCTTAATAATTATTGTTTTATGTTAATAACTTTATTTAATTTTATCCTACTTTATTTCATTCTCTTTCTTTCTTTCTTTCTTTCTTTCTCTCTTTCTTTCTTTGTTTTTCTCCCCTTTATTCTGAGCTGGGTGGATTAAAGGCTCTTGGTGCTCCACCCAGGTGTGAGGGCTGTGCCTCTGAGGTTGGAGAACCAACTTCAGGACACTGGTCCACAAGAGATCTCCCAGCATCATGTAATATAAAATGGAAAAAATGCCCCAGAGATCTCCATCTCAACAACAAGACCCAGCTTCACTCAAGGACCTGCAAGCTACAGTGCTGGACACCCTATGCCAAACAAATAGCAAGACAGGAACAGAGTCCCATTCATTAGCAGAGAGGCTGCCTAAAATCATAAGGCTACAGACACTCCAAAACACACCACCAGACATGGACCTGCCAACCAGAAAGACAGGATCCAGCATCATCCACCCGAACACAGGCACTAGTCCCCTCAACCAGGAAACCTAACCAACCCACTGAACCAACCTTAGCCACTGGGGACAGACACAAAAACAACGGGAACTACGAACCTGCAGCCTGCAAAAAGGAGACCCCAAACACAGTAACATAAGCAAAATGAAAAGACAGAAAAACACACAGCAGATGAAGGAGCAAGGTAAAAACCCACCAGACCTAAAAAATGAAAAGGAAATAGGCAGTCTACGTGGAAAAGTATACAGAATAATGATAGTAAAGGTGATCCAAAATCTTAGAAATAGAATAGACAAAATGCAAGAAACATTTAACAAGGACCTAGAAGAAAGAAAGAGGAAACAAGCAATGATGAACAACACAATAAATGAAATTAAAAATACTCTACATGGGATCAATAGCAGAATAATTGAGGCAAAAGAACAGATAAGTGACCTGGAAGATAAAA
>NC_041234.1:41654700-41656705 GCF_002837175.3 Physeter macrocephalus | reverse complement strand
AATAGGGACGGGACCTGCACCTCTGGGAGGGAGCTGTGAAGGAGGAAAGGTTTCCACACACTAGAAGCCCCTTCGCAGGCGGAGACTGCGGGTGGTGTGGGAGGTAAGCTTCGGAGCCACAGAGGAGAGCGCAGCAACAGGGTGCGGAGGGCAAAGCGGAGAGATTCCCGCACAGAGGAGCGGTGCTGACCAGCACTCACCAGCCCAAGAGGCTTGTCTGCTCACCCGCCGGGGCGGGCGGGGGCTGGGAGCTGAGCCTCGGGCTTCGGTCGGATCCCAGGGAGAGCACTGGGGTTGTCTGCGTGAACACAGCCTGAAGGGGGCCAGTGCGCCACAGCTAGACGGGATGGAGTCCGGGAAAAAATCTGGACCTACCTAAGAGGCAAGAGACCATTGTTTCGGCGTGCGCGAGGAGGAGGGATTCAGAGCGCTGCTTAAAGGACCTCCAGAGACGGGGCGCGCAGCTGCCTAAGAGACAAGAGACATTTACTTGCCTCTTTGTTTCCTGGTGTGCAAGGAGAGGGGATTAAGCGCACCGCTTAAAGGAGATCCAGAAACGGGCGCGAGCCGTGGCTATCAGCGCGGACACCAGAGACGGGCATGAGACGCTATGGCGGCTACTGCCACCACCAAGAAGCCTATGTGTGAGCACAGGTCACTCTCCAGACCTCCCCTGCCGAGAGCCTGTGCAGGCCGCCACTGCCAGGGTACCGGGATCCAGGGACAACTTCCCTGGGAGAACACACGGCACACCTCAGGTTGCTGCAGCATCACGCCAGCCTCTGCCGCTGCAGTCTCGTCCCGCATCTGTACCCCTCCCTCCCCCAGGCCTGAGTGAGCCAGAGCCCCCGAATCAGCTGCTCCTTTAATCCCGTCCTGTCGAGTGAAGAGCAGACGCCCTCAGGCAACCTACATGCAGAGGCGGGGTCAAATCCAAAGCTGAACCCCAGGAGTTGTGCGAACAAAGAAGAGAAAGGGAAATCTCCCCCAGTAGCCTCAGAAGCAGCGGATTAAAGCTCCACAATCAACTTGATGTAGCCTGCATCTGTGGAATACCTGAATAGAAAACGAATCATCGCAAATTGAGGAGATGGACTTTGAGATCAAGATATGTTATTTTTCCCCTTTTTCTCTTTTTGTGAGTGTGTATGTGTATGCGTCTGTTTGATATTTTGTCTGTATAGCTTTGCTTTCACCATTTGTCACAGGGTTCTGACAGTCCCTTTTTTTTAACTTTAAAAAATTTTTCTTCTTAATAATTATTGTTTTATGTTAATAACTTTATTTAATTTTATCCTACTTTATTTCATTCTCTTTCTTTCTTTCTTTCTTTCTTTCTCTCTTTCTTTCTTTGTTTTTCTCCCCTTTATTCTGAGCTGGGTGGATTAAAGGCTCTTGGTGCTCCACCCAGGTGTGAGGGCTGTGCCTCTGAGGTTGGAGAACCAACTTCAGGACACTGGTCCACAAGAGATCTCCCAGCATCATGTAATATAAAATGGAAAAAATGCCCCAGAGATCTCCATCTCAACAACAAGACCCAGCTTCACTCAAGGACCTGCAAGCTACAGTGCTGGACACCCTATGCCAAACAAATAGCAAGACAGGAACAGAGTCCCATTCATTAGCAGAGAGGCTGCCTAAAATCATAAGGCTACAGACACTCCAAAACACACCACCAGACATGGACCTGCCAACCAGAAAGACAGGATCCAGCATCATCCACCCGAACACAGGCACTAGTCCCCTCAACCAGGAAACCTAACCAACCCACTGAACCAACCTTAGCCACTGGGGACAGACACAAAAACAACGGGAACTACGAACCTGCAGCCTGCAAAAAGGAGACCCCAAACACAGTAACATAAGCAAAATGAAAAGACAGAAAAACACACAGCAGATGAAGGAGCAAGGTAAAAACCCACCAGACCTAAAAAATGAAAAGGAAATAGGCAGTCTACGTGGAAAAGTATACAGAATAATGATAGTAAAGGTGATCCAAAATCTT
>NC_041234.1:41645415-41654458 GCF_002837175.3 Physeter macrocephalus | reverse complement strand
AACATTCGAATTATAGGGGTCCCAGAAGAAAAAGAGAAAAAGAAAGGGACTGAGAAAATACTTCAAGAGATTATAGTTGAAAACTTCCCTAATATGGGAATGGAAATAGTCAATCAAGTCCAGGAAGCACAGAGAGTCCCATACAGGATAAATTCCAAGTAGAAACATGCCAAGACACACATTAATCAAACTATCAAAAATTAAATACAAATAAAATATATTCAAAGCAGCAAAGGAAAAATATCACACAAGGGAATCCCAATAAGATTAAGAGCTGATCTTTCAGCAGAAACTCTGCAAGACAGAAGGGAGTGGCAGGACATATTTAAAGTGATAAAGGAGAAAAACCTAAAACCAAGATTAGTCTACCCAGCAAGGATCTCATTCAGATTTGATGGAGAAATTAAAACCTTTACAGACAAGCAAAAGCTGAGAGAGTTCAGAACGACCAAAACAGCTTTACAACAAATGCTAAAGGAAATTTTCTAGGCAAGAAACACAAGAGAAGGACAAGACATACAAGAACAAACCCGAAACAATTAAGAAAAAGGTAATAGGAACATACATATAATTACCTTAAATGTAAATGGATTAAATGCTCCCGCTAAAAGACACGGACTAGCTGAATTGATACAAAAACAAGACCCGTATATATGCTGTCTACAAGAGACCCACTTCAGACCTAGGGACACATACAGACTGAAAGTGAGGGGATGGAAAAAGATATTCCATGCAAATGGAAATCAGAAGAAAGCTGGAGTAGGAATTCTCATATCAGACAAAATAGACTTTAAAATAAAGACTATTACAAGAGACAAAGAAGGACACTATATAATGATCAAGGGATCGATCCATGAAGAAGATATAACAATTGTAAATATTTATGCACCCAACATACAAGCACCTCAATATATAAGGCAAATACTAACAGCCATAAAAGGGGAAATCGACAGTAACACAAGCATAGTAGGGAACTTTAACACCGCACTTTCACCAATGGACAGATCATCCAAATGAAAATAAATAAGGAAACACAAGTTTTAAATGATACATTAAACAAGATGGAATTAATTGATATTTATAGGACATTCCAATCAAAAACAAGAGAATACATATTTTTCTCAGGTGTTCATTGAATATTCTCCAGGATAGATCTTATCTTGGGACACAAATCTAGCCTTTGTAAATTTAAGAAAATTGAAATCGTATCAGCATCTTTTCCGACCACAACGCTATGAGACTAGATATCAATTACAAGATAAGATTTGTAAAAAATACAAACACATGGAGGTTAAAAAATACACTACTTAATAACGAAGTGATCACTGAAGACATCAAAGAGGAAATCAAAAAACACATGGAAACAAATGACAATGGAGACACGACGACTCAAAACCTATGGGGTGCAGCAAAAGCAGTTCTAAGAGGGAAGTTTATAGCAATACAATCCTACCTTAAGAAACAGGAAGCATCTCGAATAAACAACCTAACCTTGCACCTAAAGCAATTAGAGAAAGAAGAACAAAAACCCCTCAAATTTAGCAGGAGAAAAGAAATCATAAAGATCAGATCAGAAATAAATGAAAAAGAAATGAAGGAAATGATAGCAAAGATCAATAAAACTAAAAGCTGGTTCTGTGAGAAGATAAACAAAATTGAAAAATCATTAGCCAGACTCATCAAGAAAAAAAGGGAGACGACTCATATCTATAGAATTAGAAATGCAAAGGAGAAGTAACAACTGACACTGCAGAAATACAAAAGATTATGAGAAATTACTACAAGCAACAAGCCAATAAAATGGACAACCTGGAAGAAATGGACAAATTCTTACAAATGCAGAACCTGCTGAGACTGAACGAGGAAGAAATAGAAAATATGAACAGACCAATCACAAGCACTGAAATTGAAACAGTGATTAAAAATCTTCCAACAAACAAAAGCCCAGGACCAGATAGCTTCACAGGCGAATTCTATCAAACATTTAGAGAAGAGCTAACATCTATCCTTCTCAAACTCTTCCAAAAGATAGCAGAGGGAGGAACACTCCCAAACTCATTCTATGAGACCACCATCACCATGCTATCAAAACCAGACAAAGACGTCACAAAGAAAGAAAACTACAGGCAACATCCCTGATGAACATAGATGCAAAAATCCTCAACAAAATACTAGCAAACAGAATCCAACAGCACATTAAAAGGATCATACACCATGATCAAATGGGGTTTATTCAAGGAATGCAAGGAGTCTTCAATGTATGCAAATGAAACAAACGTGATACACCATATCAACAAACTGAAGGAGAAAATTATACGATCATCTCAATAGATGCAGAGAAAGCTTTTACAAAATTCAACACCCATTTATGATAAAAACCCTGCAGAAAGTAGGCATAGAGGGAACTTTCCTCAACATAAGAAAGGCCATATATGACAAACCCACAGCCAACATCGTCCGCAATGGTGAAAACCGGAAACCATTTCCACTCACATCATGAACAAGACAAGGTTGCCCACTCTCACCACTCTTATTATTCAACATAGTTTTGGAAGTTCTAGCCACAGCAATCAGAGAAGAAAAAGAAATAAAAGGAATCCAAATTGGAAAAGAAGAGTAAAGCTGTCACTGTTTGCAGATGACATGATACTATACATAGAGAATCCTAAAGATGCTAGCAGAAAACTACTAGAGCTAAACAATGAATCTGGTAAAATATCAGGATACAAAATTAATGCACAGAAATCTCTGGCATTCTTATACATTAATGATGAGAAATCTGAGAGTGAAATTAAGAAAACCCTCCCATTTACCACTGCAATAAAAAGAATAAAATATCTAGGATTTAAACCTACCTAAGGAGTCAAATGACCTGTATGCAGAAAATTATAAGACACTGTTGAAAGAAATTAAAGATGATACAAATAGATGGAGAGATATACCATGTTCTTGGATTGGAAGAATCAACATTGTGAAAATGACTCTACTACCCAATGCAATCTACAGATTCAATGCAATCCCTACAAAACTACCACTGGCAATTTTTACAGAAATAGAAGAAAAAAGTTCACAATTTGTATGGAACCACAAAAGACCCCAAATAGCCAAAGCAATCTTGTGACCGAAAAATGGAGCTGGAGGAATCAGGCTCCCTGACTTCAGACTATACTACAAAGCTGCTGTAATCAAGACAGTATGGTACTGGAACCAAAACAGAAATATAGATCAATGGAACAGGATAAAAAGCCCAGAGATAAACCCACACACATATGGTCACCTTATCTTTGATAAAGGAGGCAAGAATATACAGTGGAGAAAAGACAGCCTCTACAATAAGTGGTGCTGGGAAAACTGGACAGGTACATGTAAAAGTATGAAATTAGAACACTCCCTAACACCATACACAAAAATAAACTCAAAAGGGGTTAAAGACCTACATGTAAGGCCAGAGACTATCAAACTCTCAGAGGAAAACATAGGAAGAACACTCTATGACATAAATCACAGCAAGATCCTTTTTGACCCACCTCCTAGAGAAATGGAAATAAAAACAAAAATAAACAAATGGGCGGGCCCTAATGAAACTTAAAATCTTTTTCACAGCAAAGAATACCATAATCAAGACCAAAAGACAACCCTCAGAATGGGAGAAAATAGTTGCAAATGAAGCAACTGACAAAGGATTAATCTCCAAAATTTACAAACAACTCATGCAGCTCAATAACAACAACAACAAAATCCCAATCCAAAAATGGGCAGAAGACCTAAATAGACATTTCGCCAAAGAAGATATACATATTGCCAGCAAACACATGAAAGAATGCTCAATGTCATTAATCATTAGAGAAATGCAAATCAAAACTGCAATGAGGGCTTCCCTGTTGGCACAGTGGGTGAGAGTCCGCCTGCTGATGCAGGGGACGTGGGTTTGTGCCCCGGTCCGGGAGGATCCCACATGCCGCGGAGTGGCTGGGCACGTGAGTCATGGCCACTGAGCCTGCGCATCTGGAGCCTGTGCTCCACAACGGGAGAGGCCCGCATACCACACACACACACAAAAAAATCTACAATGATATATCATTTCATACCAGTCAGAATGGCCATCATCAAAATATCTAGAAACAATAAATGCTGGAGAGGGTGTGGAGAAAAGGGAATGCTCTTGCACTTTTGGTGGGAATGTAAATTGATACAGCCACTATGGAGAACAGTATGGAGGTTTCTTAAAAAACTAAAAATAGAACTACCATACGACCCAGCAATCCCACTACTTGGCATATACCCTGAGAAAACCATAATTCAAAAAGAGTCATGTACCACAATGTTCATTGCAGCTCTATTTACAATAGCCAGGATGCAACCTAAGTGTCCATCACCAAATGAATGGATAAAGAAGATGTGGCACATATATACAATGGAATATTACTCTGCCATAAAAAGAAACGAAATTGAATTATTTGTAGTGAGGTGGATGGACCTGGAGTCTGTCATACAGAGTGAAGTAAATCAGAAGGAGAAAAACAAATACCATATGCTAACACATACGTATGGAATCTAAGAAAAAAAATGTCATTAAGAGCCTAGGGGTAGGATGGGAATAAAACACAGACCTAGTAGACCATGGACTGGAGGATATGGGGAGGGGGAATGGTAAGCTGTGACGAAGTGAAAGAGTAGCATGGACATATATACACTACCATCGTAGAGTGGATAGCTAGTGGGAAGCAGCTGCATGGCACAGGGAGATCAGCTAGGTGGTTTGTGACCATCTAGAGGGTTGGGGTAAGAAGGGTGGGAGGGAGGGAGAAGCAAGAGGGAAGAGATATGGGAACACATGTATATGTATAATTGATTCACTTTGTTATAAAGCAGAAACTAACAAACCATTGTAAAGCAATTATACTCCAATAAAGATGTTTAAAAAAATAAATAATTTAAAAAAAAACAAAACTTCTTTGGTTATATTGTATGGGTAAATGTCATTAATACAGATATTCCAAAAATTATATGGAATTACTAAAAATCTGGTATGTTCTGGTATAATATCAGTCATAATTCTACTTATTATCTTAAAATGTATGTCACAGAAACAGCCAATATTCTTTGTCAATAGCACTGTAATCAGATCTTTAATCATGCCATTTTAAGTCTTTTGTCATTTACAGACAGTCATTGTTTTATTCTGAACCCTTTACAAAATGAAGATCTTCAAGAAGATCCATTAAAAAAAACTTTCTGACAAATATAAGTTTCTAATGACTTTTAGATCAGACTACTGAACTGGGTAAGAAATTACAAAACTCCAAAGGAAAACCTGATGGCTTCATCCAAGTCAAGAGGAATTAATTACATGACACTGAAAGAACTGATAAACATGATTTATAATTTTATGAGGTTTTGTCTAAAATATTACTGGTTTTTAATTTTTGTTTTCCAGAACACCTTTCCTCTTATGCTAACTATGACCCACATGAAAAATAAGATTTCTGCCTTAAGTGATCCACTTTCTAGTCCTTTAGGGAGTTGGTTTGATTCTGGAAACTCATGGCATAAATCCAGACTTATGATTTTATTAGTGATATTAGCTGTATTACTTATACTCCGTATATTTTTAAAAGATTGTTGTCTCCTGCATTACCCAATGTGTAACCAGGCCTCTGACAAAATTAATGATGGCTAAGCATCTTGATATAGCTCTATATAAAATTAATTATAATAGTGCAATTCTAGATATAGGGAGATGTAACAAGGGAAAATCATTTCCTGAATTGTAATAAACTAGCAAGACAGATGATCCAGATATTTTGGTTATTAATAGGGCCTAACCCAAATATAGCACATGAATGGCCTATCACTGAGATCCTCGTCTTACACAGGAATGAGACTTCCTAGCACTGTGAGACAAACTGGTCATGAAATGGCTCCCAAACCTTGGTTGGGAATTTATGACCAACAGGGAGCACTGTAAATAAAGAATGTTACTTTCCATTCCAGTACTACAAGGATCAAGCCAGTAGCCACTGCAGTCTCTTACCAATGGTGAGACTCAGCAAATCAATCAAAATAATGCACAATTTTCACAAAATGAAGGACAAAAAACATTTGATCATCTCTAGCAGAAAATGAAATAAACAATACCATTTAAAATTGCACCCAAAAAAATAAAATACCTAGGAGCAAATTTAACCAAGAGGTGAAAAACATACACTGAAAACTATAAGGCATTGTTAAATGAAACTGAAGAATACACAACAAAATGAAAAGAGAATTCATGCTTATGGATTAGGAGAATTAACATTGTTAAAATGTTCATATTATGTAATGCAATCTACAGATTCAGGACATTTTTCATAGAAAGAGAACTAAAAATTCTAAAACTTTTATGAACCCCAAAAGATCTCGAACAGCCAAAGAAGTCTTGAGAAAAAAGAACATGTCTGGAGTTATCACCCTCCCTGATTTCAAACTATATTACAAAGCTATAGCAATCAAACCAGCATGTTATTGGTAGGAAAAAAAGAAGCATAGATCAATGGAATAGAACAGAGAGCCCAGAAATAAACCCACTCCTATATGGATGATTAAATTATGACAAAGGAGCAAAGACTGTACAGTGGAAACAGCATAGTCTCTTCAATACATAGTGTTAGGAAAAGTGGATGGTCACATGCAAAAAAATTAAATTAGACTACTATCTTACACCATACATAAAACTCAATTCAAATTAATTAGACTTAAAATAAGACCTGAAACCATAAAACTCCTAGAAGAAAACATATGCCGTATAATCTTTGATATCAGTCTTAACAATATCTTTCTGAATATGTCTCCTCAGACAAGGGAAACAAAAACACAAATAAACAAATGGCACTACATCAAACTAAGAAGCGTTTGCAAAGTGATGGAAACTGTCAACAAAATGTAAAGGCTGCCTACTGAATGGGAGAAAATATTTTCAAACCATATATCCAAAAAGGGGTAAGTATCTAAACATACAAAGCATTCATACAAGTCAACATCAAAAAAACAAAAACAAAAACCAGACAACCCAATTTAAAAATGGGCAGAGCACCTGAATAGACAGTTTTCCAAAGAAGACATACAGGTGGCCAACAGGCACATGAAAAGATGCTCAACATCAAAAAATGCATATCAAAACCACAATGTGATATCACCTTACACTGCTCAGAATGGCTATTACCAAAAAGTCAACAAATAACAAGTGATGGAGAGGCTGAAGGAAAAGGGAACTCTCGTGAACGATGGGTGGGAATATAAATTGGTGCAACCATTGTGGAAAACACTATGGAGATTCCTCAACAAACTAAGAATAGAACTACTATATTATACAGCTATCCCACTTATCTGTTTTATCCAAAGAATATGAAAACGCAATTTCTGAAAGATATATGCAACCTTATGTTCATTGCAGCATTATTTAAAATAGCCAAGATATGGAAAGAATCTAAGTGCCCATCAACAGATGAATGGATAAAGAAAATATAAGATACACACACACACACACACACACACACACACACAAAATGGAATACTACTCAACCATAAAAACATGAAATCTTGCCAACTGCAACAATATGGATGTACCTTGAAGATGTTATGCCAAGAAAAATAAGATAAATAAGTCAGCTAGAGAAAGACAAACATCATATGATTTTACACACACACTCATATGTGAAATACAAAAAGACAATCAAAGAGCAAAATAAATGAACAAACAAAAACAAATATATACATACAGGGAAGAGAGTAGTGGTTACCATTAGTGAAGGGGAAAGGCAATAGGGCAAAATTGGTGTGTGGTGATGAATTGAAACTAAATTATTGGTGGTGAGGAAGCTGTAGTGTACATAGAAGTAGAATATAATGTTGTATACCTGAAACTCATATAATGTTATAAACCAATGTTACCTCAATAAAAAAATAAATTCTAAAAATATGGCCCAACTATCTGGAGTCTACAAGAAAATCACTTCAAATATAGGCAAGTTGAAAGTAAAAGGATGGAAAAATGATATAACATGCAAACATTATTGAAGGGAAAGCAGGAGTGTCTGGGTTTGATATCAGCTGAAGCAGATATCATAGCAAAGAAAATATCAGAGGCAAAAAGGAAAATGATGTAGTCATAACAAGGCCAATTTGTCAACAAGACATAGCAACACTAAATATCAATGCACCGAAAAAAAGTGCTTCAAAATATGTGAAGGAAATACTAAGAGATCTGAAATTAGAAATAGACAAATCCACAATTATAATTCAAAAGTTTAACAACCCTCTTGCAACAAGTGAGATAGAAAACAAACCAGGATATAGAAGAAAGCAAAAAAACCCACAAAATCTATCAACTAACAAGAATTAATTCACATGCATTCAGAACACTTCACTCAAAAACAGAAGACAGCACAGTCTTTTGAGGTGCCAAGAAAACATGCCAAGGTAGACCATACCTTAGTCCAAAGGCAAACTTCAAATTATTTAAAAGAACTGATTGCCAACAAACACATGAAAGGATGCTCAACATCACTAATCATTAGAGAAATGCAAATCAAAACTACAATGAGGTATCACCTCATACCAGTCAGAATGGCCATCATCAAAAAATCTACAAACTATAAATTCTGGAGAGGGTGTGGAGAAAAGGGAACCCTCTTGTGCTGTTGGTGGGAATGTAAATCGATACAGCCACTATGGAGAACAATATGGAGGTTCCTTAAAAAACTAAAAATAGAACTACCATACGACCCAGCAATCCCACTACTGGGCATATACCCTGAGAAAACCATAATTCAAAAAGAGTCAAGTACCATAATATTCATTGCAGCACTATTTACAATAGCCTGGACATGGAAGCAATCTAAGTGTCCATCAATGGTTGAATGGATAAAAAAGATGTGGCACATATATACAATGGAAGATTACTCAGCCATAAAAAGAAACGAAATTGAGTTATTTGTAGTGAGGTGGATGGACCTAGAGTCTGTCATACAGAGTGAAGTAAGTCAGAAAGAGAAAAACAAATACC
>NC_041234.1:41610467-41645336 GCF_002837175.3 Physeter macrocephalus | reverse complement strand
TGAAGAACCTAGGGGCAGGACGGGAATAAAGATGCAGACCTACTAGAGAATGGACTTGAGGACACGGGGAGGGGGAAGGGTAAGCTGGGGCAAAGTGAGAGGGTGGCATTGACATATATACACTACCAAATGTAAAATAGATAGCTAGTGGGAAGCAGCTGCATAGCACAGGGAGATCAGCTCGGTGCTTTGTGACCACCTAGAGGCATGGGATAGGGAGGGTGGGAGGGAAATGCAAGAGGGAGGAGATATGGGGATGTATGGATATGTATAGCTGATTCACTTTGTTATACAACAGAAACTAACACAACAATGTAAAGCAATTATACTTCAACAAAGATGCTAAAAAATAATTAAAAAATTGTGAATCATTGTGCTGTACAGTGTAACATATAGTATTGTACATCATTGTAAAATGAATGTACAATAAATATTGTACACTCAATAAAAAGTGAAAAAAAAATCCAATCCAAAAAGAGAAGAAAATCTCAAGTCAATTATCTAATCTCCCACGTCTATAACCTAGAAAACAGAAGACCAAAATAAATTTGAAGAAGGAAGCAGAAAAAAGAAAAGTGTAAACATAAGCACAGACATCAAGGAACTTAAAAAGATAAAATTATGAGAGAAAAATCAATGAAACAAGTATCTCATTCTCTGGAAACATCAGTAAAATTGGTAAACCTTAGCAAAATCTGAAGAGAGAAGTCCATAGCAATAAATGCATACACAAAAAAAGAAGAAAGATCCAGATAAACAACCAAACTTTATACTCAAGGAGCTCAAAAAGAAACTAAACCACATATTAGTAGAAGGAAGGAAATAAGAAAGATTAGAGCAGAAATAAAGTAAATAGAAATTAGAAAACAATACAAAAATCAAAACTAAATTTGGGTTTTTGAAAAGGAAACAAACTTGACAAAACCTTACCTAGACTGACTATGAAGAAAAAGAGAAGACTATAATAAATAAAATCAGAAAATAAAGAACAGACATTACAACTGATGCAACAGAAATAAAAAGAATTAGACTATTATGAAAATTTATACACCAACAAATTGGATAACCTAGAAGAAATGGATAAATTCCTAGACACATACTATCTATCATTACTAAATCATGAAGGAATAGAAAGCTTGAACATATTCATAACTAGTATGGAGATTTAATTAGTAATGAAATACTCCCAACAAAGAAAATCCCAGGACCAGATGGATTCACTCATGAATTCTGCCAAATATTTAAGGAAGAACTAATGCAATCCTTCTTAAACTCTTGCAAAAATTAAGGAGCAGGGAACAATTACAAACTCATTTTATAAAGCCAGCATTAACCTGATATCAAAGACATCACAAGAAAACTACAGGCCAATATCTCTGATAAATATAGATGCAAAAATCCTCAACAAAATAATAGCAAACTGAATCCAACAGCATATTAAAAGGACCATACACCATGATAAATGAGATTTACCCATGGGATGCAAGGATCATTTGATATAGGAAAATCAATGAACATGATAAGCATATCAAAAGAATGAAGGATAAAGATCACATAATCTCAATAGATGAAAAAACATTTGATGATATTCAACACACGTCTATGAAAAAAAAAAAACTCTCAACAAACCAGAAGTAGAAGGAAAATAACTCAACATAATAAAAGCCATATAAGCCCACTGAGTATCATACTCAATGGTGAAAACCTATAAACTTTTCTTCTAAAATCAGGAACAAGGTAAGGATGCTCACTTTTGCCATCTCTAACATTGCACTGGAAGTCTTAGCAATTAGGAAAGAAAAAAGAAATGAAAGGTACTGAAATTGGAAAGAAAGAAATAAAATTATCTTTGTTTGCATATGACATGATCTTATATGTAAAAAACCCCAAAAGACTCCATTAAAAAAACTGTTAGAACTGATCAACTAATTCAGTAAATTTGCAGGATAAAAAAATCAGCATATAAAAGTCAGTTGTCTTTCTATACACTAACAGCAAAGTATCTGAAAAAGGAACTTAGGAAAACAATCCCATTTAAAACAGCACCAAAAAGTATGAATGCTTAGGAATAATCTTAACTAAGGAGGTGAAAGACGTCTATGCTGAAAATTATAAAACACTGATAAAAGAAAATAAGAAAGACAAAAACAACTGGAATCACATCCCATATTCATGTGTAGGAGACTAAATATAGTTAAAATGTCTATACTACCCCCAAATGAGCTACATATTCAATGAAATCCTATCAAATTTCCAATGGCATTTTTTACACAAACAGAAAAAACAATTCTGCAATTTATATGGAATCACAAAAGACCATGAATAGCTAAATCAGTCCTGAGAAAGAACAAAGCTGGAGGCATCATACTTCCTGATTTCAAAATATATTAGGATAATTACATCACTAAGATGGTGATATAATCATTCCCTATTTCAGTCCCCTTCACAAGAAGATCAACCAGGAACTATCTATAGAAAAGACACCATTGCAAAAATCCCAGAACATGGAGGTGAGGATGAAGCACACCTTCAGATTGCAGAGTCTGAAAAAGAACATGTTAGAAAGGTAAGAGGAATGATTACATTCTGACTACACTGCCCCTCCTAGAGCTGAGAGGGCCGCCCAATCCTACATTTTTCCAATGGGAACAAAAGAACCCAAGGTAAACATCCAGCTCCACCAATATTACAGAATGCTTTCCAGAAGTCCCACTTGGGTCTCACCTTACAGGTATCACAAGAGGATTCTCTAGGGCTTGACCACTGCAGATCAGATTGGAACAGATAAATGGTTTGCAGAAACAAGCACTGGGATCTTGGCAGACTGAGTTCCTCCTCACAGCAGCACTCAAGTAGAGATATTAACCAGCGGCTCTGTCCATCTGCAGAGTCAAGCTGGTGGCCCCATCTGTCAAGGAAGCTCAATGCAGAATTCTGCCTGATGAGTCCATAGCCAATTAGTTGTACGCACCTGAAACTGTTCTACTATCCAACACAGGCAGGGAAGGAAATTTGAAGTACCACTTACTGCTGAATATAATCTCAAGCCCTGCCCATACAGTAAGCCTAAAGAGAGCACCTGGGAAGCTGTGTGACCTACCCTACAGCCCTACTCACAGCAGTACCTGAGCAGAAAGCCCAGCCAGTAGCTCTCTCAATCTGCAAAGTCAAGCCAGTGGCCCTTTCTGACCAGGAAGGTTCAGGGGCAATTCTACCTGATTTGGCTCCACAACCAACAAACCTTATCAGCCATGGATCATGTTATGAGGCCTTGCTTTGGCAGGTAAGTGAATGTGAAGTGCTGCCTGCTGCCTAATATAGCCCTTAGACCAGCCTAGCATTGTGGCCTTGTCAGAGCACCTGGGAGGCTATGTGGCCCACCCAAAAGTCTTGATGATAGTAGCACCTGAGCAGAGAGCCCAGCCAGTGGCTCTATCCAGCTGCAGAGCTGAGCCAGGAAATTCATCTGGACAGGGAACTCAGTAGACAGTTATGCCTGACTCAGGTCCCCAGCCAATGAGCTGTGTCAGCCTTGGAGCCTGCGCTGCCATACTGCCTGGGCAGGGAAGAAGTATCACGCCCCCCCTACAGTTAAGAATACCCTTAGTCCAATCCAAACAGGAAGACTAACCACAACACCTGGGAGGCTGTGTAGCCCACCCTACAGCCCCACTTGCTGTGGTATCTGAGCAGACAGTTCAGCCAGAAGCTCTGCTTGTCTGCAGAGCTGAGCCAGGGGCCCTATCTATCAGAGAGCTAGCTGGATTTGAGTCCCCAGACAATAATCTGTACTGGCCATGGTGCATGTTATATAGCCATGCTTTGGCTGGGAAGGAAATCTGATGCACTACCTATGACTGAATATAGCACCCAGATATGCTCAATCCAGAAGCCTAACCAGAGCACCTGGGAAGCTGCAAAGCCTATCCCACAGTCCTGCTTAAAACAACACAAGCAGACAGCCAAGCCAGTGGCTGTGTCAATGTGCAGAACTGAATTGGTGGTGCCACCTGTCCAGGGAGCTTGGTGGCAGTTCTGCCTGATTTGGGTCACCAGTCATTCAACCATAAATGGCAGTGGAGCCTATTCTACAGCCCTTCCTGGGCAAGGAAACAAGTGTGCAGCCCTGCCCAAGTGCTCAGTATAGCATCCATTCTCACTCAACTAGGAATCTTGACCAAAAAATCCAAGCAACTGTGGAGCCAATCCTACAGCCATACTTGGGCAGTAAACTAAGCAGCACACATATGTAAATGTTCCTAGCCATCAGCAAGCCCCTTAATGTCAGAACATAGGCAGTGGCCTCACCCAAACAGACCCTGGCAACAAGCCCCACTTGCCCAAGGATGCTACCATCTGGCCATCCAGAACCCCAAGCTGAGATGGCTGGTGAATCTGATGAAATGAAGTTATAAAGTCTAGTAAAGGAGATCACTTAAATGCACAGATACTAACTCAAGGAATCAGTATCACAAAGAATCCGGTAAAAATGACACCATCAAAACAAAAACAAAAACAAATAAAGCTCCAATAACTGACACTAAATAAACGGAGATCTATAAACTGTGTGACCAAAAATCTAAAATGATCCTCCTAAGAAGTTTAGTAAAACACAAGAACACACAACTAAACAAAATTAGGGAGAAAATGTAAGAAAAGCAGAAATTCTAGAGAGTTAAGATGGCAGAGGAGTAGGAGGATGTGGAGTTCCTCTCTCTCCACGGATGCATCAGGAATACATCTACAGATGCAACAATTCTCACAGAACACCAGCTGAACACTAGCAGAAGACCTTGGACACCAGAAAGGACTATAACAATCCCTACATAACTGGGTAGGATGAAAAAAAGAAGGGAGGAGGAGGAGAGGAAGCAGGATGGGACCTGCAACCCAGGGTCAGGGAGCTGAAGCAGATAGAGATTCCCATATTCAGGGAAACCCCCTCTCCAACAGGGAAACCCCCTCTCTGAATAGGAAATCGATTGGGACAGAAGGGAAGCATTAGAGGCTGTTGGAAGAGGGTGAAGTGGCAGATCTGTGGCAGACGGAACAGAGTGAGAATTACACACATGGTTCGTACTGAGGCCCTACGTGTCCCAGACTGGGACATGAGTTCACAGGTGTGTAAGAGGGCTGGGGGCTGGAGCGTGGGGATTGGAGAACAGGCTTGGGGTGAGAACTATTGTTGGCTGTGGGGAGATGGACTGAGGGGTGGGTAGGGAGGAAATCCACAGCAGGAAATGCTTATGGAGGAAGACCAGACTGCCATGGAAGCAGGGTGCTACTGCTGAGTCACACGCAGGGGGAGGAGCCACTATTGTAGCCTCTCTCTGCCATCACACTGGTGCCTGCCAATGACAATAAAAGAAGTCCTCTCAGGGCTGGCCCTCAAGCATCTGCTACCGGGCACCAGAAAAAGCCCCACCAAGGCTGGCCCTTATGTGCCTTAGGCCAGGTGCCAGAACAGGCCCTCACTAGGGCCATATCACTTGTGCTATGGCTGCCAGCTTCCCTGCACATTTGGCGCCACTGGGGCTCCCGAGATCCAAGCAGTCATACCACTTCTGCACCCTGTCCTCACTGAGGCAGACCCAAGAGGTCCAAGGCAGCCTCAGGACCAGACTCTTGTGGGTGGACCACATGCAGAGGTGGGGATAAAACCAAAGCTGAACCCCAGGGATGGGGCGACTAAGGAAGAGAATCAAATAACTTTCCATCACCTGTACAAGCTGCAAATTAACCCCTGTGATCAGCTAGTCAGACCCTGCATCTATAGAATATCTGAGTAGACAGTGAGTGTTCCCACAAATGAAAACAGTCTAGTTCTGGCATCTGTGGACTTCGGGGGCAAGCACATGCAGGAATTGGGCCAGATCAGAGTCTGAGTGGTCCCTATAGGACACACAGTAGACCCAGAGACAAGCCCAGAGGCAGAGGAGGGCCTCTTGGGGAGGTGGAGGTGGGCTGTGGTTTATGGCGTTTGCAAGGACACTTACAGCAGAGACCCCAAGGAAAACTAATTTTACTAATATTTTTATTATGTTTTGATTCATTCTCTTGTTCCTTCTGGCTTTCTTTTTCCTTGTTTGTTTTTATTGTTTCAGTTTTTTTCACTCTTTTGGGATATTTATGTTTTATAACATATTTTTATTTTTTAGTTTTATTATATATATATATTTGCTTTGCTTTTCTGTTCTTCTGTGTTCCTTTCCCTTATTTTGTTCCTTTTTTTCTTTAATATATTTTTTACATTTTTTAATATTTCCATTTCTAATTTGCTTTTCTGTTGTTCTGTTTTGTCCCTTTTAAAAAATCATTTCTATCAGTTTGTTCTCTTTCATTTATTCTTCAGTTGGCACACTGCTGTGGTTTTGGTTTTAGGTTTTGTGTTTTTGTTAGTTTTGATTCTAATTGTTTGATTTTGTTTTTTTTTGGGTTCTTCTGTTTCTCTGGTTGTACTCTTGCTTTTTGTTTTATCTGGTTCTATTTTTGTTTCTTTTGCATGTGTGTGTTTCTTTGTTTCTGTTTGCCTGATTTTTCTTCTACCATTTGTGTGGAGTTTTGTCTTTTTTTTCTTTAATATATTTTAATTTTATTTTTTTATATTCTTTTTCTAAGTTGCCTTTCAGTTGTTCTCTCTTTTTTCACTTTGTCTTTTTTTATCATTATTGTCGGTTTGTTTTGTTTCTTTGCTTCATTCTTCACTTGGCACTCTGCTTTGGTTTTCTTTTCTGCTTTTGCATTTTTGTTAGTTTACCTTTTAATTGTTAGATTTCGTTCTTGGGTTCTTTTCTTTCTCTGGTTGTTATCTTGCCTTTTGTTTTATTTGATTCTGTTTTGGTTTCTTCTGTGTGTGTACATGTTTCCTTGTTTCTGTTTTTGTGACTTTACTTTTTACCATTTGTCTGGAGCTTCGTTAGTCTTTTTTTTAAATTATTTTTTAATCCCCATTATTGCCAGGATGAGTGACTTGTGGTGTCTTGGTTCCCTGACAAGAAGTTGGGCCTGAGGCTCTGGATTGGGAGCACTGAGTCCAGGACACTGGACCACTATAGAATTCCTGGCCCTGGGAAGATTAATCACTGAGAGCTCTCACAGAGGCCTCTATCTGAATCGAAGACCAGGCTCCACCAAACTGCCTGCAGCTCCCAGTGCTGGATGCCTCACATGACACAACAAACAAGAAAGGAACACAAAACCAGCCATCAGCACACAGACTACCTAAAATCATACTGAGCTCACAGACACTCCAAAACACACCACCTGAAGTGGCTCACTCATCAGAGGGAAAGGACTCAGCTCCACACACCGGAATCCACACACCAGTCCCTCCCATCAAGAAGCCTACACAAGCCACTGGACTAACTTCACTGGAGGCAGAGAACAGAAGCAAGAGGAACTATGACCCTGCAGCCTAGGGAAAGTACGCGTCAAATACTATAAATTAGACAAAATGAGAAGACACAGAAATATTGTGCAGAAAAAGTAGCAAGATAAAAACCCACAAGACCAATGAAATGAAGAGGAAATAGACAAACTACCTGAAAAAGAATTCAGAGTAATGATAGTAAAGATGATCCAAAATCTTGGAAAAAGAATGGAGAAAATACAAGAAACAATTAACAAGGACCTAGAGAATTAAAGAGCAAACAAACAGTAATGAAGAACACAAAAACTGAAATTAAAAATATTCTAAAAGGAATCAATAGGAGAATAACTGAGGCAGAAGAACGGAGAAGTGAGCTGGAAGATAGAATGGTGGAAATAACTGCTGCAGAACAGAATAAAGAAAAAAGAATGGAAACAATTGAAGACAGTCTCAGGGACCTCTGGAATAACATTAAGTGCAACAACATTCAAATTATAGGCTTCCCAGAAGAGGAAGAAAAAAAGAAAGGGTCTGAGAAAATGTTTGAAGAGATTAGAGTAAAAACTACCCAATATGGGAAAGGAAAGAGCCAATCAGTTCCATGAAGCGCAGAGAGACCCATACAGGATAAACCCTAGGAGAAACACACTGAAACACAAATCAATCAGACTAACAAAAATTAAACACAAAGAAACAATATTAAAAGCAGCAAGGGAAAAGCAACAAATAACATACAAGGGAATCCCCATAAGGTTAACAGCAGATTTTTCAGCAGCAACTCTGCAGGCCTGAAGGGAGTGGCAGGATATATTTAGAGTGATGAAAGGGAAAAACTTACAACCAAGATAACTCTAACCAGCAAGGATCTCATTCACATTAGATGGAGAAATCAAAGGCTTTACAGACAAGCAAAAGTTAAGAGAATTTAGTGCCACCAAACCAGCTTTACAACAAATGCTAAAGGAACTTCTCTACACAGGAAACACAAAAGATGGAAAAGACCTACAATAACAAACACAAAACAATTAAGAAAATGGTAATAAGAATATACATATCAATAATTACCTATAATGTAAATGTATTAAATGCTCCGGCCATAAGAAATAGACTGGCGGGGCTTCCCTGGTGGCACGGTGATTGAGAATCCGCCTGCCGATGCAGGGTACACGGGTTCATGCCCTGGTCTGGGAAGATGCCACGTGCCGCGGAGCGGCTGGGCCCGTGAGCCATGGCCGCTGAGCCTGCGCGTCCGGAGCCTGTGCTCCGCAATGGGAGAGGCCACAACAGTGAGAGGCCCGCGTACGACAAAAAACAAAAACAAAAACAAACAAAAAAAAGAAATAGACTGGCGGAAAGGATACAAAAACAAGACACATATATATGCTATCTAGAAGACACCCACTTTAGAACTAGGGACACATACAAACTGAAAGTGAGGATATGGAAAAAGATATTCCATACAAATGGAAATAAAAATAAAGCTGGAGTAGCAATTCTCATATCAGACAAAACAGACTTTAAAATAAACACTATTACAAGAGACAAAGAAGGACACGACATAATGATCAAGAGATCAATCCAAGAAGAAGATATAACAATTGAAAATATTTATGCACCCTACATACGAGCATCTCAATACATAAGGCAAATGATAACAGCCATAAAAGAGGAAATCAACAATAACACAATAATAATAGGGGACCTTAACCCTCCACTTACACAAATGGACAGATCATCCAAACAGAAAATAAATAAACACAAGCTTTAAATGGCACATGAGACCAGATTGACTTAACTGATATATATAAGACTTTCCATCAGAAAACAACAGAATACACTTTGTTCTAAAATCCTGGGTCACACATCAAGCCTCAGTAAATTTAAGAAAATTGAAATCATATAAAGCATCTTTTCCAACCACAATGCTATGAGACTAGATATCAATTACAGGAAAAAATCTGTAAACAATACAAACACATGGAGGCTAAACAATATACTACTAAATAACCAAGAGATCACTGAAGAAATCTAAGAGGAAATAAAAAAATACATAGAAACAAATGACAATGAAAACACGACAACCCAAAACGTATGAGATGCAGCAAAAGCAGTACAAAGAGGGAAGTTTATAGCAATAAGATCCTACCTCATGAAACAACAAAAATCTCAAAGAAACAACATACCCTTTCATCTAAAGTAATTAGAGAAAGAAGAAGAACAACAACAAAAACTCCTAAAGTTAGCAGAAGGATAGAAATCATAAAGATAAGATCAGAAATAACTGAAAAAGAAATGAAGGAAACAACAACAAAGATCAATAAAACTAAAAGCTACTTCTTTGAGAAGATAAAGAAAAGTAATTAACCATTAACCAGACTCATCAAGAGAAGAGGGGAGAAGACACAAGTCAATAGAATTATAAAAGAAAAAGGAGAAGTAACAACAGACACCACAGAAATACACAGGATCATGAGAGACTACTACAAGCAACTATATATGCAAATAAAATGGGCAACTGGGAAGAAATGGAAAAATTCTTAGAAAAGTACAACCTTACAAGACTGAACCAGGAAGAAATAGAAAATATGAACAGACCAATGACCAGCAATGAAATTGAAACTATGATTAAAAATCTTCCAACAAACAAAAGCCCAGAGCCAGATGGCGTCAAAGGTGAATTGTATCAAACATTTAGAGAAGAGGTAAGACCCATCATTTTCAAAGTCTTCCAAAATACACAAAGAGAGGGACACTGTGAAATTCATTCTATGAGGCCAGGATCAGCCTGATACCAAAACCAGACAAAGATGTCCCCCAAAAAAGATAATATTGGCCATATATGATGAACTTACAACCAACATCATTCTCAATGGTGAAAAACTGAAAGCATTTCCTCTAAGATCAAGCACAAGACAAGGGTTCTCACTCTCACCATTATTATTCAACATAGTTTTGGAAGTTTTTGCTACAGCAATCAGATAAGAAAAAGAAATAAACGGAATCCAAATTTCAAAAGAAAAAGTAAAACTGTCAGTGTTTGCAGATGACATGATACTATACATAGAAAATTCTAAAGATGCCACCAGAAAACTACTAGAGCTAGTCAAAGAATTTGGTAAACTAGCAGGATACAAAATTAATGCACAGAAATCACTAGCATTCCTATACACTAAGGATGAAAAATCTGAAAGGGAAATTAAGAAAACACTCCCATTTACAATTGCAACATAAAGAATAAAATACCTAGGAATAAACCTACCTAAGAAGGTAAAAGACCTGTATGCAGAAAACTATAAGACGCTGATGACAGAAATCAAATAGTATACAAACAGATGAAGAGATATACAGTGTTCTTGGATTGTAAGAATCAATACTGTGAGAATGACTATACTACCCAAAGCAATCTACAGATTCAGTGAAATCTCTATCAAATTACCAATGGTATTTTTCACAGAACTTGAAAAAAAATTTTTATAAC
Organism: Physeter macrocephalus; assembly: GCF_002837175.3. Classification (NCBI taxonomy): domain Eukaryota; kingdom Metazoa; phylum Chordata; class Mammalia; order Artiodactyla; family Physeteridae; genus Physeter; species Physeter macrocephalus. Next base: position 41,634,489 of record NC_041234.1, on the reverse strand, counting down.
TTTGTACAGAAATACAAAGGACCCCGAATAACCAAAGCAATCTTGAGAAAGAAAAACACAGCTGGAGGAATCAGGCTCTCTGATTACAGACTATACTACAAAGCTGGAGTAATTAAGACAGTATGGTACTGGCACAAAAACAGAAATATAGATCAATAGAACAGGATAGAAAGCCCAGAGAGAAACCCAAGCACATATGGCTACCTTACCTTTGACAAAGAGGCAAGAATATACAATGGAAAAAAGACAACCTCTTCAACAACTGGTGCTGGTAAAACTAGACAGCTACATGTAAAAGGATGAAATTATAACACTTCCTGTCACCATACACAAAAATAATCTCAAAATGGATTAAAGACCTAAAGAAAAGGCAGGACACTCTAAAACTCTTAGAGGAAAACATAGGCAGAACACTCTATGACATAAATCACAGCAAGAACCTTTATGACCCACCTCCTAGAGTAATGGAAATAAAAACAAAAATAAACAAATGGGACCTAATGAAATTTAAAAGCTTTTGCATAGCAAAAGAAACCATAAAAAAGATAAAAAGACACTCTCAGAATGGAAGAAAATATTTACAAATGGAGCAACTGACAAAGCATTAATCTCCAAAATATTCAAGGAGCTCATGCAGCTCAATATCAAAAAAACAAAAAACCCAATCCAAAATTGGGTGGAAGACATAAATAGACATTTGTCCAAAGAAGACACTCAGATATCCAACAAACAGATGAAAACATGCTGAGCATCACTAATCTTTACAGAAATGCAAACCAAGCCCACAATGAGGTATCACCTCACACCAGTCAGAATGGCTGTCATCAAAAAATCTAGGAACAATAAATGCTGGAGAGGGTGTGGAGGAAAGAGAACCCTCCTGTACTGTTGGCGGGAATGTAAAATCATACAGCCACTATGGAGAACAGTATGGAGGTTCTGTAAAAAACTAAAAATAGAACTACCATATGACCCAGCAATCCCACTACTGGGCATATACCCTAAGAAAACCATAATTCAAAATGATATATATACCCCAATGTTCACTGAAGCACTGTTTACAATAGCCTGCATATGGAAGCAACCTAAATATCCAATGACACATGAATGGATAAAGAAGATGTAGCACATATACACAATGGAATATTACTGAGCCATAAAAAGGAACGAAATTCAGCTATTTGTACGGAGGTGAATGGACCTAGAGTCTGTCATAGAGTGAAGTAAGTCTGAAAGAGTAAAACAAATACCATATGCTAATGTGTATATATGGAATCTAAAATAATGGTACTGATAAACCTAGTGGCAAGGAAGGAAAAAATATGCAGACATAGATAACAGACTTGAGGACACAGTGGGGGACAGGGAAGCTAGGACGAATTGAGAGAGTAGTAATGACATATATACACTACCAAATATAAAATAGATAGCTAGTGGGAAGCTGCTGCATAGCAGAGGCAGATCAGCTCAATGTTTTGTGATGACCTAGAGGGGTGCGACAGGGAGTGCTGGAGGGAGACTCAAGAGTTAGCGGATATGGGGATATATGTATACATATAACTGATTCACTTTGTTGTAGAGCAGAAACTAACACAACCTTGTAAAACGATTATACTCCAATAAAGATATTTTTTAAAAAAGAAGTAGAAGTTCCACAAAGAAATAGAAAAAATAAAAATCTCAAACAAATCCTAGAGCTAAAGAATACAATGACTGAAATGAAGAATTCAATAGAATGCTTCAGTAACAGCTTCAGCCAATCTGAAAAAGGAAGCAGGAAATTAGAAGATAGGTATTTGAAACTATTTGGTTACAGAAGCCAAAAGGTAAAGGAAAGGCAAGGAAGGAAGGGAGGAAGGGAGGAAGGGAGGAAGGCAGGAAGGGAAGAAGGGAGGAAGGAAGGAAGGAAGGAAGGAAGGAAGGAAGGAAGGAAAGTACAAAGAGGGAAGTTTATAGCAATAAGATCCTACCTCATGAAACAACAAAAATCTCAAAGAAACAACATACCCTTTCATCTAAAGTAATTAGAGAAAGAAGAAGAACAACAACAAAAACTCCTAAAGTTAGCAGAAGGATAGAAATCATAAAGATAAGATCAGAAATAACTGAAAAAGAAATGAAGGAAACAACAACAAAGATCAATAAAACTAAAAGCTACTTCTTTGAGAAGATAAAGAAAAGTAATTAACCATTAACCAGACTCATCAAGAGAAGAGGGGAGAAGACACAAGTCAATAGAATTATAAAAGAAAAAGGAGAAGTAACAACAGACACCACAGAAATACACAGGATCATGAGAGACTACTACAAGCAACTATATATGCAAATAAAATGGGCAACTGGGAAGAAATGGAAAAATTCTTAGAAAAGTACAACCTTACAAGACTGAACCAGGAAGAAATAGAAAATATGAACAGACCAATGACCAGCAATGAAATTGAAACTATGATTAAAAATCTTCCAACAAACAAAAGCCCAGAGCCAGATGGCGTCAAAGGTGAATTGTATCAAACATTTAGAGAAGAGGTAAGACCCATCATTTTCAAAGTCTTCCAAAATACACAAAGAGAGGGACACTGTGAAATTCATTCTATGAGGCCAGGATCAGCCTGATACCAAAACCAGACAAAGATGTCCCCCAAAAAAGAAAATTATAGGACAGTATCACTGATGAACATAGATGCAAAAATCCTCAACAAAATACTAGCAAACAGAATCCAACAGCACATTAAAAGGATCATACATCAAGATCAAGTGGGATATATCCCAGGAATGCAAGGATTCTTTAATATATACCAATAAATCAATGTGATACACTATGTTAAACAATTGAAGGATAAAAAACCACATGATCATCAAAATAGATGCAGAAAAATCTTTTGACAAAATTCAACACCCATTTATGATAAAAACTCTCCAGAAAGTTGGCATAGAGGGAACCTACCTCAACATAATATTGGCCATATATGATGAACTTACAACCAACATCATTCTCAATGGTGAAAAACTGAAAGCATTTCCTCTAAGATCAAGCACAAGACAAGGGTTCTCACTCTCACCATTATTATTCAACATAGTTTTGGAAGTTTTTGCTACAGCAATCAGATAAGAAAAAGAAATAAACGGAATCCAAATTTCAAAAGAAAAAGTAAAACTGTCAGTGTTTGCAGATGACATGATACTATACATAGAAAATTCTAAAGATGCCACCAGAAAACTACTAGAGCTAGTCAAAGAATTTGGTAAACTAGCAGGATACAAAATTAATGCACAGAAATCACTAGCATTCCTATACACTAAGGATGAAAAATCTGAAAGGGAAATTAAGAAAACACTCCCATTTACAATTGCAACATAAAGAATAAAATACCTAGGAATAAACCTACCTAAGAAGGTAAAAGACCTGTATGCAGAAAACTATAAGACGCTGATGACAGAAATCAAATAGTATACAAACAGATGAAGAGATATACAGTGTTCTTGGATTGTAAGAATCAATACTGTGAGAATGACTATACTACCCAAAGCAATCTACAGATTCAGTGAAATCTCTATCAAATTACCAATGGTATTTTTCACAGAACTTGAAAAAAAATTTTTATAACTTTGTACAGAAATACAAAGGACCCCGAATAACCAAAGCAATCTTGAGAAAGAAAAACACAGCTGGAGGAATCAGGCTCTCTGATTACAGACTATACTACAAAGCTGGAGTAATTAAGACAGTATGGTACTGGCACAAAAACAGAAATATAGATCAATAGAACAGGATAGAAAGCCCAGAGAGAAACCCAAGCACATATGGCTACCTTACCTTTGACAAAGAGGCAAGAATATACAATGGAAAAAAGACAACCTCTTCAACAACTGGTGCTGGTAAAACTAGACAGCTACATGTAAAAGGATGAAATTATAACACTTCCTGTCACCATACACAAAAATAATCTCAAAATGGATTAAAGACCTAAAGAAAAGGCAGGACACTCTAAAACTCTTAGAGGAAAACATAGGCAGAACACTCTATGACATAAATCACAGCAAGAACCTTTTTGACCCACCTCCTAGAGTAATGGAAATAAAAACAAAAATAAACAAATGGGACCTAATGAAATTTAAAAGCTTTTGCATAGCAAAAGAAACCATAAAAAAGATAAAAAGACACTCTCAGAATGGAAGAAAATATTTACAAATGGAGCAACTGACAAAGCATTAATCTCCAAAATATTCAAGGAGCTCATGCAGCTCAATATCAAAAAAACAAAAAACCCAATCCAAAATTGGGTGGAAGACATAAATAGACATTTGTCCAAAGAAGACACTCAGATATCCAACAAACAGATGAAAACATGCTGAGCATCACTAATCTTTACAGAAATGCAAACCAAGCCCACAATGAGGTATCACCTCACACCAGTCAGAATGGCTGTCATCAAAAAATCTAGGAACAATAAATGCTGGAGAGGGTGTGGAGGAAAGAGAACCCTCCTGTACTGTTGGCGGGAATGTAAAATCATACAGCCACTATGGAGAACAGTATGGAGGTTCTGTAAAAAACTAAAAATAGAACTACCATATGACCCAGCAATCCCACTACTGGGCATATACCCTGAGAAAACCATAATTCAAAATGATATATATACCCCAATGTTCACTGAAGCACTGTTTACAATAGCCTGCATATGGAAGCAACCTAAATATCCAATGACACATGAATGGATAAAGAAGATGTAGCACATATACACAATGGAATATTACTGAGCCATAAAAAGGAACGAAATTCAGCTATTTGTACGGAGGTGAATGGACCTAGAGTCTGTCATAGAGTGAAGTAAGTCTGAAAGAGTAAAACAAATACCATATGCTAATGTGTATATATGGAATCTAAAATAATGGTACTGATAAACCTAGTGGCAAGGAAGGAAAAAATATGCAGACATAGATAACAGACTTGAGGACACAGTGGGGGACAGGGAAGCTAGGACGAATTGAGAGAGTAGTAATGACATATATACACTACCAAATATAAAATAGATAGCTAGTGGGAAGCTGCTGCATAGCAGAGGCAGATCAGCTCAATGTTTTGTGATGACCTAGAGGGGTGCGACAGGGAGTGCTGGAGGGAGACTCAAGAGTTAGCGGATATGGGGATATATGTATACATATAACTGATTCACTTTGTTGTAGAGCAGAAACTAACACAACCTTGTAAAACGATTATACTCCAATAAAGATATTTTTTAAAAAAGAAGTAGAAGTTCCACAAAGAAATAGAAAAAATAAAAATCTCAAACAAATCCTAGAGCTAAAGAATACAATGACTGAAATGAAGAATTCAATAGAATGCTTCAGTAACAGCTTCAGCCAATCTGAAAAAGGAAGCAGGAAATTAGAAGATAGGTATTTGAAACTATTTGGTTACAGAAGCCAAAAGGTAAAGGAAAGGCAAGGAAGGAAGGGAGGAAGGGAGGAAGGGAGGAAGGCAGGAAGGGAAGAAGGGAGGAAGGAAGGAAGGAAGGAAGGAAGGAAGGAAGGAAGGAAAGAAAAGAAAGAAGGAAAGAAAGTGTGAAGAAAGACTATAAGACTTATGGGACATCAGCAGAAACAATATATGAATTATGGGAATGCCAATAAGAAAAGACAAAAGGATAAAAAGTCTATTTAAAGCAATAATGGCTGAAAAGTTCACAAACATGAAAATAGGGATGGACATCCTGATTCAGGAGCACAGAATGCCCCAAATAAGTTGAACTGAAAAAAGGCTACAATGAGACACATTAGAATTCAATTGTTAAAAATTAAAAAAAATAAAAAGATATAATTTTGAAAGCAAGACAAAAGCAACTCATCACATACAAGGGAATCCCTATAAGACTACTGGCAGATTCCTCAAAAGAAATCTTGTGGGGCAGTAGAGAGTGAAATGATATATTTAAAATATTGGAAAAACGCTGTCAACCAAGAATATTATACCCAGCAAAGCTCTCCTTCATAAATGAAGGAGAGATAAAGACATTCCCAAGCAATCAAAACTGAGGGAGTTTATCGCTGCTAGATCTGCATTACGAAAAATGCTAAATGGCATTCTTCAAGCAGAAATAAATTTATGCTAATTAACATCATAAAATCATATGTGTAAAATTCAATGGTAATGTTAAACATATAGAGATTCTCCTACATTGTAATGGTGGTGTGTAATTCACTTACAATTCTAGTTGAAAGTTTAAAAAAATCATTGAAAATAACCATATGTATAATAATTTGTTATTGGACACACAACATAAATATATGTAAATTGCAACATCAATAACATAAAATGTGAGAGGTTAATGGATTTATGTATGCTATTAAAGTTAAGTTGTAATTAAGATTAAGATAGGCTGTCATAAATATAAGATATCTTATGTAATCTTCATGGTAATCACAAAGGAAAAACCTGTAGCAGATGACACAAAAGATCATGACAAAGGAATGAAACCATACCATGACAAGAATTCATCAAATCAAAATAGAAGACAGCAAGATAAGAAGCAAGAAACAAATGATCTACAAAACAGAAAGCAACTGACAAAATGATAATATTAAGTTCTTACCTATCAATATTTACTTTAAATGTAAATGGATTAAATTCTTCAATCAAAAGACAAAGAATGGCTTACAAAACAAGATCCAACAACATGCTGCCTACAACAGACTCACTTCAGCTTTAAAGACACACAGACTGAGAGTGAAAGGATGGAAAAAGATATTTAAAGTACATGAAACCCAAAAGAAAGCAGAGGTAGCTATACTTACATCAGACAGATTATACTAAAGGTAAAAATGTTCAAAAGAGATATAAGAACGTAATTATATAATAATACACCAGTTAATCCATCAACAAGGTAACTATTTATGCACACACCATGATACCATCATTAATGTCTAAAGCAACTACTAACAGAACTAAAAGGAGAAATAAAGAGACACACGATAATAGTTGGGGAGTTTTTTAACACCTTTATTGAAGTATAATTGCTTTACACTGGTGTGTTAGTTTCTGTTTTATAAAAAAGTGAATCAGCTATAAATATACATACATCCCCAAATCTCTTCCCTCTTGCATCTGCCTCCCTCCCTATACCACCTCTCTAGGTGGTCACAAACCACCAAGCTGATCTCCTTGTGCTATGCAGCTGCTTCCCACTAACTATCTATTTTATGTTTGGTAGTGTATATATGTCCATGCCACTCTCTCACTGTGTCCCAGCTTACACTTCCCCCTCCCCGTATCCTCAAGTCCATTCTCTAGTAGGTCTGCATCTTTACTCCCATCTTGCCCCTAGGTTCTACGTGACTTTTTTTTTTAGATTCCATATATATGTGTTACCATACAGTATTTGTTCTACACTTTCTGACTTACGTCACTCTATATGACAGTCTCTAGGTCCATCCACCTCACTACAAATAACTCAGTAATGTTCCTTTTTATGGCTGAGTAATATTCCATTGTATATATGTGCCATATCTTCTTTATCCATTCATCTGTTGATGGACACTTAGGTAGCTTCCATGTCCTGCCTATTGTAAATAGAGCTGCAATGAACATTTTGGTACATGATTCTTTTTCAATTATGGTTTTCTCAGGGTATATGCCCAGTACTGGGATTGCTGGGTCTTATGATAGCTTTATTTTTAGTTTTTCAAGGAACCTCCATACTGTTCTCAATAGTGGCTGTATCAATTTACATTCCCACCAAAAATGCAAGAGGGTTCCCATTTCTCCACACCCTTTCCAGCATATATTGTTTGTAGATTTTTGATGATGTCCATTCAGACCGGTGTGAGATGATATCTCATTGTAGTTTTGATTTGCATTTCTCTAATGATTAATGATGTTGAGCATTCTTTCATGTGCTTGTTGGCATTCCATATATCTTCTACAGAGAAATGTCTATTTAGGTCTTTGCAATGAACATTTTGGTACATGATTCTTTTTCAATTATGGTTTTCTCAGGGTATATGCCCAGTACTGGGATTGCTGGGTCTTATGATAGCTTTATTTTTAGTTTTTCAAGGAACCTCCATACTGTTCTCAATAGTGGCTGTATCAATTTACATTCCCACCAAAAATGCAAGAGGGTTCCCATTTCTCCACACCCTTTCCAGCATATATTGTTTGTAGATTTTTGATGATGTCCATTCAGACCGGTGTGAGATGATATCTCATTGTAGTTTTGATTTGCATTTCTCTAATGATTAATGATGTTGAGCATTCTTTCATGTGCTTGTTGGCATTCCATATATCTTCTACAGAGAAATGTCTATTTAGGTCTTTTGCCCATTTTTGGATTGGGTTGTTTGTTTTTTTTGATATTGAGCTGCATGAGCTGCTTGTAAATTTTGGAGATTAATCCTTTGTCTGTTGCTTCATTTACAAATATCTTTTCCCTTCTCAGGAGTTTAAAGTGGAGGGCAGAGCAGGCTGCATTTGTGGGTGTTAATATCTTGATTTGTGTTACAGCAGCAGTCCTCTCCTTGTCAAACCAAGCCAACGTTGTCTTTTTTAAAATTCTTTAAATAACTCCTTAGAAGTGTTGGGCCCTCCCTCCTCCACCCCATCTTCCCCCCCGCTGGCCTCCCCCCAGCCAGTCCTGAATTACAACTAAGAGAATCATCCATATCTCCCCAGATCCACTGGGTAGACCATGCCCCCCAAGCCCGCCTCTGGGAAGAGGGGGTATCAGGATGGAAACCATTGAGCTGCTCTCAGAGGCCTTTGGCTGGAAAGAATGTGCCACCACAAAATTAGGACAGGAATGTTCCTAGCTAGTTGCTAGTTCCAAAAAACTGCAGAGGAAGGAAGATTCCAAAATTTGTTCTATGAGTCCACCATCACCTTGATACTGAAACGAGACAAAGATATCACAAAAAAAGAAAATTACAGTCCAAAAAAACTAATGAACATAGATTCAAAAATCCTCAACAAAATACCAGCAAACAGAATCCATCAATACATTAAAAAGACCATACATCATGATCAAGTGGGATTTACCCCAGGAATGCAATGATTCTTCAACATATGCAAATCAACCAATGTGGTACACCATATTAACAAATTAAAGAATAAAAACCATATGACAGCTCAATAGATGGAGAAAAAGCTTTTGACAAAATTCAACACCAATTTATGATAAAAACTCCCCAGAAAGTGGGCACAGAGGGAACCTATCTCAACAAAATAAAGGCCATATAAGAAAAACCCACAGCAAACATCATTCTCAGTGGTGAAAAAATGAAAGCATATCCTCTAAGATCAGGAAAAAGACAAGGATCTCCACTCTTGCCACTCTAATTCAACATAGTTTTGAAAGTCCTAGCCATGGGAATCAGAAAAGAAAAATAAAAGGAATCCAATTTGGAAAAGAAGAAGTAAAACTGTCACTGTTTGCAGATGACATGATACTATACAAAGAAAATCCTAAAGATGCCAACAGAAAACTATAAGAACTTATCAATGAATTTGGTAAAGTAGCAGGATGCAAAATTAATGCACAGAAATCTCTTGCATTCTATACACTAAGAAAAAAAGACCAGAAAGAGAAATTAAGGAAACACTCCATTTACCACTGCAACAAAAAGTATAAAATACCTAGGAATAAAGCTACCTAAGGAGGCAAAAGACCTGTACACAGAAAACTATAAAACACTAATGAAAAAATCAAAGATGACATAAAAATATAGAGAGATATACCATGTCCTTGGATTGGAAGATTCGATATTGTGAAAATGCCTATACTACTCAAAGCAATCTATAGATTCTATGCAATCCCTATCAAATAACCAATACCATTTTTCACAGAATTAGAACAAAAAAATTTACAATTTATATGGAAAAACAAAAGACGCCGAAGAGCCAAAACAATTTCAAGAAAGAAAAACGGACCTAACAAAATAAGGCTCCCAGACGTCAGACCATACTACAAAGCTATAGTAATCAAGAAAGTGTGGTACTATAATGAAAACAAAAATATAGATCAATGGTACAGAACAGAAAGCCAGAGATAAACCCACACACGTATGGCCAGCTTATCTATGACAAAGGAGGCAAGAACATACAATGGAGAAAAGACAACTTCTTCAATAAGTGGTGCTGTCAAAACTGGACAGCAACATGCAGAAGAATGAAATTAGAACAAACACTAAAACCATACACGAAGATAAAATCATAATGGATTAAAGCCTTAAATATAGAGGCAGACACTATAAAGGTCTCAGAGGAAACAGAAAGAACACTCTTTGACATAAATCACAGCAAGATCTTTTCTGACCCACCTCCTAGAGTAATGAAAATAAAAACAATAATAAACAAATGGCACCCAATTAAACTTAAAAGCTTTTGCACAGCAAAAGGAAACCATAAACAAGACAAAAAGACAATCCTCAGAATGGGAAAATTATTTGCAAATGAAGCAACTTACAAAGGATTAATCTCCAAAATACACAAAAAGCTCATGCAGCTCAATATCAAAAAACAAACAACCCAATGAAAAAATGGGGGGAAGATCTCAGAAGACATTTCTCCGAAGAAGACATACAGATGGCCACCAAACACATGAAAAGATGTTCAACATTGCTAATCATTAGAGAAATGCAAAGCAAAACCACAGTGAGGTATCAACTCACTCTGGTCAGAATGGCCATCATCAAAACATCTACAAACAACAAATGCAGGAGAGGATGTGGAGAGAAGTGAATCCTCTTAGTCTGTTGGTAGGAATGTAAATTGATACAGCCACTGTGGAGAACAGTATGGAGGTTCCTTAAAAAACTAAAAATAGAGCTAGCATATGACACAGCAACCCCACTCCTGGGCATATAGCCAGAGAAAACCATAATTCCAAAACACACATGCAGGGGGGACCTTCAAAATAGCAGAGGAGTAGGACATGGAGATCACCTTCCTCCCCACAAATACATGAAAAATACATCTACCTGTGGAACAACTCATAGAGAACACCTACTGAATGCTGGCAAAAACCTCAGACTTCCCGAAACGCAAGAAAATCCCCACGTACCTGGGTAGGGCGAAAGAAAAAATGAAAATAAAAAACAGAGAGCAAAGAATAGGGATGGGACCAGAACCCCTGGAGGGAGCTGTGAAGGAGGAAACCATTTTCTCACACTAGAAAGCCACTTAAATGGCAGACTCAGGGTTTGGGGGGGCAGCTTCAGAGCCATGCAGGAGACTGCAACAACAGGGGTGCAGAGGGCAAAGTGGAGAGATTCCCGCACAGAGGATCAGTGGCGACCAGCACTCACCAGCCTGAGAGGCTTGTCTGCTCACCACCGGGGCAGTTGGGGGCTGGGAGCTGAGGCTCGGGCTTCAGAGGTCAGATCCCATGGAGAGGACTGGGGATGGCTGCATGAACACAGCCTAAAGGGGGTTAGTGCACCACAGCTAGCCGGGATGGAGTCTGGGAAAAATCTGGACCTGCCTAAAGGCAAGAGACTACTGTTTTGGGGTGTGTGAGGAGAGGGGTTTCCTTCCGTGTCTGCCCACAGAAGGCAAAGCACCGCCTAAACAAGGTCCAGAGGCAGGCACGGGCTGTGCCTATCAGCCTGGAGCCCAGAGACAGGCATGAAACTCTAACACTGCTGCTGCAGCCACCAAGAAACCTGTGTGTAAGCACAGGTCACTATCCACACCTCCCCGGGAGGCTGTGCAGCACACCACTGCCAGGGCCCCGTGATCCAGGGACAAGTTCCCTGGGACAACACTTGGTACACCTCAGGTTGTTGCAATGTCATGCTGGACTCTGCCACCACAGGATCGCCCCGCATTCTAATTATAACTACTGTACCCCTCCCTTCCCCTGGCCTGAGTGAGCCAGAGCCCTTTAATCAACTGCTCCATTAACCCCATCCTGTCTGGGTGGGAACAGAGGCCTAAAGGCAACCTACATGTAGAGGTGGGGCCAAAACCAAAGCTGAACCCCAGGAGCTGTGCAGCCTCAGGAGCAGCTGATTAAATTCCCACAATCAACTTGATGTACCCTGCATCTGTGGAATACCCGAATAGACAATGAATCATCCCAAAATTGAGGCAGTGGACTTCGGGAGTAACTGTAGACTTGGGTCTTGCTGTCTGCGGCGGACCTGTTTCTGATTTTTATGTTTATCTTAGCATAGATTTTAGTGCTTGCTATCATTGGTGAATTTGTTTATTGACTTGGTGGCTCTTTCTTTTTTCCTTTCCATTTTTTCCCTTTTATATTATTATCATATTTAAATAATTTTAAAATTTATTTACTTGTTTTTCTTTCTTTTCTTCTTCCTTTTCTTCTGAGACATGTGGCTGACATGGTCACGGTGCTCCATCCTGGTGTCAGGCCTGAGCCTCTGAGGTGGGAGAGCCGAGTTCTGGACCCTAGACCACCAGAGACCTACCAGCCCCATATAATATCAATCAGTGAGAGCTCTGCCAGAGATCTCTGTCTCAATGTTAAGACCCAGCTACACCCAATGGTCAGCAAGTTCCAGGGCTGGATGCAGCATGCCAAACAACTAGTGAGACAGGAAAACAAAACCACCCATTAGCAGAGAGGCTGCCTAAATCATATAACTTCACAGACTCCCCAGAACAGGCCACTGGATGTGGTCCTACCCACCAGAAAGACAAGATCCAGCCCTACCCACCAGAACACAGGCACCAGTCCCCTCCACTAGGAAGCCAACACAACCCACTGAACTGAATTCACCCACTGGGGACAGACACCAAAAACAATGGGATTGACAAACTTTCAGACTGAAAAAAGGAGATGCCAAACAGAGTAAGTTAAACAAAACGAGAAGATAGACAAAGATGAAGGAGATGAAGAAGCAAGGTAAAAACCCACGAGACCAAACAAATGAAGAGAAAATAGGCAGTCTACCTGAAAAAGAATTCAGAGTAATGATAGCTAAGATGATCCAAAATCTTGGAAATAGAATGGAGAAAATACAAGAAACGTTTAACAAGGACATAGAAGAACTAAAGAGCAAACAAACCATGATTAAAAACACAATAAATGAAATTAAAAATTCTCTAGAAGGAATCAAGAGAAGAATAATTGAGGCAGAAGAATGGATAAGTGACCTAAGATAAAATAGTGGAAATAACTACTGTAGAGCAAAGTAAACAAAAAAGAATGAAAAGAATTGAGGACAGTCTCAGAGACCTCTGGGACAACAATAAATGCACCAACATTTGAATTATAGGGGTCCAAGAGAAGAAGAAAAAAAGAAAGGGACTGAGAAAATATTTGAGGACATTATAATTGAAAACTTCCTTAACATGGGAAAGGAAATAGTCAATCCAGCCCAGGAAGCACAGAGAGCCCATACAGGATAAACCCAAGGAGAAACACACAAGATACATATTAATCAAACTATCAAAAATAAAATACAAATAAAAAATATTAAAAGCAGCAAGGGAAAACAAATAACATACAAAGGAATCCATATAAGGTTAACAGCTGATCCTTCAGCAGAAACTCTGCAAGCCAGAAGGGAGTGGCAGGAAATATTTAAAGTGAAGAAAGGGAAAAAACTACAGCCAAGATTACTCTACCCAGCAAGGATCTCATTCAGGTTAGAAAGAGAAATTAAAACCTGCACAAACAAGCAAAAGAGAATTCAGCACCACCAAACCAGCTTTAAGACAAATGCTAAAGTAACTTCTTTAGGCAGGAAACACAGAGAAGGAAAAGACCTACAATATCAAACTCAAAACAATTAAGAAAATGGTAATAGAAATATACATATCGATAATTACCTTAAGTATAAACGGATTAAATGTTCCAGTGAAAAGACACAGACCAGCTGAATGGATACAAAAACAAGACCCATATATATGCTGTCTAGAGACAACCACTTTAGACCTAGGGACACATACAGACTGAAAGTGAGGATATGGAAAAAGATATCCCATACAAATGGAAATCAAAAGAAAGCTGGAGTAGCAATTCTCATATCAGACAAAAGTGACTTTAAAATAAACACTATTACAAGAGACAAAGAAGGACACTACCTAATGATCAAGGGATTAATCCAAGAAGAATATATAAAAATTGTAAATATTTATGCACCCAACATAAGACCACCTCAATACATAAGGCAAATACTAACAGCCATAAAAGGGGAAATCGACAGTAACACAATCATAGTAGGGGAATTTAACACCACACTTTCACCAATGGACAGATCATCCAAAAGGAAAATAAATAAGGAAACACAAGCTTTAAATGATACATTAAACAAGATGGACTTAATTGATGTTTATAGGAAATTCCATCTAAAAACAACAGGATACACTTTCTTCTCAAGTGCTTATGGAACATTCTATGGGAAAAATCATATCTTGGGTCACCAAACAAGCCTTGGTAAATTAAAGAAAATTGAAATCATGTCAAGCATCTTTTGTGACCACAATGCTATGAGACTAGATATCAATTACAGGAAAAAAAACTAAAAAATACAAAAACAGGGAGGCTAAAAAATATACTATTAAATAAACAAGAGATCATTAAAGAAATCAAAGCGCAAATCAAAAAAATACCTAGAAACAAATGACAATGAAAACACGATGACCCAAAACCTGTGGGATGCAGCAAAAGGAGTTCTAAGAGGGAAGTTCATAGCAATACAATCTTACCTCAAGAAACAAGAAACTTCTCAAATAAGCAACCTAACCTTACACCTAAAGCAATTAGAGAAAGAAGAACCCCAAAAACCCCAAAGTTACCAAAAGGAAATAAATCATAAAGATAGGATCAGAAATAAATGAAAAAGAAATGAAAGAAAAAATAGCAAAGATCAATAAAACTAAAAGCTGGTTCTTTGAGAAGATAAACAAAATTGATAAATCATTAGCCAGACTCATCAAGAAAAAAAAGGAAAAGACTCAAACCAACAGTACTATAAATGAAAAAGGAGAAGTAACAACTCACACTGCAGAAATACAAAAGACCATCAGAGATTACTACAAGCAACTATATGCCAATAAAATGGACAACCTGGAAGAAATGGACAAATTCTTAGGAAAGCACAACCTTCTGAGACTGACCCAGCAAGAAATAGAAAATATAAACAGACCAAACACAAGCTCTGAAATTGAGCCTGTGTTCAAAAATCTTCCCACAAACAAAAGCCCAGGACCAGACGGCTTCACAGGTGAATTCTATCAAACATGTAGAGAAGAGCTAACACCTATCCTTCTCAAACTCTTTCAAAATATAGCAGAGGGAGGAACACTCCCAAACTCATTCTACGAGGCCACGATAACCCTAATACCAACACCAGAAAAAGATGTCCCAAAGAAAGAAAACTAAGGCCAATGTTCCTGATGAACATAGACGCAAAAATCCTCAACAAAATACTATCAAACAGAATCCAACTGCATATTAAAAGGATCATACACTATGATCAAGTGGGGTTTATCCTAGTAATGCAAAGATTCTACAATATATGCAAATCAATCAATGTGATACACCATATTAACAATTTGAAAAAGAAAAACCATATGATAATCTCAAGAGATACAGAAAAAGCTTTCAAGAAAATTCAACACCCATTTCTGATAAAAAAAATCTCCAGAAAGTAGGCATAGAGGGAACTTAGCACAACATAATAAAGGCCATATATGTCAAACCCACAGTCAACATTGTTCTCAATGGCGAAAAACTGAAACTATTTCCTCTAAGATCAGGAACAAGACAAGGTTGCCCACTCTCACTACTATTATTCAACACAGTTTTGGAAGTTTTAGCCACAGCAATCAGAGAAGAAAAATAAATAAAAGGAATCCATATTGGAAAGCAGAAATAAAACTATCACTTTTTGCAGATTACATGATTCTACACATAGAGAATCCTAAAGATGCCTCCAGAAAACTACTAGAGCTAATCAATGAATTTGGTAGAGTAGCAGGATACAAAATTAATGCACAGAAATCTCTTGCATTCCTATACACTAATGATGACAAATCTGAAAGACAAATTATGGAAACACTCCCATTTACCATTGCAACAAAAAGAATAAAATACCTAGGAATAAACCTACCTAAGGAGACAAAAGACCTGTATGCAAAAACTATAAGACACTGATGAAAGAAATTAAAGTTGATACAAACAGATGGAGAGATACACCATGATCCTGGACTGGAAGAATCAACATTGTGAAAATGACTATAGTCTTCAAAGGAAACTACAGATTCAATGCAATCCCTATCAAATTACCAATGGCATTTCTCACAGAACTAGAACAAAAAGTTTCACAATTTGTATGGAAACACAAAAGACCCCGAATAGCAAAAGCAACCTTGAGAAAGAAAAATGGTGCTGGAGGAATCAGGCTCCCTGACTTCAGACTATACTACAAAGCTACAGTAATCAAGACAGTATGGTACTGGCACAAAAATAGAAATATAGATCAGTGGAGCAGGATAGAAAGCTCAGAGGTAAACCCCCACACACATGGTTGCCTTATCTTTGATAAAGGAGGCAAGAATATACAATGGAAAAAAGACAGCCTCTTCAAGAAGTGGTGCTGGGAAAACAGGACAGCTACATGGAAAAGAATGAAATTAGAACACTCCCTAACACTGTATAAAAAATAAACTCAAAATGGATTAAAGACCTAAATGGAAGTCCAGACAATATAAATCTCTTAGAGGAAAACATAGGCAGAACACTCTATGACATAAATCACAGCAAGATCCTTTCTGACCCACCTCCTAGAGAAATGGAAATAAAAAGAAAAATAAACAAATGGGACCTAATGAAACTTAATAGCTTTTGCACAGCAAAGGAAACCATAAACATGATGAAAAGACAACCCTCAGAATGGGAGAAAATATTTGTAAACCAAGCAACTGACAAAGGATTAATCTCCAAAGTATACAAACAGCTCATGCAGCTAATGACAATAGAAAATGACTTATTAAAGGTAAGATCAGAACAACAACAAAAAATCCAGATAAGTAATGGGTTCACTCTTTTGGGCATACGGTATCATATTTTCAGATTAAAAAAGCGGAACTACTAAGTTCTATTTTGTTACATTTTCTCTTCAAAGAAGAATTATTACCAAGCTAGATAGAGTAGACAAACATGGTTATGGGAGAACTGAAATGCATTATGATAGGTGAGGAAAGAGTAAGAGAACAACTAGCTGTTCTAAAATAAATCAAACTTCAAGAACCAGACACATTATAAACTAGGACACTGAAATAAACTGCTACTGGACTGAAAATAGAAGAGGTGCTGAAACACTGGATATAAGGTTTTCTGGTTTTATAAAAAGGAGGGAGATAAAAACCAAAATCTTTATAAACTCTAGAAAGATGAAAGTAATATGAAGTCCCACAAAATTCTAGAATGAATTACTAAACAGATGGTTCATGAATAACCTAGAAAGAAAATTAGTGTTTAAAAATCCAATAAAACTAGTGTTTCCAAATCAAATTCTACTAGTTGGATTATTAGACTGAAAGATATGCCAGAATTATGGTGTATCTTGTTCAGTTAAATATTTGACAAATTTCTCATGATACCCCAAAGTTAGAGCAGTTAGGTAGATTTGTAACTGGCAGAATACAAAGAAAAGAATATAATTAATAAATAGATATCAACTTGGAAAAAAGTAACTAGGAACACACCAGTAAGGGCTCTGTTCTTGGCCTTTTTTCTTCAATAATTTTAACAACAATTTATGGACAAATGAGATACTTACCAAATCTGAGTTGGATGGCTAGAAGGATGCATAAGGCAACATGATGTAGTACAATGGTTCTCAATATGTTTGGTCTCATGACCCCTTTACATTCTTGAAAAGTTTAGAGAACCTCAGAACTTTTTAAAATGTAGATTCTATCAATAGTAATCATATTAGGACTGAGAAATTTTTTAAAGTTTTAATATATTTAAAATAATCATAATAAACCCATTACATGTTAATATAAGTAACATTTTTATGAAAAAATAAGTACCTTTAAAAATAACTGTATTTTACAAAACAAAAAATAATGAGAACATCACTGTTCTATACTTTTGCAAATCTCTTTAAGATATGGCTTAATAGAAGACAGCTGGATTCTCATATCTGCTTCCACATTCAAATCTGCTGCAAAATGTTGTTGGGTTGAAATTTATGAAGAAAATTCCAGATATGTAATTGGAAAAAGGTGGAATATTTTAATATCCTTTTCAGATAGTCCTGGATAATCTTTGATGCTATACCAAAATTCAACAAATGACAGTTTCTTAAAGGTTGGTTGCAATGTGGAATCTTAACTATATCAATTTCCTTTTTTCGAAGGTTAAAAATCTTTTTATTTAGAAAAAGTAGAAATGATTGTATGATAATTTGAACAGCTAGGTTGTACAAGAAATAACCTGAAAATTCCCTTTTGATATTCTCCAACAGTTGGATTCTACTACATGTGCCTTGTTCTTTCTTCAGACCTAAAAAAAAATGCAAAATTGATTTTTCAACACATGATTATTTTTCCATTTTCCATGTTTAGAAATCCTTATGATCTCTCAGATAGTTCCTTTTGGAATAAACTTTCCTCTTCTCACCCAGCCAGCTCCAGTGGGTTCACCTTTATAGGCTCTGGGACCAGGACAGAAGGTAAGTCATGTGAATGTTTCTTCACTGGGCTCAATGGCCTTTTATTGCTCTATCACATTGAAATTTGTTGATTTGTCTTGCACTTTGTCTCATGCATTTTGAAGTTCTGTTGTTAGGCACATACACATTAAGAATTCTTATGCCTTTGTGGGGAGTTGATCCCTTTATCATTATGTAATACCCCGCTTTATCCCTGATAATTTTCCTTGCTCTGAAGTCGGCTCTGTTTGAAATTAATATAGCTACTCCAGCTTTCTTACGATTAGTGTTAGCATGGTGCATCTTTCTCCATTCCTTTATATTTAATCTATATGTGTCTTCATATGATTCTATTCCTCTCCTTTCTTAGCCTATTAACGTTTTTTTTAGTGGTTGCCCCAGAGTTTGCAATGTACATTTATAACTAATCCAAGTCCACTTTTCAGATAACACTATATGGCATTACAGGTAGCACAACCATCTATTTAGTAATTCATTCTAGAATTTTGCTGGGATTTCATACTACTTTCTCCATTCTAGTAAGTAATAACAAAATATTCATAATTCATCCCTCTTAGTCCATGTATCATTGCTGTCATTCATTTTGCTTAAACACAAGCTATAATCATCATATACATCATTGATATTATTTTGAGCAAACTGTTATTTGTTAATAAATTAATAAGATAAAAGATAAATTAATAAGGAAAATAAAAAGTTTTTACTTTACTTTCATTTATTTCTTCTCCATTGCTCTTACTTTCTTTATACAGATTCAAGTTTCTGACCTATATCATTTTCCTTCTCTCTGAACAACTTATTTTAGCCTTTCTTACAAGGCAGAGCTAATGACAACAAAGTTCCTCGATTTTTGTTTATCTGAGAAAGTCTTTATTTCTCCTTAACTTTTGAAGAACAATTTTGCAGGATACAGAATTTTAGATTGGTGTTTTTCTTTTCTATAAACACTTTAAAGATTTAAATCCACTCTCTTCTTGTTCGTATGGATTCTGACTAGAACTCTTATTTTTGTTCCTTTATTGGTCAGATGTTTTTTTCCTCTGGCTTCTTTCAGGAGTTTTTCTTTATCTTTGCGTTTCTTCAGTTTGAATATAATATGTCTAGATGTAGGGATATGGGGGAGGTTTGTTGTTGTTGGTTTGTTTTTGTCTTTGTTTTTGTTTTGCATTAATCTTGCTTGGTGTTCTCAGAGCTTCCTGGATCTGTGGTGTGGTTTCTTACATTAATATGGGGAAAGTCTCAGTCGTTATTGCTTTAAATATTTATTTTCTTTTCTTTCTTCTCCCTCTGATATTACCATTACATATATGGTACACTTTTTGTACTTGTCCCACAGTTCTTACACATTCTGTTCTCGTTTTTTCAGTTTTTTTTTCTTCTCTTTGCTTTTCAGAGTTGGAAGATGCTATTGACATACACTCAAGCTCAGAGATTCTTTCCTCAGTTGTGTCTACTCTATCAAAGGGCCCATTAAAAGCATTCTTCATTGCTGTCACAGTGCTTTTTACTCTCGCATTTCTTTTTGATTCTTTTAGAATTTCCTTTTCTCTTCTTGCATAACTCACATGCACTTACATGTTGCCTACTTTTTCCACTGGAGCCCTTAGCATACATATATACAATGGAATATTAATCAGCCATAAAAAAGAATGAAATTGGGTCATTTGTAGAGACGTGAATGGGCCTAGAGACTGTCATACAGAGTGAAGTAAGAAAAAGAAAAACAAATATTGTATATTAATGCATATATGTGTAATCTAGAAAAATGGTACAGATGAACCTGTTTGGTAGGCAGAAATAGAGACACAGATGTAGAGAATAAACATATGGACACCGAGCCTGGAAAGGCAGGGTGGGATGAATTGGGAGATTGGGATTGACATATATGTACAAATATATATAAAATAGATAACTAATGAGAACCTGTTGTATAGCACAGGGAACTCTACTCAGTGCTCTGTGGTGACCTAAATGGGAAGGAAATCCCCAAAAGAGGGGATATATGTAAACATATAGCTGATTCACTTTGCTGTACAGCAGAAACTAACACAAAATTTTAAAACAACTATACCCCAATAAAAATCATAATTATTTTAAATTGCTGGTATATTAATACTAGCATTCCTGCCATATCTGGTTCTGATGCTTGCTCTGTTTCTTCAAACTGTTATTTTTTGCCTTTTAGTATGCCTTATCATTTTTTTATTAAAAACTGGATATGATATACTGGATAAAAGGAACTGTAGTAACGCCTTTATTAATATGTTAGAAATGTGGGGGGAGGGGAAGTGTTCTATAGTTCTATGATTTGGTCTCAATCTTTGTGAGCCTGTATACCTGCACTATAAACTTAACAAATCCTTCAGTTTTATCCTACACTTAGGTGGCACAAGATGGTAGAGGGGAATTGGATATTTTTTTTTCTGTTACATCAGTTAGGCTTGAGATAGCTTCAAGATGGTACAGGAGTAAGACGTGGAGATCAACTTCCTCCCCACAAATACATCAAAAATATATCTACATGTGGAACAGCTCCTACAGAACACCTACTGAATGCTGGCAGAAGACCTCAGACTTCCCAAAAGGCAAGAAACCCCCCACGTACCTGGGTAGGGCAAAAGAAAAAAGAAAAAACAGAGACAAAGGAATAGGGATGGGACCTGCACCTCTGGGAGGGAGCTATGAAGGAGGAAACATTTCCAAACACTAGGAAGCCCCTTCACTGGTGGATACGGCAGGTGGAAATCTTCAGAGCCATGGAGGAGAGTCCAGCAACAGGGGTGCAGAGGGCAAAGTGGAGAGATTCCCACACAGAAGATCGGTGCCGACCAGCACTCACCAGCCTGAGAGGCTTGTCTGCTCACCCGCCGGGAAGGGTGGAGGTTGGGAGCTGAGGCTTGGGCTTCGGAGTTCAGATCCCAGGAAGAGGACTGGGTCTGGCTGCATGAACAGAGCTTGAAGGGGACTAGTGTGCCACAGCTAGCAGGGAGGGAATCCAGGGAAAAGTCTGGAACTTCCTAAGAGGCAAGAGACCATTGTTTTGGGGTGCGTGAGGAGAGGGGATTCAGAGCACCGCATAAACGAGCTCCAGAGAAGGGTGCAAGCCACAGCTATCAGTGTGGACACCAGAGATGGGCGTGAAACACTAAGGCTGCTGCTGCAGCCACTGAAAAGCCTCTGTGGAAGCACAGGTCACTATCCACAATTCTCCTCACAGGAGCCTGTGGAGCCCGCCACTGTCAGGGTCCCGTGATCCAGGGACAACTTCCCCGGGAGAACAAACATCATACCTCAGGCTGCTGCAATGTCATGCCAGCCTCTGCCGCTGCAGGTGGACCCCGCATTCCGTACCCCTTCCTCCCCCTGGCATAAGTGAGCCAGAGCCCCCTAATCAGCTGCTCCTTTATCCCAGTCTTATCAGTCAAGGAACAGACGGCCTCAGTCGACCTACACACAGAGATGGGGCCAAATCCAAAGCTGAACCCCAGGAGCTGTGAGAACACAGGAGAAAGGGAAATCTCTCCCAGCAGCCTCAGGAGCACCAGATTAAATCTCAACAACCAAATTGATGTACCCTGCCCCTGTGGAATACCTGAATAGACAAGGAATCATCCCAAAATGGAGGCAGCGGACTTTGGGAACAACTGTACACTCGGGGTTTGCTTTCTGCATCCTGCATCTAAATTGTTTCTGGTTTTATGTTTTTCTTAGTTCAGTATTTAGAGCATATTATCATTGGTAGATTTGTTTATTGATTTGGTTGCTCTCATTTTTTTCCATATTTATATTTTTCCTTTTTCTCCTTTTGGGAGTGTGTATATATATGTTTCTTTGTGTGATTGTGTCTGTATGGCTTTGCTATTACCATTTGTCTTAGGGTTCTGTCTGTTGATTTTTTGGGTTTTTTTTCTGTATAGTTTTTAGCACTTGTTATTATTGCTGGATTTCTTTATTGGTTTGGTTGCACTCTTCTCTCTTTCTTCCTTTTTCATAATTAATTTTTTTATTTTTTTACTTTTAATAATACATTATTTATTTTTCATTTTAATAACTTTATTTTACTTTTTCCTTCCTTTCTTTCTTTCTTTCTTTCTTTCTTTTTTTCTTTCCTTCCTTCCTTCCTTCCTTTTGCTCCCTTTTCTTCTGAGCTGTGTGGCTAACAGGGTCTTGGTGCTGCAGCCAGCTGTCAGAACTAAGCCTCTGAGGTGGGAGCACCAAATCCAGGATACTGTTCCACCACAGACCTCCAAGCGAAATGTAATATCAAACAGCGAAAGTTTTCTAGGAGATCTCCATCTCAATGCTAAGACCCAGCTCCACTCAACGACCTGCAAGCTACAGTGCTGAACACCCTTTGCCAAACAACTAGCAAGACAGGAACACAATCACATCCATTAGCAGAGAGGCTGCCTAAAATAATAATAAGTTCACAAAACCCCAAACACAAAACCAGAAATGGTCCTGGCCACCAGAAAGACAAGATCCAGCCTCATCCACCAGAACACCAGCACCACTCCCCTCCACCAGGAAGCAAACACAACCCACTGAACCAACCTTAACCACTGGGGGAAGACACCAAAAACAATGTGAACGACGAACTAGCAGCCTGTGAAAAGGAGACCTGAAACACAGTAAGTTAAAAAAAATTAAAAGACAGAGAAATATACAGCAGATGAAGGAGCAAGATAAAAACCCACCAGACCAAACAAATGAAGAGGAAATAGGCAGTCTACCTGAAAAAGAACTCAGAATAATGATAGTAAAGATGATCCAAAATCTTGGAAATAGAATAGAGAAAATAAAAGAAACATTTAACAAGGACCTAGAAGAACTAAAGAGGAGAAAAGCAATGAAGAACAACACAATAAATGAAATTAAAATACTCTAGAAGGGATCAATGGCAGAAAAACTGAGACAGAAAAACGGATACGTGACCCAGAAGATAAAATAGTGGAAATAACTACTGAAGAGTAGAATAAAGAAAAAAGAAGGAAAAGAACTGAAGACAGTCTCAGAGACCTCTGGGGCAACCTTAAACACACCAACACTCGAATCATAGGGGTCCCAGAAGAAGAAGAGAAAAAGAAAGGGACTGAGAAAATATTTGAAGAGATTATAGTTGAAAACTTCCCTAATATGGGAAAAGAAATAGATAATCAAGTCCAGGAAGCACAGAGAGTCTCATATGGATAAATCCAAGGAGAAACACACCAAGACACATATTAATCAAGCTATCAAATATTAAATAAAAAGAACACATATTAAAAGCAGCAAGGGAAAAATAACACACAAGGGAATCCCCATAAGGTTAACAGCTGATCTTTCAGCAGAAACTCTGCAAGCCAGAAGGGAGTGGCAGGACATATTTAAAGTG
>NC_041234.1:41609012-41609987 GCF_002837175.3 Physeter macrocephalus | reverse complement strand
TGGCTGAAGGGATACAAAAACAAGACCCGTATATATGCTGTCTACAAGAGACCCACTTCGGACCTAGAGACACATACAGACTGAAATTGAGGGGATGGAAAAAGATATTCCATGCAAATGAAAATCATAAGAAAGCTGGAGTAGCAATTCTTGTATCAGACAAAATAGACTTTAAAATAAAGACAATTACAAGAGACAAAGAAGGACACTACATAATGATCAACAGATCGATCCATGAAGATATATAACAATTGTAAATATTTATGCACCCAACATAGGAGCACCTCAATACATGAGGCAAATACTAAGAGCCATTAAAGGGGAAATCGACAGTAACACAATCACAGTAGGGGACTTTAAAAACCCACTTTCATCAATGGACTGATCATCCAAAATGAAAATAAATAAAGAAACACAAGCTTTAAATGATACATTAAACAAGAAGGACTTAATTGAAATTTATAGGACATTCCATCCAAAAACAACAGAATACACATCCGTCCAAAGTGCTCATGGAACATTGTCCAGGATAGATCATATCTTGGGTCACAAATCAAGCCTTGGTAAAGTTAAGAAAATTGAAATTGTATCAAGTATCTTTGCCGAGCACAACACTATGAGACTAGAAATGAATTAAAGGAAAAGATTTGTAAAAAATAAAAACACAGGAAGGCTAAACAATACACTACTCAATAACGAAGTGATCACTGAAGAAATCAAAGGGGAAATCAAAAAATACCTAGAAACAAATGACAATGGCGACACGACGAACCAAAACCTATGGGATGCAGCAAAAGCAGCTCTAAGAGGGAAGTTTATAGCAATACAATCCTACCTTAAGAAACAGGAAACATCTCGAATAAACAACCTAACCTTGCATGTAAAGCAATTAGAGAAAGAAGAACAAAAGAACCCCAAAGTTAGCAGAAGGAAAGAAATCATAAAGATCAGATCAGAAATAAATGAAAAAGAAAC
>NC_041234.1:41608331-41608999 GCF_002837175.3 Physeter macrocephalus | reverse complement strand
GATACACCATTAGCCAGACTCATCAAGAAAGAAAGGGAGAAGACTCAAATCAATAGAATTAGAAATGAAAAAGGAGAAGTAACAACGGACACTGCAGAAATACAAAAGATCATGAGAAATTACTACAAGCAACTCTATGCCAATAAAACGGAAAACCTGGAAGAAATGGACAAATTCTTAGAAATGCACAACTGCCTAAACTGAATCAGTAAGAAATAGAAAATATGAACAGACCAATCACAAGCACTGAAATTGAAACTGTGATTTAAAATATTCCAACAAACAAAAGCCCAGCACCAGATGGCTTCACAAGCGAATTCTATCAAACATTTAGAGAAGAGCTAACACCTATATTTCTCAAACTCTTCCAAAATAAAGCAGAGAGAGGAACACTTCCAAACTCATTCTACGAGGCCACCATCACCCTGACACCAAAACCAGACAAAGATGTCACAAAGAAAGAAAACTATAGGCCAATATCACTGATGAACATAGATGCAAAAATCCTCAACAAAATACTAGCAAGCAGAATCCAACAGCACATTAAAAGGATCATACACCATGATCAACTGGGGTTTATTCCAGGAGTGCAAGGATTCTTCAATATACGCAAAACAATCAACGTGATACACCATATTAACAAATTGAAGGAGAAAAACCATATGATC
>NC_041234.1:41606646-41608225 GCF_002837175.3 Physeter macrocephalus | reverse complement strand
AGATGCAGAGAAAGCTTTCGACAAAATTCAACACCCACTTATGATAAAAGCCCTGCAGAAAGTAGGCATAGAGGGAACATTCCTCAACATAATAAAGGCCATATATGAGAAACCCACAGCCAACATCATCCTCAATGGTGAAAAACTGAAACCATTTCCACTAAGATCAGGAACAAGACAAGGGAGCCCACTGTCACCACTCTTATTCAACATAGTTTTGGAAGTTTCAGCCACAGCAATCAGAGAAGAAAAAGAAATAAAAGGAATCCAAATCGGAAAAGAAGAGTAAAGCTATCACTGTTTGCAGATGACATGATATTATACATAGACAATGCTAAAGATGCTACCAGAAAACTACTAGAGCTAATTAATGAATTTGGTAAAGTAGCAGGATACAAAATTAATGCACAGAAATCTCTGGCATTCCTATACACTAACAATGAAAAATCTGAAAGTGAAATTAAGAAAACACTCTCATTTACCATTGCAACCAAAAGAATAAAATATCTAGGAATAAACCTACCTAAGGAGAAAAACGACCTGTATGCAGAAAATTATAAGACACTGATGAAAGAAATTAAAGATACAAATAGATGGAGATATTTACCATGTTCTTGGATTGGAAGAATCAAGTGTGAAAATGACTCTACTACCCAAAGCAATCTACAGATTCAATGCAATCCCATCAAACTACCAATGGCATTTGGTATTGAACTAGAACTAGAACAAAAAATTTCACAATAACGATAGAAAGCCAAGAGATAAACCCCCACACCTATGGTCACCTTATCTTTGTTAAAGGAGGCAAGAATATACAGTGGAGAAAAGACAGCCTCTTCAATAAGTGGTGCTTGGAAAACTGGACAGGTACATGTAAAAGTATGAGCTTAAAACACTCCCTAACACCATACACAAAAATAAGCTCAAAATGCATTAAAGACCTAAATGTAAGGCCAGAAACTATCAAACGCTTAGAGGAAAACACAGGCAGAACTCTGTATGACATATATCACAGAAAGATCCTTTTTCACCCACCTCCTAGAGAAATGGATATAAAAACAAAACTAAACAAATGGGATTTAATGAAACTTAACAGCTTTTGCACAGCAAAGGAAACCATTAACAAGACCAAAAGACAACCCTTAGAATGGGAAAAATATTTGCAAATGAAGCAACGGACAAAGGATTAATCTCTAAATTCTAAAAGCAGGTCATGCAGCTCAATATCAAAAAAACAACCCAATCCAAAAATGGGCAGAAGACCGAAATAGACATCTCTCCAAAGAAGATATACAGATTGCCAACTAACACATGAAACAATGCTCAACATCATTAATAATTAGAGAAATGCAAATCAAAACTACAATGAGATATCATCTCACAACGGTCAGAATGGCCATCATCAAAAAATCTACAAACAATAAATGCTGGAGAGGGTGTGGAGAAAACAGAACCCTCTTACACTGCTGGTGGGAATGTAAATTCACATAGCCACTATGGAGAACAGTATGGAGGTTCCTTCAAAAACTACAAATAGAACTACCATATGACCCAGCAATCCCACTACTGGGCATATACC
>NC_041234.1:41590334-41606055 GCF_002837175.3 Physeter macrocephalus | reverse complement strand
GTAAAGCAATTATACTCCAATAAAGATGTTAAGAAAAAAAAAGTTTAGAT
The DNA here is from genome assembly GCF_002837175.3 of Physeter macrocephalus. NCBI lineage: Eukaryota > Metazoa > Chordata > Mammalia > Artiodactyla > Physeteridae > Physeter > Physeter macrocephalus. The sequence continues at coordinate 41,606,005 of NC_041234.1, read as the reverse complement.
GTACTCTGAGGCCTAGTAATCAACAGAGTCTGTAATTAATAGAAATCTACCAAGGGCCTATTGTAGGCCCAGCCTGGGATCCACCCGTTCACTTTTTGGTCATTTACACAGTGAGGTAACCAATGAAAGGACGTTCCCCCTTCACTGGAGCCAGTCATGGTGGGCGAACTGAACTGAGGAGGGAGTTGCTTTGCCCAACTTGTCCAAGAAGAAAATGGCCAGGATACGTGGGGTTTGGCCTGGACAGAGAAAATAGTAAAAGTTCACGTCTACCAAGCATTTTTTTGTTTTTTTCCAGAGTAGTTTCACACACGTATCTCACAAGCACCCTTTTCCTTTAAAAATAACTTTTAATTACATGTTTAATAAAGAAATACACTTTAAAAACTTTTATTGGGGTATGGTTGATTTACAATGCTGTATTAGTTTCAGTGTACAGCAAGGTGAATCAGTTATACATATCCATATAGCCACTCTTTTTTTTTTAGATTATTTTCCCATATAGGCTATTATGGTGTACTGAGTAGAGTTCCCTGTGCTATGCAGTAGGTCCTTATTAGTTATCTATTTTATATATGGTAGTATGTGTATGTCAATCCCAATTCTTCCAATTTATCCCTCCTGATGCCTTACCCCTGGTAAGTATGTTTATTTTCTACATCTGTAACTCTAAAAAATACACTCTTTTTTTTTTTCTGGTACGCGGGCCTCTCACTGTTGTGGCCTCTCCTATTGCGGAGCAGAGGCTCTGGACACGCAGGCTCAGCGGCATGGCTCACGGGCCAAGCCACTCTGTGGCATGTGGGATCTTCCCAGACCGGGGCACAAACCCGTGTCCCCTGCATCGGCAGGCGGACTCTCAACCACTGTGCCACCAGGGAAGCCCCTAAAAAATACACTCTTTAATAAGAAAATTAACATATTACAAATAAGAGTAAATATTCCCTTTGAGCAGCACTTCTGTCTCAGTTCCCTGCTCACCCCACAGGGTTAATCACTACCATTAATAATGTATTATATCCAATATAGTTTTCCATTCATTTACATGCAAACTAAACATAAAAAAATGTACAATGTTACTTTGTATTCTTTTTACACTAATGATAGCATACTATGCATAATTTCTACTACTAGCTTTTTTTTTAAGCCCATGCATGTCTTGAAAAAACCATTCTGTAATAAAACACACTGATCTATCTCAAAAATAATAATAATAATAAGTGGTGCTGGGAAAATTGGACAGATACATGTAAAAGTATGAAATTAGAACACTCCCTAACACCATATACAAAAATAAGCTCAAAATGCATTAAAGACCTAAATGTAAGGCAAGACACTATCAAACTCTTAGAGGAAAACATAGGCAGAACACTCTATGACATAAACCTCAGAAAGATCCTTTTTGACCCACCTCCTAGAGAAATCGAAATAAAATCAAAAAAAAACAAATGGGACCTAATGAAACTTAAAAGCTTTTGCACAGCAAAGGAAACCATAAACAAGACCAAAAGACAACCCTCAGAATGGGAGAAAATATTTGCAAATGAAGCAACTGACAAAGGATTAATCTCCAAAATTTACAAGCACCTCATGCAGCTCAATAACAAAAAAACAAACAACCCAATACAAAAACAGGCAGAAGACCTAAATAGACATTTCTCCAAAGAAGATATACAGAGTGCCAAGAAATACATGAAAGAATGCTCAACATCATTAATTATTAGAGAAATGCAAATCAAAACTACAATGAGATATCATCTCACAACGGTTTGAATGGACATCATCAAAAATCTACAAATAATAAATGCTGGAGAGGGTGTGGAGAAAACGGAACACTCTTGCACTGATGGTCGGAATGTAAATTGATACAGCCACTATGGAAAACAGTATGGAGGTTCCTTAAAAAACTAAAAATAGTATTACCAGACGACCCAGCAATCCCACTACTGGGCATATACCCTAAGAAAACCATAATTCGAAAAGAGTCATGTACCAAAATGTTCATTGCAGCTCTATTTACAATAGCCAGGACATGGAAGCAACCTAAGTGTCCATCAAACAGATGAATGGATAAAGATGTGGCACATATATACAATGGAATATTACTCAGCCATGAAAAGAAACGAAATTGATTTATGTGTAGTGAGGTGGAGAGAGCTAGAGTCTGTCATACAGAGTGAAGTAAGTCAGAAAGAGAAAAACAAATACCATATGCTAACACATATATATGGAATCTAAGGGGAAAAAAAGGTCATGAAGAACCTTGGGGTAAGATGGGAATAAAGACACAGACCTACTAGAGAATGGGCTTGAGGATATGGGTAGGGGGAAGGGTAAGCTGTGACAAAGTGAGAGAGTGTCATGGACATATATACACTACCAAACGTAAAATAGATAGCTACTGGGAAGCAGCTGCATAGGACAGGGAGATCATCTTGGTGGTTTATGACCACCTAGAGGGGTGGGATAGGGAGGGTGGAAGGGAGGGAGACGCAAGAGGGAAGAGATGTGGGAACACATGTATATGTATAACTGAGTCACTTTGTTATAAAGCAGAAACTAACAGACCATTGTAAAGCAATTATACTCCAATAAAGATGTTAAAAAAAAAAAGAAAGAACCGAATGTTCTGGCATATTTCAAAATGGCTACTTCCCCCGCCCCACCGCACTGGCAGCAGGAGGGTAGTTTTCTCCAATCTTCACTCTGAAAACCTGGTAGAGCCCCTAGAGACTTTAAATCCCACACTTGTCCACACTGAACCCCCAGCTATTTGTCAATTACAGCTCAGGTTTTGCTACCCTAGTACTGATTCCCACAGAGATTTCTGCTTTTCTGTGTTACGATGTCTGTATCTGCCTGTCTGTCTCTCCAATTTGGGGCAGGGAAATATAGCAATTTGCCCAGTGACCTCAATTCTCTGAATGATATAAGAAAGTTTGTGAATTTTCTGTTTGTTTACTTATTTTTAGATGGAGTGATGACTTTCGAACTCTTTACCTGCCTGACGAGAAACCAGAAGTGCCTGTCTTGAACTTAGAATGCACCATTTTTACATGCATGATCTTCTTACATCAAGTTTTAGTCATTTGTATTGATTCACTGAGTTACGCAGATCTTCCAAATTTTGACCCATTTCATTATGCAGCATAAAAAAAAACTTCATTTAATATCACCAATGATCTCATCAGAAAAGTCTTTTTTTTTAACATCTTTATTGGAGTATAATTGCTTTACAATGGTGTGTTAGTTTCTGCTTTATAACAAAGTGAATCAGCTATACATATACATATATCCCCATATCTCTACCCTCTTGCGTCTCCCTCCCTCCTACCCTCCGTATCCCACCCCTCTAGGTGGTCACAAAGCACTGAGCTGATCTCCCTGTGCTATGCGGCTGCTTCCCACTAGCTATGTTTTACATTTGGTAGTGTATATATGTCCATGCCACTCTCTCACTTTAAACCCTCTTCTTTTTTTAAAGCAATTAAAAAATTTTTTTCTGTTTTTTAAAAATTAATTAATTTATTTTTTGGCTGCATTGGGCCTTCGTTGCTGCACGCGGGCTTTAGTTGCAGCAAGCGGGGGCTTTGTTGCAGTGTGCGGGCTTCTAATTTTGGTGGCTTCTCTTGTTGCAGAGCACGGGCTTTAGGCGCCCAGACTTCAGTAGTTGCGGTGCGTGGGCTCAGTAGTTGAGGTGCGTGGGCTCAGTAATTGTGGTGCATGGGCTTAGTTGCTCCGCGGCATATGGAATCTTCCCGGATCAGGGATCGAACCTATGTTCCCTGCCTTGGTAGGCAGATTCTTAACCACTGTGCCACCAGGGAAGTCCCTAGAGCATCTTCTTATTTTCTTAAATCTATAGCAACAAGGCTATTATGCTTTTCAGTGCACACAGAAAGTAAGATGGTTTAATAAATTAAACTTTTCTTTTAGACAAATTTGAGTTTATTTGGACTAAATATTCCTAGAGTGTATGCAAGACAACTAAATTGTTTTGTGATAAAATTAATATTTAAACCAATAAAGATGTTAAAAAAAAAAAGAAAGAACCGAATGTTCTGGCATATTTCAAAATGGCTACTTCCCCCGCCCCACCGCACTGGCAGCAGGAGGGTAGTTTTCTCCAATCTTCACTCTGAAAACCTGGTAGAGCCCCTAGAGACTTTAAATCCCACACTTGTCCACACTGAACCCCCAGCTATTTGTCAATTACAGCTCAGGTTTTGCTACCCTAGTACTGATTCCCACAGAGATTTCTGCTTTTCTGTGTTACGATGTCTGTATCTGCCTGTCTGTCTCTCCAATTTGGGGCAGGGAAATATAGCAATTTGCCCAGTGACCTCAATTCTCTGAATGATATAAGAAAGTTTGTGAATTTTCTGTTTGTTTACTTATTTTTAGATGGAGTGATGACTTTCGAACTCTTTACCTGCCTGACGAGAAACCAGAAGTGCCTGTCTTGAACTTAGAATGCACCATTTTTACATGCATGATCTTCTTACATCAAGTTTTAGTCATTTGTATTGATTCACTGAGTTACGCAGATCTTCCAAATTTTGACCCATTTCATTATGCAGCATAAAAAAAAACTTCATTTAATATCACCAATGATCTCATCAGAAAAGTCTTTTTTTTTAACATCTTTATTGGAGTATAATTGAGCTGATCTCCCTGTGCTATGCAGCTGCTTCCCAGTAGCTATCTATTTTACATTTGGTAGTGTATATATGCCAATGTTAGTCTCTCACTTCGAAAGCTGTCAAGCTCATAGCAATGGACACGATTTTTCCAAAATTCTAATTTTCACTTGAAAGCACAAAATTTCATCATTTATAACAAATACTCTTAGTTAATTGTCTTGAAATCACTTAATCCATTTTGAAAAAAATGTGTGTAAAATGTCTGTCTGCATAACCATAGATTTTTTGTTTTTGTTCCTTCAGTTAAAAATAGTATTCCATAAAAAAACTGCTAGTTTGGCTCAAAACGCAATCATACAAATGATTTTCCTCAAAACAACCATCATACTTCTTAAGTAACAGAAGTGTTTTATAGGTACTTCCTATTTTGTCACAAAATATTCTAAATGACATGTACTTAGGGTCAAAATTTAATAAAATTATTAAAAATTTTCTCATCAAGAACATTGTTAAGTAAAACTGATTTTTTTTCTGTGTGTGGTGGTAAAGAATACAGTAACTACTAGTATGGTTTGATACCACTTCCTTGATTTGTGCTAAAATGCAGTTGATTTTGTCACGTCAGTGGAAATATCAACACAGTAAAAAAAAAAAGGGGGGCAAAATAATATTTTAGCATTATTTTGAAAATAGTTTTGACCTCCTGGATGCCCTAGAAGGTTCTCAAGCACCCCTGAGGGTCCTTGGCTCACCCTCTGAGGGACATTGGTATAACAGAAAAATTAATGGGTTTTGTAACCATACAGAGTTGCATTTGAATTCTGCTTCCTCAGCAGGCTTTGCAGTTGGACAAATATGTAACTTTTTTGTCTCCCTGGCTTTAGTATTTTTACTGAAGTATAGTTGATTTACAATAGTATATTAGTTTCAGGTGTACAACACAGTGATTCAACATTTTTATACATCATGCTCCACTTAAAGTTATTATAAAATATTGGCTATATTCCCTGTGTAGTATATTACATCCTTATATCTTATTTATTTTACTCCTACTAGTTTGTACCTCTTAATCTCCTACCCCTATCTTGCACCCCCATCCCTCTTCCCACTGGTAACCACTAGTTTGTTCTCCTTATCTATGAGTGTTTCTATTTTATCTTCATTCATTTCATTTCTTATATTCCACATATAAGTAAAAACATACAGTATTTGCCTTTATCTGACTTGTTTCACTAAGCATAATACTCTCCAGATCCATCCATGCTCTTTCAAATGGCAATATTCATTCTTTTTTATGGCTGAGTAGTATTCCAGTGTGTGTGTGTGTGTGTGTGTGTGTGTGTGTGTGTGTGTGTGTGTGTGTGTGTACCACATCTTTATCCATTCATCTGTTGATGGGCAATTGGGCTGCTTCTGTATCTTGGCTATTGTAAATAACGTTGCTATGAACATTGGGGTGCATATATCTTTTTGTTTTCTTCAGATATATACCCAGGAGTAAAAGTGCAAAATCATATGGTAGTTCTATTTTTAGTTATTTGAGGAACCTCCATACTGTTTTCCATAGTGGCTGCACCAATTTACATTCCCACCAAAAGTGTACTAGGGTTCACTTTTCTTCACATCCTTGCCAACATTTGTTATTTGTTATCTATTTGATGATAACCATTCTGACAGGTGTAAGGTGATATCTCATCATGGTTTTCATTTGATGATTAGTGATGTTTAGCATCTTTTCATGTGTCTAGTGGTCATCTGTATGTCTTTGGAAAATGTCTATGCAGGTCTTCTGCCAATTTTTTAATCAGGTTTTTTTTTTTTGCTACTGAATTTTATGAGCTATATATATTTTTTGGATATTAGCCCCTTATCAGATATGTCATTTGCAAATATTTTCTCCCATTTAGTAGGTTGTCTTTTTAATTTTTTGATGGTTTCCTTTGCCCTGGCTTTACTTTTTTTTGGTTTTGTTTTGTTTGTTTTTTGTTTGTTTGGTTTTGGGGGTTTTTTTGTTTTGCCTGGCTTTACTTTTAATTAATAAATTTTATTTTTAGAGACATTTCAGTTTCACAGCAAAGTTATGCAGGAAGTACAGAGAGTTCCCATATACCCCTTGTACCAAACACACACAACATCCCCCACTCTAAACCTATATTTAAAGACTGCTTAAACATTCATTATATGATCTTTGACAAATCACTTTATGACTCTGAACTTCAGTTTTCTCATTTATATAATAGGGTGAATAATATTTATATAAAGAATTATCAAGAGAATTAGAGATACTGTTCATAACATTACCTTGCATTATACCCATACATACTTAGTACTTAACATCTAATAAATCAAAAGCTTTGTTTAAAAAACAAAAATCTTGATGGGCCAGAATAATGGGCTAAAAATAAAAAGATAAAGCATAATAGGTATGTATTGTATCCTATGGCTGCTGAAGTAAATTACCACAAACTTGGTGACTTAAATCAAAATATATTTTTCCTCTTAAAGTTTTGGAGGTCAGAAGTTCAAATTTAATTTCACTTGGCGAAAATCATGGTATCAGCAAAGCCATATTCCCTCCAGAGTCCACTGCCTTTTCTAGCTTCTAGAGCTACATTCCTTGGTTTGTGGTTCTTTCCTCCATCTTCAAAGCCAGTGGTGTAGCATTTTGTTTCAGTTTTCACATTGCCTTCTCCTTTGGTCACATCTCCTAAATCCTCTCCTATAAGGACACTTATGATGTCATTTAGGGCCTACCCAGATAATCCAGGATAATCTCCCCATCTCAAGATCCTTAATTTAATCACATCTGCAGAGTCCCTTTTACCATATAAGGCAACATTCACAGGTTCAGGAGATTAGGACTGGATATCTTTGGGAGCCATTATTCAACTTACCATAGGTATAAATATAGAGGTGGCATCGACGTTTAAAAAACCAACTATTTCATGTTCAGGATGATTAAGAGAGCTGGACCAACATAAGTCCATTTGAAAATAAGATTATTTGATACAATCAGTGTGATCATTGGTGTGAACTGCTTACAAAAAAACCCCCAAAAAACCTACTGCATTTCAATTTTATGTTGCATCAGAAGAAGTAGAGGGTTCAGAATCAGAAAGACAACAGTCTCAGAGCACACTTGGATTATTGTATTTTGTTATAAATTACACAGTTTAAAAAGAGACAATTAAAAACTCATATATATCTAGAGGAAAATAACTAGTATGATGAGAAAACTAAAGTCTATTCTATAATAAATAGCTAATATCTCCTGTACTCATTATATGCCAGGCACTGTTCTAAATAAATTACTTGGTTCATTTAATTCTTTCAACAACTCTATGAGGTAGATACTATTTGTTAATTGCCCCAATTTTCCAGGCACAAATAAGTAATTTGCTCAGAATTGCATATGCTAGTACACTACTAGGTCAGATTCAAACCCAGGCAATCTGGCTCTGGAGCCCCATATTTAGGCACTACACTATGTTGTCTTTCTAAGATACCAGGGAATGAAAGAGTCATTTCAGGAAATAAGAAAACCCGTCTTTAAATGACTAAAGGATTATCAGGTAGAAAAGGAATTAGACTTAGTCTGTGTCATTATAGGAAGCAAGACAAAGACTAAGGGCTAAAAATTACACCTTTTTTTAAAACATCTTTATTGGAGTATAATTGCTTTACAGTGTTGTGTTAGTTTCTGCTGTATAACAAAGTGAATCAGTTATATGTATACATATATCCCAATATCCCCTCCCTCTTGCACCTCCCTCCCACCTTCCCTATCCCACCACTCAAGGTGGTCACAAAGCACTTAGCTGATCTCCCTGTGCTATGCAGCTGCTTCCCACTAGCTATCTATTTTACATTTGGTAGTATATATGTCAATGCTACTCTCTCACTTCGCCCCAGCTTACCCTTCCCCCTCAGGACAGGAAAAATTACACCATTTGAAGGAGTTCAGTAGATTCATTCTGAATCTGCTTTGTGAGATTGTCAGTCTCCCATTAATGGAAATGATTAAGCAGAGGCTAAACACCTGCTGAAGATGTTCTAGAAACTGGATGGAGTCGTGAGGACTACAACTCCCTAAGAAAATCTCACTAATGCAGTCATAGTGGAAAGGAGCCCCCTTCCCAGGGGAAATCTTCCATCACCACACCAAAGGGCTCTCTTTGTACCACCCTCTTGAGGATCACTATCAGAGAGTCTTTCTAAAGGGAGGTTATAAGATTCAGCAGTAAAATGGAAAGACTTTATGAATGTTAATTTTATCCAGCAGCCCAAGAAACTTCCACAGGCTAATTCAAACCTTGCCGCCATTGTCACCTCTACAATATATCTATCATCTGGAGGTCACAGATTATATTAAGACAGTGGTCTCCAAACATTTTCAACCATGAGCCACAATAACAAATATATTTTACATCATTACTAAGTGTAAAATAGTTCCACAAATAACACCCTTACATACACTCATATTTTCTATTGTCTATTTTATTTTTTTAAAATTGCTGATCATAATTCAAGAAATTAATTTCATGATGGCACCAATAGTTTCTCAACTCATAGTTTAAAAAACTTTAAGCTAAGAGTAATATTTACCTGTTGTTTCCCAAGTATTTCTGAAGTTTTCTAATGTTATGTATTCACTGGTTATATATAAATAACATTTTTCTGTATTATCAGTTCCTTGATAGACTTCACCTACCGTGATCTTTGCCTCCACATTACTTCAGCTACCCTGTCCCTTGGTCAGAACTTAGACCTTTATCTACAATGACACTACATCTAAGATCACATTTTCAAGTGTAGTACTCTCTGACCATCACTGATATTCTTTACTGACTCTCTAGAAAACTATTCCTAAAATTATTTGCACATCCAATGTGTGCACTCCATCACCTCTGACTCTCCATTGCCCCCCATGTCTTTATGCAGCTTACATTCCACAGTCCATCACAATAATCATTACTTTTATATACCCCTTTCATCTCCCTTGTAACTCTCCCTTTGTCATACAGTCAGCCCTCTGTATCTGCAGGTTTCACATCCATGGTTGATTGAGTCCACTGATGCAAAACGTGTAGACATGGAGGGCCAACTGTATTCATTATATTATGCCATTTTATATAAAGGACTTGAGCATCTGTAGATTTTGGTGTAGATCTGGTGGGGGCTCCTAGAACCAATCCCCCGTGGATACAGAGGGATGACTATACTTCATTGGCAAACTACCAACTCTAATTAAATTCAATTACCCCTTCCTTCTTCTCAGACAATTCAGTCCTAAAGCCATTAAGCGGGATAAAGAAAGAACAAGGAAGGTGTTGAGCGTGAAGAGGGTTATCTATGATGGCTTGGCATGGGGTGTCAGGGCCTCAACAAGGTGAGGAAGGCATCTAACGGGAGGGAATCCTGATATGGGGTGTCAGAGCCCAAGGGGGTAGGTAGAGGGATGGGCATCTGTTGTGGGGTATCAGAGCTCAAATGTAATAAGCAATGTGTCCATTAGACTTAGAGAGGAGCCCCAGAGCCCAAGTATGGTGGAGAAGGGGGTCCATGTGGAGGTGTGGCCAGGGCATTAAAACCAAAGCAGGATAAGGGTGGTGTACATGCTAGAGGGTGTCTGACATGGGATGTTAGAGCCCAAACAGAGTGAGGTAGGTGTCCATGTGTCTGGAGGGGAGTGGCCTAGAATGGGGACTCAGAGCCTGAGCAAGATTAGGAGACCATCCCCATTAGGAAGGGAATGGTGGTGGAAATGGGAGATTGATTACAAGGGGATTGCTCCATTAGGATAATGGAAGCCAGGTTTCTTACTGTTACAGATAAAAGGAGAAAATTAGAATAAATCCTGATATTAGATTGACTTTAGTATTCATGGGCTTTAATATTTATATACACAGAAATAAATGTAGATATAAAAAACTGTAATTTTCAAAAGTGTCAAGGTCATAAAAGTCAAAGAAAGAGTAGGGATCTATTCCAGACTGAAGAAGACTAAAGATATATGACAGTTAAATGCAACACAAGACTGTGAACTTTTTTTAAATTTTTCCCATAAAGAACAGTATTGAGACAATTTTTGGAACATGAATGAGCTCTAAGGATTTGGTTGCAGTATAATATCATTGTTATTTTTTTTAATATTTTGCTGCTTTGTGGTCATATAAGAGAATTTCCTTGTTTGTAGGAAACACATGTGAAAGTATTCAGGGGTAATGTGGTACAACTTATTCTCAAATGGTAATTTTAAAAAGTTATTCGTACTATATGTCCACCTTCTCTCTAAATCTATGACTGTTTTCAAAATTTTAAGAATGAAAATGAAACCCACAAAACCATGGTGATTTTGTTTCACTTTAAATTTATAACCACAAGCCTGAAGTGGGCAACCAGTGCTGTCCAACAGTCCTATTTCCCTAGGTGGTTCACTCTCTCACTTGTTGAGATTGCTATTTCACATCTCCTCTCTCCTTCAACACCTCCCTATCTTGCTTCTAGTTTCAGAAAAACAAAATCTATGAAAAGAGAACTTCCTTATCCTTTCACCACAAGTTCTTTATCCTACCTGCATCTGTACTGATATTCTCTGCCTCCCCACCTGTTACTGTGGATAAATTGTTCCTTCTAAGACCAACCCTTCACTTATACACTGGATTCCATTCTTCTTGCTCCTGTATCATCAATAGTTTTCCTCTCTATTAAATAATTCCCACCAGCACACAAACATACTCTACTATCTCCCATCAAAAAGAAAAAAAAAAAACTACAGCTAATGTACATTTCTTTGCTCCCAATTTTAGAAAAGTCCTCCAAATAATTCTATTCTCCCTGCCTCCACTTCCTTTCCTGTCATCCTCTTGGACCCACTCCAATCAACCTTTTGATCTCAGGGTTCCATCAAAATATCTCTCACTAAGGTCACCTATAATCTTCATATTACCAAATACCCAGTCCTCATCTTGATCTCTCAGCAGCATTTGCTACAATTAATCACTCCCTCTTTCTGAAAACACTTGTTTCATTTGGCTTTCATGACAAAAAGCTGTCCTTATTTTCCTCCTACCATACTGACTATTCCTTTTGTCTCCTTTACTAGATTCTCTACTTCCCCAACACTAAACATTGGATTATACCAGGGCTGGTCCTTGAACTTATTCTGCTCTCTATCTATACTCATTCCCTAAGTGATTTTATTCAGTCTTGTGGTTTTAAATATCATTTCTAATCTGATAACTACCAAATTTATATCTCCATATCTGAAATCCAAATTTTCAAATCCAACTGAGAACTAGATATCATCACTTGAATATCTCAAATTTAACATATCTACAACAGAACCCTTAATTCAAAGTCCCAGCCACACAAAATTTGATCCTTCCCCAGGGTTTTCCTCTTTAGTATATGGTGCTACCATTCACTTTATTGCTTAGGCTAAAATCCTTGGAACCACCCTTGATTCTCTTTCTCTCACACCCGAAATACAATCCCTCAGCAAATGTGTTAGTTTGGCCTTTAAAGTATACCTAGAATCTCTGGAAAAAGATAGTGTGGACTCACATTTCTCTGTCCCTTCACTCTAAATACAACTAAATGCTTTGGAAATAATTAATAAATAAGATAAAAGGATTTTGTAACATGGAAAGAAGGTAGACAGAATAGGGACCTCAAGTTTTAAAGAACAACAATGCTATGAGTTCCCTGAGTTTTTCTTTTATCTCCAAAATATCCAAGGCTGGGCACCAGGAGGCCTGCAATCTAGAACTGCCAACAGGCATAGAAAAAAGAGTAAAGACAGCTTTCTTTGGCCAAGGTACTAAGAAAAGGGAAGTCCAATTGAGACCTAGTGGGGAGCCCCAACCCCTGCTTCACACTGGGCCACCAGAGGATGATTTGATCAGGACACAGAGGCAGCTGCAAAGCCCTTGGCAGGCCAACCTCCACTCCAAAACCAGGACATGAGCATGTAGACTAACATGCCCACAGTAGAAGCTTCAAAACCAGAGTGGGTCATCCCACCTCCTACTTCACAAAAAGGACACTGGTGGCCTAAAGTGGCATCAGCAAAGCCCAAGCAGACCAACCCAACCCCAGTTCAACACTGGTGGCAATTGCAGACTGGCCTGCCTGCAGTGGAAGCAGTAAACCACTAGGGCAACACAATTCCCGTTCCACACCTGGGCACCACCATCTCCCAGTCCTCTATCGAGTGGCTAGGAAAAGATGCAGTCACAGTGGCTTCTGTCCCAACCCCTGCAGGGGAAAGTGGCCCAATGACACCAGTGGCCTAGGAAAGAGTTTTATGCTCTGGCAAGTGGCACCAACGTAGAATGAACAGGAGCTGCAGCAGCATCAGAAGAATGAAACAGATCAGAATAGCACTGAAATGACTGAAAACTAAAATGTCATAGGACCTAAAGTCCACAGAAGCAGGCAAGGACCCACATTCTAAACTTAAATAGGATGACTGCCTGCTAAAATAGAAGATTTAAATAGGATCAAGAGATTCCTAAAATAGTAACCAAAATACCCAAGATGCAATCAAACATCACTCCTCATACCAAGAAGCAAAAAAACACAATTTTAATGAAAAAAAGACTATTAAATGACACCATTACAGTTATCTGACAACAATTTTCAAGGCTGCTATCATAAAAATGCCTCAAAAGACAATTAAAATTATCTTGAAAAAATACAAAAATCGAAAATCTAAGCAGAGAAAAAGGACTTATTTTTTTAAAGAAGCAAATGGAAATTACAGAACTGAAAAAAAATAAAATGGCCAAATTTTTTTTAATTGCTAGATGGACTCAATTCTAGAATAGAGATGAGAGAGAACAGAATCAGTGAAATTGAAGACATCACAGTTTTCAACTGACCCAGTCTGAACAAAGAGAGAAAACAGAGTGGAGAAAAAAGGAAAAAAAACAGAGACTTGGGGATCTGTGGAACAATAACAAAATACTTAAGATCTATATCACTGGAGATGCAGAAGGAAATGAAAAAGAATGTGGAGCTGAAAAGGTATTTGAAGAGGAAAGAAAAACAAAGGAAACAAACAGAAAACAAATAATAAAATGGAGACTGGTTATGTCAACAAGATGGTGGAACATGAAACCTCAGACCCTCCTTCCCAAACACAGAGGCACTGATTCAAAAACACAGAGATGAATACCCTTTGTGAGAAATCCAGAAACCAGTTAAAATGCTCCTGCACCCTAGTTGAGTGTGAAAACAGTTGCATCAAATCCAGTAAAAAAAATCTGTGGCATTTATTTACCATAGTTCCTCTCACTGTCTCAGGGTTGTGCATTCGGGAAAAAATTCCCAGCGTTTGGCTTCTTCCTGAGGAGGGAAAGAAGACAGAAACATATGTCCAATGGTCAGACTTTTCAGGGGACTGCCCAAGGGACTGATCTCTGTCTTGCCTGAATCTGGGCACTGGTGGGAATAGGCGTCAGTTTGTGGGATGCTGAGAACAAGGGTGAAGTTTGGACCAGCATGTGTTCACTTGTCATAGTCCCCCACCACCCAGCTCAACACAGAACAAATGGTAGAAAATCCTGAACTCCTGGCTTCTGCCTGAGGAGGAAAAGATTTGGAGCATGTGTTCAACATTCAGGCTTTTGGAGGGGCTGATCACTAGCTCACCAGTCCCAGAATGCTGACAGGACCTGGCATATAATCTAGATGCCTGGAGGCCGCTGAGAACAAAAGAGAACTGGGTGGTTTGTTGCTCTTCCAGAGGCACACAATATAGCATACAGCTCAGAGGCACTCCCTTGGTGAGGGGAGGGGGAGGGAAGAGACGATTGGAGCATGTAATACTCTGGCTTTTGGGGGGAGGTGGGGCTTCCCAAGGAACCGGTTTCTGTCTCACCAGACTCAGAGCACTGATAGGACCCAGCATACTGTACAAGACTGGGGACCACTGAGAACAAAAGAGCTGGACAGCTTAATGCTGCTCTACAAAACCTGTAGACAGTACCAAAGACAGACCTTACAAGGAGGAAGAAATTATTATCTCCTAAAAAAAATAATCCAGCAAATATCTCCAATAGAGAAGCTATATTTACAAGTTATGAGAACATATACCCACAGAAAATACTTGAGAGACTACCAGAATCTCTAGGTGGAATGACTGATAAAGGTCTTTCACTGTATAAAGCCAAGAGGTAAAAGAGGTGGCTGTTTTTCCAAACGTGCATATCCCAACACAAAGTTATAAAGGCATATGAACAAACAGGGAAACACAGCCCTATCAAATAAAAAAAAATCTCCAGAAATTGACCCTAAAGAAAAATATTTATATGAATTACCTGACAAAAATATCAAAATAACCATCATAAAGGTGTTCAACAAACTCAGGAAAGATGCATAAATAAGAATAGAATATCAACAAAGAGAAAATATAAAAATGAACTGCACAGAAATTTTAGAGCTGAAGAATACCCGAACTAAAAAATACACTAGAGGGGTTAAAGAGCACACTTGATCAAGCAGAACAAAAAATCAGCAAATCAAAGAGAAATCACTTGGGGCTTCCCTGGTGGCGCAGTGGTTGAGAGTCCGCCTGCCGATGCAGGGGACATGGGTTCGTGCCCCGGTCCGGGAAGATCCCACATGCCGCGGAGCGGTTGGGCCCATGAGCCATGGCTGCTAAGCCTGCGCGTCCAGAGCCTATGCTCCGCAACGGGAGAGGCCACAATGAGAGGCCCGCATACTGCAGGAAAAAAAAAAAAAAGAGAAGTCACTTAAAATTATCCAGAGGATCATACAGAAAGAAGAGTGAAGAAAGCCTAAGGGAATTATATGACAACATCAAATGAACCCATATATGCATTACGGGAGTCCCAGAAGAAGACGAGGGAAGAAAGGGGCAGAAAGCTTATTTAAAGAAATAATGGCACTGATGAAAGAAATTAAAGATGATACAGATGGAGAGATACACCATGTTCTTGGATTGGAAGAATCAACATTGAGAAAATGACTCTACTACCCAAAGCAATCTACAGATTCAAT
>NC_041234.1:41581573-41589791 GCF_002837175.3 Physeter macrocephalus | reverse complement strand
AGCTCAATATCAAAAAAACAAACAACTCAATCCAAAAATGGGCAGAAGAACTAAATAGATATTTCTCCAAAGAAGATATACAGATTGCCAACAAACAGATGAAAGAATGCTCAACATCATTAATCATTAGAGAAATGGAAGTCAAAACTACAATGAGATATCATGTCACACCGGTCAGAATGGCCATAATCAAAAAATCTACAAACAATAAATGCTGGAGAGGGTGTGGAGAAAATTGAACCCTCTTGCACTGTTGGTGGCAATGTAAATTGATAAGCCCACTATGGAGAACAGTATGGAGGCTCCTTATAAAACTGAAAATAGAACTACCATACGACCCAGCAATCCCACTACTGGGCATATACCCTGAGAAAACCATAATTCAAAAAGAGTCATGGGGGCTTCCCTGGTGGCGCAGTGGTTGAGAATCTGCCTGCTGATGCAGGGGATGCAGGTTCGTGTCCCAGTCTGTGAGGATCCCACATGCCGCAGAGCGGCTGGGCCTGTGAGCTATGGCTGCTGAGCCTGTGCGTCCGGAGCCTGTGCTCCACAACAGGAGAGGCCACAACATTGACAGGTCCACATACCACACAAAACAAACAAACAAACAAACAAACAAAAAAGAGTAATGTACCAAAATGTTCATTGCAGCTCTATTTACAATAGCCAGGACATGGAAGCAACATAAGTGTCCATCAACAGATGAATGGATAAAGAAGATATGGCGCATATATACAATGGAATAGTACTCAGCTATAAAAAGGAACGAAACTGAATTATTTGTAGTGAGGTGGATGGACCTAGAGACTGTCATACAGAGTGAAGTAAGTCAGAAAGAGAAAAACAAATACCGTTTGCTAACAAATATATATGGAATATAAAACAAAACAAAAAAAAATGGTCAGAAGAACCCAGGGGAAAGATGGGAATAAAGATGCAGACCTACTAGAGAACGGACTTGAGGATATGGGGAGGGGGAATGGTAAGCTGGGACAAAGTGAGAGAGTGGCATGGACATATATATACTACCAAACGTAAAATAGATAGCTAGTGGGAAGCAGCTGCATAGCACAGGGAGATCAGCTTGGTGCTTTGTGACCACCTAGAGGGGTGGTATAGAGAGGGTGGGAGGGAGGGAGGTGCATGAGGGAAGAGATATGGGGACATATGTATATGTATAACTGATTCACTTTGTTATAAAGCAAAACTAACACACCATTGTAAAGCAATTATACTCCATTAAAGATGTATAAAAAAAAGAAAAAAGAAAACATAAGACTGAAATCATACCAAATATTTATTCTGATTGCACAGTATGAAACTGGAAAACAATAAGGGAAAAGCTAGATCTACAAATATGTGGAAATTAAAACACACTTCTGAATAACCAAGAAGTCAAAGAACAAATAAAATGTTTTTAAAAATCTCAAAACAAATGAAAATGGAAATACAATATACCAAACCTATGTGATGCTGCAAAAGCACTTTTGAGAGGTAAATTTACTGTGATTAATGCCTGCATTAAGAAATCAGAAAGATCTAAAATAAACAACCTAGGGAATTCCCTGGCGGTCCATTGGTTAGGACTCCATGCTCTCAGTGCTGAGGGCCTGGGTTCAATCCTTGGTTGGGGAACTAAGATCCCACAAGACATAAGGTGCAGCAAAATAACAAAAACAAAGAAACAAAAAACAAAAACCTAACTTTATATCTCAAGAAACTATAAAGGAGGAAGAATCCAAGCCCAAAGTTAGCAAAAGATTAGAGCAGATAAAAATGAAACAGAGCAGTGCTTCCCTGGTGGCACAGTGGTTGAGAGACCGCCTGCCGATGCAGGGGACGCAGGTTTGTGCCCCGGTCCGGGAAGATCTCACATGCCGCGGAGCAGCTGGGCCCGTGAGCCATGGCCGCTGAGCCTGTGCGTCCAGAGCCTGTGCTCCACAATGGGAGAGGCCACAACAGTGAGAGGCCCGTATACCGAAAAAAAAAAAAAGAAACACAGCAGAAAAACAATAGAAAAATATCAATGAAACTAACAAATATTCTTTGGAAAAAAACCCAGAAAACACAAAAATTGACAAACCTTTAGCTATACTAATAAAAAAGAATACTCAAATAAATAAAGCCAGAAATGAAAGAGGAAATATTGCAACTGATATTACAGAAATACATAGGTTTGGGGGACCTTCAAGATGGCAGAACAGTAAGACATGGAGATCATCTGCCTCCCCACAAATACATCAAAAATGCATCTACATGTGGAACAATTCCTACAGAACACCTACTGATCACTGTCAGAAGACCTCAGATTTCCCATAAGGCAAGAAATTCCCCACGTACCTGGGTAGGGCAAAAGAAAAAACAGAGACAAAAGAATAGGGAGTGGATCTGCACTTCTGGGAGGGAGCTGTGAAGAAGGAAATGTTTCCACACACTAGGAAGCCTCTTCACTGGTGGAGACAGGGGAGGGGAGGAAGCTCCAGAGCCATGGAGGAGAGTGCATCAACAGGGGTGCAGAGAGTAATGCAGAGAGATTCCTCCACAGAGGATCGGTGCCAACCAGCACTCACCAGGCTGAGAGGCTTGTCTGCTGACCTTCTAGGGTGAGTGGGGGCTGAGAGCTGAGGCTTGGGATTCGGAGGTCAATCCCAGGGAGAGGACTGGGGTTGGCTGCGTGAACACAGCCTGAAGGGGGCTAGTGTGCCACAGCTAGCTGGGAGGAAGTGGGGAAAAACTCTGGACCTTCCTAAGAGGCAAGGGACCATTGTTTTGGGGTGTGTGAGGAGAGAGGATTCCTTCCCTGTCTTCCCACAGAAGGTTGAGAACTGCCTAAACGAGCTCCAGAGATGGGCGTGAGCCACAGCTTTCAGCTCAGAAACCAGCGATGGGCATGAAACTCTAATGCTGCTGCTGCAGCCACCAAGAATCCTGTGTGCAATCACAGATCACCATCCACACACACCCCTACGAGGCCTGTGCAGCCCTCCGCTTCTAGGGCTCCGCGATCCAGGGACAACTTCCCTGGGAGAACACACAGTGTGCCTCAGACTGTTGGAATGTCATGCCAGCCTCTGCCTCCACAGGCTCGCTCTGCATTCCAATTATAACTACCATACCCCTCCCTCTCCCTGGCCTGAATGAGCTGAAGGCCCCTAATCACCTGCTGCTTTAACCCCGTCCTCTCTGGAAGGGAACAGAGGCCAGAGGGCGACCTACACACAGAGGTGAGGCCAAAACCAAAGCTGAACACAGGAGCTGTGCGAACAAAGAAGAGAAAGGAAAATTTCTCCATGCAGCCTCAGAAGCAGTGGAATAAATCCAAACAATCAACTTGATGTACCCTGCATCTGTGGAATACCTGATAAACAACGAATCATCCCAAAATTGAGGTGGTGGATTTTGGGAGCAACTGTAGACTTCGGGTTTGCTGTCAGTGACTAACTTGTTTCTGATTTTTATGTTTATCTTAATATAGGTTTTAGCTCTTGTTTTCATGGGTGGATTTGTTTATTGGTTTGCTTGCTCTCTTTTTTATTTTATTATTATTACTTTCAAATTTTTTTAATTATTTAAAATTTTTTATTTTAATATTTTTTCAATTTTTTAAATGTGGTATTATTTTTTCTTTCTTTTTTTCTTCCTTTGTTTCTGAGCCGTGTGGCTGATAGGGTCTTGGTGCTCCAGCCTGGTGTCAGGCCTCAGCCTCTCAGGTGGAAGAGCCAAGTTCAGGACATCGGACCACCAGAGACCTCCCGGCCACACATAATATCAATCAGTGAGAGCTCTGTCAGAGACCTCTTTCTCAATGTTAAGGCCCAGCTCCACCCAACAGCCAGCAAGCTACAGTGCTGGACACACCATGACAAACAACTAGCAAGACAGGAATACAACCCCACCCATTAGCAGAGAGGCTGCCTAAAATCATAATAAGTCCACAGACACCCTAAACACACAACCAGACACAGCCTTGCCCACCAGAAAGACAAGATCCAGCCCCACTCACTAGAACAAAGGCACCAGTCCCCTCCACCAGGAAGCCTACACAAGCCACTGACCAAAACACATGCACTGGAGGCAAACACCAAAAACAAGGGGAACTACGAACCTGTAACCTGCGAAAAGGAGACACCAAACACAGAAAGTTAAACAAAATGAGAAGACAGAGAAATATACAGCAGATGAAAGAGCAAGGTAAAACCCAACAGACAAAACAAATGAAGAAGAAATAGGCAGTCTACTGGAAAAAGAATTCAGCATAATGATAGTAAACATGATCCAAAATCTTGGAAACAGAATGGACAAACTAGAAGAAACATTTAACAAGGACAAAGAAGAACTAAACAGCAAACAAACGATGATTAACGCAATAAATGAAATTAAAAATTCTCTAGAAAGAATCAATAGCAGAATAACTGAGGCAGGGGAATGGATAAGTGATGTGGAAGAAAAAATAGTGGAAATAACTACCACAGAGCAGAATACAGAAAAAAGAATGAAAAGAATTGAGAACAGTCTCAGAGACCTCTGGGACAACATTAAACGCACCAACTTCCGAATTATAGGGGTCCCAGAAGAAGAAGAGAAAAAGAAAGGGACTGAGAAAATATTTGAAGAGATTATAGTTGAAAACTCCCCTAACATGGGAAAAGAAATGGTCAAGTCCAGGAAGCGCAGAGTGTCCCATACAGGATAAATCCAAGGAGAAACATGCCAAGGCACATATTAATCAAACTAACAAAAATTAAATACAAAGACAAAATATGAAAAGCAGCAAGAGAGAAGCAACATATACCATACAAAGGAATCCCTATAAGGTTAACAGCTGATCTTTCAGCAGTAACTCTGCAAACCAGAAGGGAGTGGGAGGACATATTTGAAGTGATGAAAGGGAAAAACCTACAAACAAGAAAACTGTACCCATCAAGGATCTCATTCAGATTCAAAAGAGAAATTAAAACCTTTACAGACAAGCAGAAGTTAAGATAATTCAGCACCACCAAACCAGCTTTACAAAAAATGCTAAAGGAACTTCTCTAAGCAGGAAAACCAAGAGAAGGAAAAGACCTACAATAACAGACACAAAACAATTAAGAAAATGGTAATAGGTACTTACATATCGATAATTACCTTAAATGTAAATGGATTAAATGCTCCAACCCAAAGACACAGACTGGCTGAATGGATACAAAAGCAAGACCTGTATATATGATGTCTACAAGGGACCCAGTTCAGACCTAGGGACACATACAAACTGAAAGTGAGAGGATGGAAAAAGATATTCCATGCAAATGGAAATCAAACAAAGCTGGAATAGCAATTCCCATATCAGATAGAGAAGACTTTAAAATAAAGACTACTACAAGAGATGAAGAAGGACACTACATAATGATCAAGGGACCAATCCAAGAAGTAGACATAACTATTGTAGATATTTATGCACCCAGCATAGGAGCACCTCAATACATAAGGCACATGCTAACAGCCATAAAAGTGGAAATCGACAGTAACATAATAATAATAGGGAAATTTAACACCCAACTTTCACCAATGGACAGATCATCCAAAATGAAAAATAAGGAAACACAAGCTTTAAACGACACATTAAACAAGATGGACTTAATTGGTATTTATAGGACATTCCATCCAAAAACAACAGAATACACTTTCTTCTCAAGTGCTCATGGAACATTCTCCAGGATAGATCATATCTTGGGACACAACTCAAGCCTTGGTAAAGTTAAAAAGTTAAAATTGTATCAAGTATCTTTTCTGACCACAACGCTATGAGACTACATATCAATTACAGGAAAAAATCTGTAACAAATTAAAACACATGGAAGGTAAACAATACACAACTAAGTAACCAAGATGTCACTAAAGAAATCAAAGAAGAAATTTTTAAAAAACCAAGAAACAAATGACAATGAAAACAAGATGACCGCAAACCCATGGGATGCAGCAAAAGCAGTTCTAAGAGGGAACTATATAGCAATACAATCCTACCTCAGGAAACAAGAAACATCTCAAATAAACAACCTAACCTTACACCTAAAGCAATTAGAGAAAGAAGAAGAAGAAGAAGAACAACAACAACAACAACAACAAAGTTAGCAGAAGGAAAGAAATAATAAATATCAGATCAGAAATAAACAAAAAAGAAATGCAGGAAATGATAGCTAAGATCAATAAAACTAAAAATTGGTTCTTTGAGAAGATAAACAAAATTGATAAACTATTAGCTAGACTCATCAAGTAAAAAAGAGAAAAGACTCAAATCAACAGAATTAGAAATTAAAAAGGAGAGGTAACAAATGACACTGCAGAAATACAAAGGATCATGAGACATTACTACAAGTAACTATATGCTAATAAAATGGACAACCTGGAAGAAATGGACAAATTCTTAGAAAAGCACAACCTTCTGAGGAGGCCACCATCACCATGATAGCAAA
Source organism: Physeter macrocephalus (assembly GCF_002837175.3). Classification (NCBI taxonomy): domain Eukaryota; kingdom Metazoa; phylum Chordata; class Mammalia; order Artiodactyla; family Physeteridae; genus Physeter; species Physeter macrocephalus. The sequence continues at coordinate 41,583,339 of NC_041234.1, read as the reverse complement.
ACCAGACAAAGATGTCATAAAAAAAGAAAACTAGAGGCAAATATCACTGATGAACGTCGATGCAAAAATCCTCAACAAAATACTAGGAAACAGAATCCAGCAGAACATTAAAATGATCATACACCATGATCAAATGGGGTTGATCCCAGGAATGCAAGGATTCCTCAGAATACACAAATCAATCAATGTGATACACCATATTAACAAATTGAAGGATAAAAACCATATGATCATATATGTAGATGGAGAAAAAACTTTTGACAAAATTCAATACCCATTTATGATAAATCCCTCGAGAAAGAAAGCACATAGGGAACATATGTCAACATAATAAAGGCCATATATGGCAAACCCACAGCCAACATCGTTCTCAAGGGCGAAAAACTGAAAACATTTCCTCTAAGATCAGGAACAAGACAAGAGAGCAATCTCACCGCTATTAATCAACATAGTGTTGGATGTTTTAGCCACAGCAATCAAAGAAGAAAAAGAAATAAAAGGAATCCAAATCGGAAAAGAAGAAGTAAAGCTGTCACTGTTTGCAGATGACATGATACTATACATACAGAATCCTAAAGATGCTACTAGAAAACTACTAGAGCTAATCAATGAATTTGGCAGAGTAGCAGGATAAAAAATTAATGCACAGAAATTTCTGGCATTCCTATACACTAACGATGAAAACTCTGAAAGAAAAATTAACGAAACACTCCCATTTACCATACAACAAAAAGAATATAATACCTAGGAATAAACCTACCTAAGGAGACAAAACACCTGTATGCAGAAAATTATAAGACACTGATGAACGAAATTAATAACCATATCAACAGATGGAGAGATATACCATGTTTTTACACTGGAAGAATCAACATTGTGAAAATGGCTATACTACCCAAAGCAATCTACAGATTCAATGCAATCCCTATCAAACTACCGCTGGCATTTTTCCCAGAACTAGAACAAAAAATTTCACAATTTGTATGGAAACACAAAACACCCCGAAGAGCCAAAGGAATCTTGAGAAAGAAAAATGGAGCTGGAGGAATCAGGCTCCCTTACTTCAGACTATACTACAAAGGTACAGTAATCACGACAGTATGGTACTGGAACAAAAACAGCAATATAGATCACTGGAACAGGATAGAAAACCCAGAGGTAAACCCATGCCATATGGTCACCTTATCTTTGATAAAGGAGGCAAGAATATGCAATGGAGAAGAGACAGCCTCTTCAATAAGTGGTGCTGGGAAAACTGGACAGCTACATGTAAAAGAATGAAATCACAACACTCCCTAACACCAAAGAAAAAATAAACTCAAAATGGTTTAAAGACCTAAATGTAAGGCCAGACACCATAAAACTCTTAGAGGAAAACATAGGAAGAACACTCTTTGACATAAAATCACATCACGATCCTTTCTGACCCACCACCTTGAGAAATGGAAATAAAAACAAAAATAAACAAATGGGACCTAATGAAACTTAAAAGCTTTTGCAGATCAAAAGAAACCATAAACAATATGAAAAGACAATCCTCAGAATGTGAGAGCATATTTGCAAATGAAGCAACTGAGAAAGGATTAATCTCCAAAGTATAAAAACAGCTCATGGAGCTCAATATCCAAGAAACAAACAACCCAATCCAAAAATGGGCAGAAGACCTAAAAAAACATACCTCCAAAGAAGATATACAGCTGGCCAACAAACACGTAAAAGGATGATCAACATCACTAATCATTAGAGAAATGCAAATCAAAACTACA
>NC_041234.1:41530047-41574978 GCF_002837175.3 Physeter macrocephalus | reverse complement strand
ATAAACAGACCAATCACAAGCACTGAAATTGAAACTGTGATTAAAAATCTTCCAACAAACAAAAGCCCAGGACCAGATGGCTTCACAGGTGAATTCTAAGAAACATTTAGAGAAGAGATAACACCTATCCTTCTCAAACTCTTCCAAAATATAGCAGAGGGAGAAACACTCCCAAACTAATTCTATGAGGCCACCATCACCATGATAGCAAAACCAGACAAAGATGTCATAAAAAAAGAAAACTAGAGGCAAATATCACTGATGAACGTCGATGCAAAAATCCTCAACAAAATACTAGGAAACAGAATCCAGCAGAACATTAAAATGATCATACACCATGATCAAATGGGGTTGATCCCAGGAATGCAAGGATTCCTCAGAATACACAAATCAATCAATGTGATACACCATATTAACAAATTGAAGGATAAAAACCATATGATCATATATGTAGATGGAGAAAAAACTTTTGACAAAATTCAATACCCATTTATGATAAATCCCTCGAGAAAGAAAGCACATAGGGAACATATGTCAACATAATAAAGGCCATATATGGCAAACCCACAGCCAACATCGTTCTCAAGGGCGAAAAACTGAAAACATTTCCTCTAAGATCAGGAACAAGACAAGAGAGCAATCTCACCGCTATTAATCAACATAGTGTTGGATGTTTTAGCCACAGCAATCAAAGAAGAAAAAGAAATAAAAGGAATCCAAATCGGAAAAGAAGAAGTAAAGCTGTCACTGTTTGCAGATGACATGATACTATACATACAGAATCCTAAAGATGCTACTAGAAAACTACTAGAGCTAATCAATGAATTTGGCAGAGTAGCAGGATAAAAAATTAATGCACAGAAATTTCTGGCATTCCTATACACTAACGATGAAAACTCTGAAAGAAAAATTAACGAAACACTCCCATTTACCATACAACAAAAAGAATATAATACCTAGGAATAAACCTACCTAAGGAGACAAAACACCTGTATGCAGAAAATTATAAGACACTGATGAACGAAATTAATAACCATATCAACAGATGGAGAGATATACCATGTTTTTACACTGGAAGAATCAACATTGTGAAAATGGCTATACTACCCAAAGCAATCTACAGATTCAATGCAATCCCTATCAAACTACCGCTGGCATTTTTCCCAGAACTAGAACAAAAAATTTCACAATTTGTATGGAAACACAAAACACCCCGAAGAGCCAAAGGAATCTTGAGAAAGAAAAATGGAGCTGGAGGAATCAGGCTCCCTTACTTCAGACTATACTACAAAGGTACAGTAATCACGACAGTATGGTACTGGAACAAAAACAGCAATATAGATCACTGGAACAGGATAGAAAACCCAGAGGTAAACCCATGCCATATGGTCACCTTATCTTTGATAAAGGAGGCAAGAATATGCAATGGAGAAGAGACAGCCTCTTCAATAAGTGGTGCTGGGAAAACTGGACAGCTACATGTAAAAGAATGAAATCACAACACTCCCTAACACCAAAGAAAAAATAAACTCAAAATGGTTTAAAGACCTAAATGTAAGGCCAGACACCATAAAACTCTTAGAGGAAAACATAGGAAGAACACTCTTTGACATAAAATCACATCACGATCCTTTCTGACCCACCACCTTGAGAAATGGAAATAAAAACAAAAATAAACAAATGGGACCTAATGAAACTTAAAAGCTTTTGCAGATCAAAAGAAACCATAAACAATATGAAAAGACAATCCTCAGAATGTGAGAGCATATTTGCAAATGAAGCAACTGAGAAAGGATTAATCTCCAAAGTATAAAAACAGCTCATGGAGCTCAATATCCAAGAAACAAACAACCCAATCCAAAAATGGGCAGAAGACCTAAAAAAACATACCTCCAAAGAAGATATACAGCTGGCCAACAAACACGTAAAAGGATGATCAACATCACTAATCATTAGAGAAATGCAAATCAAAACTACAATGAGATATCATCTCACACTGTTCAGAATGGCCATCATCAAAAAATCTACAAACAATAAATTCTGGAGAGGGTGTGGAGAAAAGGGAACCCTGTTGCACTGTTGGTGGGAATGTATATTGATACAGCCACTACAGAGAACAGTATGGAGGTTCCTTTAAATACTAAAAATAGAACTACCATATGACTCAGCAATCCCACTATTGGGCATATACCCTGAGAAAACCATAATTCAAAAAGAGTCATGTACCACAATGTTCATGGCAGCTGTATTTAGAATACCTAGGAAATGGAAGCAACCTAGTGTCCATCAACAGATGAATGGATAAAGAAGATGTGGCACATATATACAATGGAATATTACTCAGCCATAAAACGAAACGAAATTGAGTCATTTGTAGTGAGGTGGATGGACCTAGATAGTGCCATAAAGAGTGAGTTAATTCAGAAAGAGAAAAACAAATACCGTATGCTAACACATATATATGGAATCAAAAAAGAATGGATCTGAGGAACCTATGGGCAAGACAGGAATAAAGACACAGATGTAGAGAATGGACTTGAGCACATGGGGAGGGGGAAGGGTAAACTGAGACGAAGTGAGAGAGTAGCACTGACATATATACCTTACCAAATGTAAAATTGATAGCTAGTGGGAAGCAGCTGCATAGCACAGGGAGATCAGCTCAGTACTTTGTGACCACCTAGAGGGGTGGGATAGGGAGGGTGGGAGGGAGATGCAAGCAGGAGGGGATATGGGGATATTTGTATATGTATAGCTGATTTACTTTGTTATACAGCAGAAACTTACACAACATTGAAAACAATTATACTCCATAAAGATGTTAAATAAAAATAGAAATACACAGGATCATAAGAGACTACTAGGAACAGTATATGCCAACCAATTGGATAACCTATAAGAAACTGATAAATTTCCCAAAACATACAACCTACCAAGATTGACTCAGGAGGAAACAGATAATGTGATCAGACCAATAATTATTAAGGAGACTGAATCAGTAATCAAAAGCTTCCCAGCATAGAAAACCCCAGGACGAGATGGTTTCATTTGTTAATTCTACTAAATGTTAAAAGAAAAATTATTACCAATCCTTCTCAGACTCTTCCAAAAAATTGAAGAGGAAGGAACACTTTTAAATTCATTTTACAAGGCCAGCATTACCCTGATAACAAAGTTAGATTAGGAGTCTACATGTAAGTAAAACTATAGACCAATATCCCTGATGAATACAGACACAACAATTCTCACCAAAATATTAGCAAACTGATCTCAAAAATACATTAAAAGGTTTATACATCATAAGCAAGTGGGATTTATCCCTGTAATGCAAGGATGGTTCAATTATGCAAATCAATAAAGGTGATACACCATATTAGCATAAAATAAAAATTATATGATTATCCCTGAAGATGCAGAAAAAGCATTTGTCAATATACAATATGTGTTCATAACTAAAACCCTCAATGAACTGAGTATAGAAGGAACATACTTCAATATAATAAAGGTCATATGACAAACCCACAGCTAACATTATACTCAACAGTGAAAATTTGAAAGCTTTTCCTCTAAGATCAGGAAAAAGCCAAGGATTCCCATTCAGACCACTCTTATTCAACATCGTACTGTCAGTCCTCGCTAGAGAGCAATTTAGCAAGACAAAAATAAATAAATAAATAATAGAAAAATAAATAAATAATAAACATCCAAATTGGAAAGGAAAAAGGAAAATTGTCATTATCTGCAGATGACATGATCTCATACTTAGAAAAAGTCTAATGAGTCAACCATAAAATTATTGGAACTAATCAAAAAACAGTAAAGTTGCAGAATATAAAATCAACATACAGACATCAGTTTTTTTTTCTTTAACAACAAAACATCTGGAACAAAAGATAACTAAGCCATTCACAACCTCATCAAAAACAATAAAATACAGTTGACCCTTGAACAAAGTGGGGGTTGGGGAGCTGATGCTCTGTGCAGCTAAAAGTCTGCATATAACTTATCGTTATATGCCCTCCATGTATGTGGTTCCCCTGTACCCCCGTTCCACATCCACGGATTCAACCAATTGTGGATTATGTAATACTGTAGTATTTATTATTGAAAAAAAATCCATGTATAAGTGGACCAGCACAATTCAAACCCATGTTGTTCAAGGGTCAACTGTCTTTAGAAGATATCTGTACAATGAAAATTACAAGACCTTAATGAAAACAACTGAAAAGACACAACCAAATGGAAAAACATCCTGTGTTCATGGATCCGAAGAATTAATATCATTAAAATGCCCAACTATCCAAAGCTTTCTGTAGATTAAATGGAATCCTTATCAAAATTCCAATGGCATTTTTTAAACGGAATAGAAAATAGAAACAATCATAAAATTTGCATGGAACCGCAAAAGACTCCAAATAGCCAAAGCAATCATAAGAAAAAAAGAACAAAGATGGAATGATCACACTTCCTGATTTCAAACTATACTACAAAGTTATAAAAAAACAGTATGGGACTGACTGGCATAAAATAGACACACAGAGCAACTGAATACAATTGAGAGCCCAGAAATAAACCCCACATATATGTTCAACCAATATTTGACAAGGGTGCCAAGATCACTCAATGATGAAAGGATGATCTCTTCAACAAATGGTATTAGGAAAACTGGATAATCAGATGCAGAAAAATTAAACTGGATCCCTATCTTACACCACTCACAAAAATAAACTTGAAATGGGATAAAAATGTAAACATAAGACCTGATACCATAAAACTCCTAGAAGAAAACATAGGGAAGAAACTCCTTAACATTGGACTGGGCAATGATTTTTGGTATTACACCAAAAGCACAAGCAACAAAAGCAGAAATCAACAAATAGAACTACATCAAATATAAAAGCTACACAGCAAAAGTAACAATCAAGAAAATGAAAAGGCAACCTATGGAGTGGGAGAAAATATTTGCAAAGCATATACCAGATAAGGAGTTAACATCCAAAGTATATAAAGAATTCATACAACTCAGTGTAAAAAAAATCCAATACAAAATGAGCAAAGGAACTAAATAGACATTTTTCCAAAGAAGACATACAAATGGCTAACAGGTACATGAAAAGATGTTCAACATCACCTATCATCAGGGAAATGCAAATCCAAACCACGAGATATCACCTCACACCTAATAGAATGGTTACCATCAAGAAGATAAGAGATGTGTTGGCAAGGATGTGGTAAAAAGGGCACCTTTGTACACTGTTGGTAGGAACATAATTTATTTCAGCTACTATGGAAAGTAATATGGAGATTTCTCAAAAAATTAAAAATAGAACTACCATTTCAAGTCCACTAATGAGTATATATCCAAAGGAAATGAAAACAAGATATTAAAGAAATATATGCACTCCCATGTTTACTACAGCATTATTCACAATAGACAAGATATGGAGACAACCTAAGTATCTGTTAACAGGTTACTGGATATAGAAGCTATAAATGTAAATATAAACATATATCAATACATACACACATATACTCACACACACACACACACACACACACACACAATGAAACATTATTCAGCCATGAGAAAGGAGGAAATCCTGCCATTTGCAGCAACATGAATGGACATTGAGGACATTATGCTAAGTGAGATAAGTCAGACAGAGAAAGACAAATACTGTATGATATCACTTATATGTAGAATCTAAAGAAGCCACCTCATAGAAACAGAGTAGAATCATGGTCCCCAGAGGCTAGCGGTAGGGAAGTTGGGGATACATTTTTTTAAGGGTACAAACTGTGAACAAGTGAATAAATAAGTCCTAGAGTGCCAATATATAGCATAGTGATTATAATCAACAATATTATATTATAAACTTCAAAGTTTCTAAGAGACTAGATCTTAATTGTTCCCACCACACACACACACACAAAAATGGTAATTATGTGACATGATATAGGTGCTAGCTAACACTATGGTAATAATCATATTAAACATATAAATGTATCAAATCAACATGTTGTATAACTGAAACTTACACAGTGTTATATGTCAATTATATTTCAATTTAAAAAACAAACTTTAGATGGTTTTAAGAGTGAAAAAAGGGAAATAAGAAAGTATCTTAAGACAAATGAAAATGAAAACACAACATAGCAAAACGCGAGATTCAGTAAAAGCAGTACTAAGAGAGAATGTTATACCAGTATTCACCGACATTAAAAAAGAAGAAAGATTTCAAATAATCGGCATAACTTTACATCTCAGGAAACTGCAAAAAGAACAAACTATGCCCAAAGTTAGCAGAAGGAAGTAAATAATAAATATCAAAGCAGAAATAAATGAAACAGAGAATAGAAAAAAATTAAGAGTTGGTTCTTTTGAAATGAAAACAAAATTTTAAAACCTTCAGCTAGAGTAACTAAGGAAAATAGAAAGAAGAATCAAATAAATAAAAAAAGAAATTCAAGAGTTGACATTACAACCAAAACAGATATCACATAAATTAAAAGTATTACAAGAGATCATAGGGGACTGCTATAAATAATAACATGCCAACAAACTGGATAACCTGGAAGAAATGGATAAATTTCTAAAATCATACAACCTACCAAGACTAACTGAGGAATATATTGATAATCTGAACAGACCTATAACTAGTAAGGAGAGTAAATGAGTAATCAAAAATGTTCCAACAATGAAAAGCCTAGGACCAGATGGTTTCATGGATGAACTCTACCAAACATTAAAGAAGAACACCAGTCCTTTTCAAACTCTTTCAAAAAATCAAAAAGGAGGAAACACTTGCAAACGCAATTTATGAGGCCAGCATTACCATGATACCACAGGTGTAAAAAGATACTAGAAGAAAGAAAACCAATATCTCTGATGAATACAGATGCAAAAATCCTAAACAAAGTATTAGCAAACTGAATTCAATAGAACATTAAAAGGATCATACACCATAAACAATTGGAATTTATCCCTGGGATTCAAGGATAGTTCAATAGAGGAAAATCAATGTGATATATCACATTAACAGAACAAAGGAAAAAAATATGATTATCTCATAGATGCAGAAAAAGCTTTTGACAAATTTCAACTCTTTTATTATAAAAATATTCAACAAATTAGGAATGGAAGGAAATTACCTCAACATAATAAAGGTTGTATATAAAAATCCCACAGTAACATCATACTCAAGAGTAAAAAAACTGAAAGCTTTTTTTCTAAGTTCAGGAACAAGGCAAGGATGCCCACTTTCACCACGTAAATTCAACATAGTATTGAAGACTACTGCTAGCTAGATCAATTAGGCAAGTAAAAGAAATTTAAAAGTCATCGAAATCAGTTCAGGACACAAAATCAACATTAAAAAATCAGCTGTATTTCCATACACTAACAATGAACAATCTGATAGAAAATTAAGAACATAATTGCAATTACAGCAGCATCAAAAAGAATAAAATAATTAGGAAAAATTTAATCAAGGAGTCTAAAGACTTGTACACTGAAAACCAAAAAACATTGCTGGAAGAAGTTAAAGATGACATAAATAATTGGAAAGACATCTCATGTTCATGGATTGGAAGGCTTAATATAGTTAAAATGTCCACACTACCCAAAGCAAACTACAGATTGAATGCAATCCCTATCAAAATCCCAATGGCATTTTTTACAGCAAAGAGAACAAAATTGAAGGCCGCACATTTCCTGTTTTCAAAACATATTACAAAGCTACACTAATTAAAACAGTATAGCATAAAGACAAACATATAGACCTATGGAAGAGTACAGAGAGCCCAGGAACAAACTCACCTATATACTGTCAACCCGTCTTTGACAGGGTATCAAGAACACACAATGGGGAAAGGACAGTCTCTTCAGTAAATGATATTGGAAAACTGAATGTCCACATGCAAAAGAATGAAACTGGACACATCACATATCATACACAAAAATCAACTCAAAATGGATTAAAGACTTAAATGTAAGACCTGAAACCATAAAACTTCTAAAAGGAAACATAGAGGAAAAGCTTCATAATATTGATCTTATAAATGATTTCTTGGATATGACACCAAAAGTACAGGGCAACAAAAGCAAAAATAGACAAATGGGAGTATGTCAAACTAAAAAGCAGATTCACAGAAAAACAGATGATCAACAGAGTGAAAAATCAACATATGGAATGGGAGAAAATATTTGCAAGCCATATTTCTGATAAGAGGTTAATTTCCAAAATATATAAAAACTCCTACAACTCAATAGTAATCAATCAATCAATCAATCTTAATTAAAAAACAAAGAAATGACCCGAATAAACATTTTTCCCAAAGAAGACATACAAGTGGCCAAGACGTATATGAAAAGATGGTCAAACATTGCTAATTATCAAGGAAATGCAAACCAAAACCACTTGAAGATATTACCTCACACCTGTTTGGATGGCCATTATAATAAAAGAAAAAAAAAAGGAAAATAACAATTGTTGGAGAGAATGTTTAGAAACTAGAACCCTTGTACCATGTTGGTGGGAATGTAAAACAGTGCAGTTGCTAAGGAAAACAGCAATGGAGGTTCCTTAAAACTTTTTTTGAATACTACCATATGATCTAACAATCCCACTTCTGGGTATTTGTCCAAAAGTAGTGAAAATGGGATAACTAAGAGATATTTGCACTCCCATGTTCACTGCTGCATTATTTACAATAGTCAAGAGGTGGCAACAACCTAAATATCCATTGATGAATATACAGATAAAGAAAATATGGTAAATACATACAATGGAATACTATCTGGCCTTAAAAAATAAGGAAACCCTGTTGTGTGCTACAACATTGACAAATCTTAAGGACATTGTGCTAAGTGAAATAAACCAGTCACAGAAGGACAAATAGTGCATGATTCTACCTATATAAGGTATCTAAAGTAGTCCAAAGTAGTCAGACTCACAGAAGCAAAAAGTAGAATGGTAGTTGCCAACAGCTCGGAGGAGGGGAAAATGGGGAGTTACTGTTAAATGAGTATAGAGTTTCAGTCATACAAGATGAGAAAGTTCTAGAGATAGCCTGTATAATACTGAACTCTTAAAATTTTGTTAGGAGGATAGATCTCATGTGTATCTTACCACAATTTTTAAAAATTTAAGAAGTAGTCCTAACATATCAATAATTATTTTAACTTATATAAATAACTTAAATTCACCAATTAAAATACAGAGATTGGTAAAGTGGATTAAAAAAAAACATGGTCAAGTATATGCTGTCTGCAAGAAATTCACTTCAAACAAAGACATGTGTAGGTTGAAAGTAAATGGATGGGAAAAAAAGATATACTATTGAAGCATGACTGTTTAAGAAAGCACTTTTGCATAATGTAGACATCAGAGCAAGGAAAACTAGTAGGAATAAAAAGGAACATTATACCACATTCATGAAATAACATAATTATAGAGATAGAGAACAGATTAGAGGTCAGGGTTAGGGCAAAGGAGGTGAGTGTGGCTTTATAAAGGGTTAGAATGAGAGAGCCTTGTGATGCTACAGTTAAGTATTTTGATGTGGCAGTGATTACATGAAGCTGCACATACACATACACACACAAGTGCTTATATAAGTGGGGAAATATGAATAAGATCAATGTCAGTTTTCTGGGTTTTGATATTGTACTATAATTATGCACCATAGCACTGGGGGAGGCTGTGTTAAGGGTACACAGGATCTCCCTATACATTTATTGCAACTTCCTATGCATCTAAAATTATTTCAAAAATATATATATTTATGTATATGTACACATGTGTGTACATACACACATTACACTGGTCTCCTTGCTGTTTCTTGAACATGTCAAGCAAGCTCCCACATCAGGGCCTTTGCAAATTCTGTTCTCTCTGCCTGAAATGCTCTTCTTCTTGATATTCACATGTCCTGCTTCATTCGTGTCTTGCACCTTCCCTGACCAGTGTTATTTAAAACAGTATCATTTATTATTCTTTAACTCTTATTTATCTTGGTTTATCAACCTCACAGCCCTTATAACTCTGATGTTATATATTATATATTATTTGTTTATTCACTGCCTGCATCATCCTCTAGAATGCAAACTCCACTGAGTGCAGGAACTTTGTGCTGTCCATCACTGTATCCCCAGTGCCTAAAACAGAGCTGGGTACATAGCAGATATTCAATAAATAAACGCTAAGTGAATAATAGATCAAAGGGGGAAAAACAGATTCAGTTTATAATCTATTTCCCCATATTCAAAATATCATATTTATATGACTGTTTCTTTAAGCCTAATAACATTAAACCATATAGTTCAATTATTTGCTCTTCCAAATCACCCTCTGTTTTTATGCTTCTTTTAAAAAAGTTACTTTAAAAAAAAAAGGGTGTAACCCATGGATTTCTGGTGTTTTCTGCTTCACTGTAATGACATGGGAGAATTATTTTGATTTTCCTCTATATTTACTTTGCTTAGACAAAAATATTAAATCAAATATTACTTTATATTTTATGAGGTTTTTTTTTAAAGTGTATTAAAATTTTATTGGATACTCTGGTTACCTGGCTGGTAACATTTAGGAACAACTAGAAACCCGAAACCTAGGATTCAGTCATAGCTTCTCATATGACCTTCAATAATTTTTTAAAATCATCCCTGGGCCTCAAATTTCTTCTCCTTAATATGAAGAGACTAGGTAATATATCTAATGTTCCTTCTTGTTTTATGAATGAAGATAAGCATATGGCAAATGTTCTCTATTTCTGATTATACTCCATGGTAGATACCATTTGAGATTCTGTTCAGCCCACAACCTCCCTTTCTGTAGGAACTTTATGTCCCTTCATAAGGTTGGGGCCTAATAGCCATGTGTATACCACATGATCTTGCCCCTCCAGCAGTAGATAATCAAATCCTGGGTTGACATCGGGTCCAAACTGGGTCAATCAAAAATGGGAATTGGGATTCAGAAATGTTAATGAGTCTCTGCTGATTGCCTGCATTTAGAACATGTAAACTTGGGAGCTCTAGGGTAAGCCCTGTTTGGCTAGGTGCTGAGGGAGTGAGAGGAATAAAGCATACAAGCTGAAAGAAACAGAGATAAACAGGAGATGCTTAGGTTCCAGGGATGGGGAGGGAGGAGAGAAAGAGGGTGGAAAGCTCCCATAGTCATTGACAGCTTTTCATTCCTAGTTATACTCCCTCATGTGCCTGGACTCTTGTATCTTTAATATAAATTCCTTTTTTTTTTCACTTAGTTTGAAGTACATCTTTGTCATTTGCAACCAACAATCCTTAATCAAGACGGACACAATTGGGTCAGTGATCAACAAACAAAATTATGCACAACTTAAAGCTCTAGACATGTTATGCAATGTATCCTTGCCCCAGTTTCATTACATACTTGAATTAATCCTTAGTTAATTAGAAAATTCATTAACCAAGATATTTTATTCAATAGCCTTTAGTTAACTGAAGTCTCTGGGACTACCTGGATTAAAAACATTCATAATCAAACGGAAATACAACAATTACCTTCCAAAATAAAACGGTTTTAAAATTTTTTCTAAGCTTCTGCCCCCTTCTGTTAGTGCAGACTACTAATAATTAAACAGATTTCACTAGTTCCTATTGTGCATTGGATGTTTGGCTATGAAAAAAGTGTTACATGAATGCTCAGTCTCTATTCCTCTCATCCATAATGGCAAAGGGAGCAGGAGATGGAGAGAGTTCTAATTAGTTAAAAAATTCCAGAGAGCTAATTTTTTATTCTAGTTGATCCAATGACCTCTGTGTTATTGCCTCCTTTGCTCTTACTCCTAAAATCTAAGATCTATAAGTGAAGAGCAGTGAGTTACACAATAGAGACAAATTATCATTACTGTAAAAGGCATTGAAGCAGAAAACTAGCTTTTTTCCCCTTCCCAAAGAGAATCAATAGTAAATAAGAAGCCTCTAGCAACCCTGTTATTGGGTATAGTTGTGCTCTGTCTTGGTTAACTTTGACATTCATTCCAGCTTCTCATTAGAAGAATTTCATTTCTTAACACAAGAAATGCTGTTTTTTAGAGCCTATTGCATCATAACATAAACAGGACAAATCTGCATCATACATTTGCATGTATGCATTATATGATTATTAATTCAGAACTGGTGAAGGAGGTCCTGAAGTTTTACTATTTTCAGAGCTGTTGCAATGCCATTAACATATCAAGAATGCTCGGTATAACTTTTAATGAACACTTTACTTTCTTACTCTGATGAATTAATAAGAAAAATTTGTAAAATCACAGAATTTATATGCAAATAATATTGCTACTGCAGTTTTTAAAACATCTGAAAGCAGTTCACCACAACTATTGCCCTAATTTTGTTTAAACTATTAACAGAGATTCAAATCCCTTTTCTTGTAAAGAGCCCAATGCAATTAATATCCTAACTCTCATATATTCAATAGAGCACTTAGAAGACATTTTTAAATACATAAAACCTAGATGTTCCTACATTCACCCATCTTAGCACTTATTTTAATTAAATATCAGTGCTTTAATAGCCAGTAAAAAAGCTCTGCTGTTTCCTAATCTCTGATAGGACTCTGGCCGCTTCTCCTGTGGAGTGTAATCCATCACCAGCATGGGGTAAGCACTCTAAAAAAGATATTTTTAGCATGACTACTATATCCAGGCTATAACAAGTTTTCGATTGGGGGACCTGAATTAAGAAAATTTTATTTTACTATAGTTTGGACCCCAATGATTTAGAATTTGTGATAATTCAGACAGGAGCTGAGATTAAATCGACCTCAGTATTATTTAAGAAGAGTTTGATAAGCAAACTAATAGTGTAAACAAGATAGTAGAGAAGATACTAAACTACTTAAAAGAAAAAGTGCTTCCAAGCGCCTTTAAATACTTTATAAATATCTCATTACACATAATTCATTGATATACTAACTATAAATCATTCCCGTCTGTTTATTAAAGCAAAATTCCTAAGGGTAATACTTTGTTTAACCTAGTTCTGGTTACTACATGCACAAAGAAGCCATAAAAACTGCAGTTCATAAAAAATATTCTAAAATTCAAAACTTCAACCATTTTAGACGTATTCTTCCAAAGTTATTACAAATTAAGAAAAATTTGAAACATATGGAATCTAATACCCATTTTCTTATACCCCTACTCTTTTCCTTCTTCTATGGAATCACAAGTATCTGTACCAATGTGGTAGCAATAACAATACAGTCGATGATAATTAAAACTATTGATGATAAGCAAAAACAATCCAGATAATAATGATGGCCTTGAAAGTACACAGGAAAAGAAACAATATAAGAGTCTGTGTGCACATTTAGAGATTAAATTCAGCAAGACCAATTAAATGAATTACTATATGATATATGCCCAGCCCTGCAAAGGGCAAACAGCAATAAGTAATGAGACTAGCTTATGTATGACCTGTGGAATCAAACTTATTACTTGTGTCACACCTGATATGTCAACTAGTTTTCAATTTGAAAGAAAAATAAAAGTAATTCCAGGTGGATGATAAGAAATGTCACAGAATGTAAAAAGAATGCTTTGAATTCCTCAGTTGAAAGATGCTGTAATAAACACAAAGTCTAGCAATAAGACAGAATGGAAAAATAGAGAAGATATTCCTTTTTATTCTAAATTTTTGAAAAACCTATATTCCCACACACACACAGTTTAGATGATAAAAATGTAATGAAGAACTCTGAATCATCATCTGAATGAAAGGATCCATATTTTTAATCCAGAAGTAACTAACTTCTGACTTTTTCCTTCGTACAATAAAGAAAATTATTTTTGAAGTAAAAATCTAGTGATTCAAAAATTGCCTGAGTTAGACACAGTAAACTCAAGGCTAGTTTTAAAATAACTTGGGCTAGTCTTCTTCTTGGTGCTACTTCCAATCAAATCACCCAGTTTCAAATGCAGCTTATCTGATATGGATCCAGCTTTTGAGACTATAACAGAAAATCTTTCCTGAATATCTTTTTAAAAATATAAATGTATTTTGTAAAACTCACTTAGGGGCCACAGAAGTAGCTCATAATTGACAGTGAAAACAAACCAATATCCACAGTGGTTAGGAAAAGTGGAAATGAGGTACAAAAAGTGAACATAATGGAGGCATATAATTCAGGACTGTGAAAGGTTATGGAGATACTATACTGTACAAAATAGTTTAATGAAGAATGTTAGAAAACATCCATTTTTCTCATTATTAATCATATCAAAATTTAATTTCAGGTTTTCAGTTAACATTTACTGCATTTTTAAATTGCTACGAAAAGCTTATCTTTCAGTAACAAAATCTCACCATCAAATCCCTGAGGTGCATTAGTCCTTAAGAAAATAGGAATCAATCTGACCACAGGGAAACTTTTGGGTACCAACAGTCCAAAGAGAGTTAACAATTCATAATATAAGATATGATACTAAAAGAATGATAACCATGTGTGAGACAGTTCCTGTGAATATTAGTTTATATCTTATATATGAAGGTTTATGTTTTATTTTGTTTGTAGGTACCATACTTTAAGAAGGAACTCAACTCTCCACTTTTCTTCCTGTACTGAATTGGCTGTGGGTATTTTTCACCTAGTGAAAAAGGTTATGTTCCAGAAAATACGCTCCAAAAATAATTGTCGGGTAAAAGTCATTTTTCCCATAAGCTTCCATAATAAAATCTAGAGATGTACTCAGCTGGGAAAATTTTCAATCAATTGACATAATAAAGATCATACTTAAGAATATGATAACACTTTTAAAACTACATATTTAAAGAAAATTATAACTTACGGATACATCATTGGTACTCAGTGCTCTACCTTCACACAGTGGTAAAAATATTGAGAGTTATCTCTTATACGGTAACAAAACTAACAATTCCTTACCCTATTTCACATGCTGCTGCCACTGAGATTTAGCAATACACCTAAGATGTGTACCTGCCTTAAACCACCATAGTACTTAGAACTTGACATATAAGGTAATTCTAACTTTCTCAACAGTTTCCCTATCATTTAAATTCACCAGTTATCTTTCCAAAGATCTTCCCTTTTGATACCAGCATAAGCAGCTAAGAACAGAAATGTGCCATAATGCTTAGCAAAGGAAACCCCAATGACTTCTGAAAATATTTTGCTACCTGTTAACTGGTTAATTTCCAACAATGATCAGATATTCATTGACTGTGTCCGTGTGGACCATTCTGTTCTCTAATAACTATTTAGAACTAATAAACTATTGTTATTTAACTAACAGCTGATATCCTAAATAAAGGATGCTCAAAACAATTATATTTGTTGCAATTATTAGCTACTTTGAATTAAAGTTTATCAGTAATAACTATAATCAGAGAAGACTTGCTGAAAGCAAAAGATACTAAATGAAAGATATAAGGTAATATATAGAAGCCTCAAAAATATTTAAGCTTGGGTATGTTATTCCTTAGAGTAAGTCTGTGAATTAACTTGAAAATTCTTTGTATTTGGAATTCAAATATGCAAGTATCTTTGGGGGCAGGCATGACTCTTTTTTGATGTAAAAGTATATTTTACAGTATTATATATTTTGCAGTATATTTTCTTGTTGTTATTTTTTTATATACAGACATCAACTTACAATGGATGACAAAAACCCAGAAGACTAGTCATGTAACTGATTCTCAACACAGCAGACAGTTGTTATAAAAGCACTATAAGTTCTGCAGAGGTTTGTAATTGCAGTTTAAACACTGATGTTAGTTGCCCATTATTAACACATGTGCTATTAATAACATTATTTTAGAACTTTGACAGACATCAATTTGCAGGACTCTAACATATCCCCCTTTGTTTTCAGAAAACAACAGAAATAGTAGTACTAATTAGCAGTACTAAAAACTAAGCTATCATGTATTTTAATGGACCAAAATTCATGTTGTTTATAGAATTTCCCTAAATTACTTTATTAAAAATTAGTCTTTGGAGCATATTAATAATCTAAAGTTGTACTAATCAGATCAGTCTTGTACAAAACACTTAGATTTTAACTGTCTTAGGAGACAGTGAAAAATGTACAGGTTATAAAAATATGTGAACCTAATACTCTATCTACATCTGCTCAGAAAACATTCTTACTTGCCCCAGGAAATAGGATTATTTTAAGTCTGACTTCTACAGTACATACATTTGAAAAATTATTGACATTTAATAAAGGTATGTAATTTGTCATAAAAAAATTATGCCCAGTACAATGTAGTTAATTGCCACTGACAGTCCCCTCCCCCCTTAGGTTTATCCAGGAGAGTAATTTTCACAAAGATTCGAAAATCAAGTGTCTTAGCTCATGCTGTGCTGAACTCTTCCTCTTCCAACAAAGTCTATACTTCTATCAAAAACCAAATCAAGTCTGACTTTCTCTATAATGCCTTCTCAGACAAACACTAGCCTCCAAAGATCTCCTTTTACTCTTAATTCTTTTAGTTCTTACTCTGTACTATTCTATGTTCCATTTGTTGACCATGATGTCTCATGTATGTATTTTCTTTCTTCAATGGGTAAGCAATTTAACTCCTGGAACCTGTTTCTATCTGTTCTCCACAGTACCTAGTATAGTGATGGGCACTCAGTGAAACTAGAAAATAAAAGCTTGTTGAAAGTCAATTTAAAAAATAAAAACCTAACTCATTCCAGAGTTCACTGGTCAAATGCCTCGCAAAATGAACTATTAATATTATCTTATAATTTGGCTATGACAATCTAGATAGATACTCTTGAGTATGTGGCCCCTTCATAGCCATACTCATTACAATAGAATTTTAAATTGGATCCAAATTACTGCCTGTTTCTAAAAGTATGTGAAGATGAACAGCAAGTATCCACATGGTACATTATTATTTCAAATAATTCAGACTTGAATTCATCAAGAACTTTTCCAAAACAAAAACATTTCTAACTTTGGAATCTAGCACGGAGAAGCACATTAGTTTGCCAGTTCACAAAACAAACAATACTAGCTGAGGTCCAACATTATTTTGCAGTGATACCCAGAATTATATTGTGCTTTAAACCATACCCAAGAGAACCTCAAACAACACGAAAGCTTCCAAAGCAAAGCATTTTACCCAAAACTATCGGAGTTGTCAGTCTTGACTGATTCACTAGATAAAGTTATCTAATCACAAATGGCATCTATATCCTTTTAAAAAACTTTAGCTTAAAAGCGCTTACCCAAAACTAAATTTAGCTTTTCCATTACTGCACTTCTTTTTCACTTATTTCTTCTTTTTCGAAAAAAAGGAGGCTGAAATGGCTTAAAAACCAGCAGGGAGGGAAGAGAGCCAAATAAAAGAAGGAACCCACCTTTCATTGTCTGCACACAGAAGTATCTTACAATCAAAATTACTAGTTAATCTAAATTCAGTCTGCTTTTGAAAGGGGTCAACTGTGAACTGTAATTGTTTTCAACCATTTGCTCTTAAAGAAACAACTTCATTCCTCAAAGATAATATTGCTAATTTTCAAAAAAAGTACCTACAACTTTAGATCTTCATCTAATTACCCTGTGCAAAGTATCACTTCAGGTTCTTCATGCCGATGCTGTTTGGAGAAACTATTCTCAACTGCAGGCTACCCCAGGATGAACAGATAGATCATAACACATCCTTGCTTTTATTAGGGACATTTTAGGTTTCCTCATCATACTTATTTTTTTTTAAGTATGTCATTCTGGATAAGCTCCTAAAACCTGTTTGCCCTGTTATCAGTCAGCCACTCTTCGCCTATTTCTCTTCAAGTTTGATGCCACTCTGCTAAGTCAAGTGGAGTGTGTGTTTGCTAGTTTGTTTTATTAGTATTATTTAATATAAGTACTGTCTTCCTAACTTGTACACTTCTTCAGGAGTCAGAAGCCAGGCACATGGCTTTCAGAAGCTCTCAGCACATAAGTAACAAGAAAACTGAAAAGTAAGGGGCCATGCCAGCTGCCTGTTCAAGCCTTGAGGCATGGAGCCACAGCAGCCTGAGAATTGGCTCTAGAGAAGCCTGCGGTTAGGCTGAGCCTCCCGAGAGCGAGAGCGAGGGAAAAAAGGGGCGAGCACTGCACTGGAAACGTCTGTCCCCGAATTAGGGACCAGGCTGCATGATTGTACGTAGAATTATCAGCATCCACGGCATCTAAGAAGCAAAGCCAGGCCTTAAGCACCGACCCCTCGTTCCTGGACGCCCGGGTTTAGACCAGAAAGTGATGCTTTTTAGAAGGAAAACTACCTCGAAGGGAATAGGGAACCGCGAGCAGATATGTAGGAGAGGCATCAGAAGCTTCTGCAGGAGAAAGCAGCGCTTCAGTCGCCTCCCGGGGCCCCGGAGGCCGGAAAGTCGCCCCAGCACCGGGCGAGTGCGGTGCCACTACTCACCCCTACTCTCCTACGGTCCCCGTCGTCGCCCAGCTCGACACAGCCCCTGCAGGGGGAGCCCCTCCCCCGCCCGCCGCCAGGGGTGGGCTCAGCGGGCTAGAGGAAGCGGCGGCGCAGGTGTCCGTGAGCCGGGACTAGAGACGCGCCCCACGAGGAGCTGGGTGCAAGGGAGGTAGCCTGGTGCCTTGCGCTCCCTGGCGCCGCCAACTTCACCACCATCGACGTGGAGGGGCGAGGGGAGGCAATGGTGGGGAGGCCCTCGCCCAGCGGCCCGGACCCTCCCGGGGTACTAGGCCCGAGTTCGGGTGGGACCGCCGCCCCCGGCCCCCTCCGGGACGCGATCCCCAGGCCTAATTCCCGTCCCTCAGCCACCGTGACCACAGAGCAGCGGCGGCTCCCTCTCGGGGCCGCGGTCGCAGCGGCATCCTCGTGCTCCTTCCCTGGCGCAGCTGCCTACACACACAGCCTCGGCGCCCCGACCGCTGTCGCCTAGCAACCGCGCGCATGCGCCCCGCCCCCGCCGGCGACCGCCGTCACTGCTGGCGCCGCTGTCGGGGCTCAGTCAGCGACCTAGAAAAGTGCGCAAAAGCCCATTTCCTAGGGCCTGGATAGAGCGACATCAAGGTAGGGGTGAGGTGGGGAGAGGGGCAGGATGCTCTGCAAATCGAAAGAGGCCGGAGAATTTAGGTTATGACCGTCTCCCGGCCCCTCCACAGGCTCACTGATGGTTGAGACTAACACTCCCGACAATCTCCTAACTTATTCTTCAGACTCGCTTCCTCCAATCCAATACTTCACAAGGGCTTCCAGAGGAATTTTCTAAATAACTTCTCTGACCATGTCACTCATCTGCATAACTCCAGTGGTTAAGGGACAGCCCCCTTAATAGGGCCTAACCGTTCTTCACTATTGCAACAGCATCCTCTCTGGTCTCCCTGCTTTTAGGCTTGTCTCCCTGAAATCCGTTCTCATATTTCTACCGGATTGATTTTTGTAAAACATAAATCTACTCTCACTTCCCTCTGGTTTAGAGAATGGGCTTTGGAGTTAGAGCCAGTTTTTAAATTATGCCTCACCACCGAGTAGCTATGTTTCCTTGAGCTAGGGTGCTTAAGTTCTCTGAATATGTTTCCTCATGGAGTTAATTATAGCACCTATAGACTAGTTTTGAGGATTAAATAAGAGAGTACATGTAAAGCACTTAACATACATAACTTACTCTGTCACAGAGTAAGCATTCAGTAAAAATTAGAGCTATTTTTCAGTAGGTTTTGTTGCCTATAATAAAATACGAACTCCCTAGCTTAGCATTCAAGGTCTTCTAAGATCTTGCCTCTATTTCTCTATCCCTAGCTACTCTTCAATCCCCCTTGGGCACCCAGCAACAGACTAGTCCTTGCAGTTTTTGAGCTACATCTAGATCTATGAAGTGCTTATATATATTTTCTAAAGGTTCATCTAGGGAAGAATTCTATGCAAACCCTCCAGTTAGTGAACATGTAAGTATCCAGTGGTCCTTCCCAAATTACACGTTAATGTTAAAATATTGACACTGAGAATTGACATGTAGGTAGTGACTCTTTACAAAAGTTGTGTGGTTTTCTGGGGGCTTATTTACTTGATCTTTTTGAAATTAGGCTTAGAGTTTCTGTAATGTGTAATGACAGAAATATCACCAATTTTGAACTTAATATCAATACAATGCATAAACGTATTTACAAACATCCTGTGCCCTTCTGGATGTTTATTTAATAAAAGTTTGAAACATTTTAGTAAGTGTAAAAATAGCTGTAACGTGTAAGAAGTTTGAGAGACCCCAGAAGAATTGCTAATGAAACATTAGTGTAATCTCAAATAGAATATAAGACTAAAATGAAACTTTATGAGAACCAGACAGCCAGAAAATACTGAAGAAATAGAAGAACAGTTGGAAAGGTGACAAAAGAGTAGAAATAATGGAAATAATCAACAAACTAATCAACAGGGAAGATCATAACAGGGAATATGTATTACAACTGTGAATATGGCAGTGAGCTTGGATGGAGTTCTCACACAGATCATACCTTTACTTTTGTATGATACAGACGTGCCTTTCAGGTTCAAAGGAAGACAACTGCTTAGCGTTCAGCCTTTTGCAAGGGCTGTCAACAAGTCACAGAAGCAGACTTCTAAGAGAACTTGCTTCGATCTTCTAAAATCTGTATTTAGTCACATAAAATCTTTATTCTCTATTCACTTATTGAACTCATAATATTCTATAGCACACATTTATTATGCTTACAGTGAAACAGATGAATAAATAATCACCTTTAATTCTCCCATATACCTTTCTAGATACAGAACTGTGTTACTGTTGCACTTAAGCTCCTTCAGTAGTTTTCCTGGGGTTTCAATATAAAATCTGAGCTGTCTTGTGCACAGCAATGTATCTGTCTCTATTATGCTGGTGAAGTAAAAACTCGACTATCAACAAAGAGAGACCTATCCACATCAATATGGAAAGAAATAAAACATTTATTATTGAGTAAGCACAAACAACACAGTAACCATTAAGAGACTGCAAAGTCAGGATAAAGTTCCACACAACTTATATAGTAAAGCAAATACAAAGTTTAATTGGGAATTGAGGCAGCTATTTGTTTAGTTAATTGACTTCCTCCAAAAGAATAATAAAACTTCTTTCATCTCCCCCAAAAACACCTTGAATCTTCCTGGAAGGCAAATGGTTACACCTGCAGATGCGCTCCCACATTAACACTGTCTTTACATTTCCAAAGGGAATATGGCTCATGACCTTGGAAACATTTCTACATTATAAAACTGGAGACTGAGACTTTCTAGTCCCTGGAGAGATTTATTTACATTCCAAAAGTTAGAGAGAGGATTCAGGTCCACTATGTCCCCCCAAAAGACACTCTAAGAAGTGAAGGGGAGGAAAATAACCTCTTTGTCCTTTACTCACCTTTATTTACAATTCAAAAACAGAACTCTGTGTTGGTACGGTAGATGGCAACTAGTACATTATGAGGAAGTCTTTTTATTTTTTTATAAATTTATTTATTTATTTTTGGCTGTGTTGTGCCTTCGTTGTGGTGTGCGGGCTTCTCCCTGGGGTGGCTTCTCTTGTTGCAGAGCACAGGCTCTAGGCGCACAGACTTCAGTAGTTGTAGCACACGGGCTTAGTTGCTCTGTGGCATGTGGGATCTTCCTGGATCAGGACTCGAACCCATGTACCCTGCATTGGCAGGCAGATTCTCAACCACTGCACCACCAGGGAAGCTCAAGGAAGTCTTTCTTAAATAAATAAGAAAGTCACAGAAGAGGTAGCATTTCTCTGGATGTTGACGAATGAGTAGGAGTTTTCCAGAAGGGGATAAGAATAGTCCATGCAAAGGAAAAAGTATATTCAAAGATCCAGAAAATGTGAAAGTGTGTGGTATGTTCAGTGAAAGTAGAAAAGTTTGACTTACACATACTATATGTCTGTATTTAGGGGCTGAGCAGCATAAGGCTGTAATGGAGTTGAGTATAGAGAAGTAGGTTGGAGACAGATTGTGAAATGCCTTTAATGCCATGCCAGAGAGTTTGGAAAAGGTCTATATCTGATGGCTAAAATAGGGCAATGTACTAATACTTGCTTGGGGGTCCGGCAAAAATATTAGATAGTGCTCCAGCCCCAAAGAGCTTATAATCTAATGGATGCAAGAAGGCAAGATAACAATTAGCATAAATGAAATACCATAAGTTGACAGATGTATTTTAGGGGAATAGATATATTTTAGGGAATAGATTAGGAATAATAGTCTTTGGATGAAGTTTCTGAGAAAGCTCCTTGGAAACTCCATCTTGACCTAAAACATAAGGGGTCTCCTCTGTTGGAGTAGCACCTGGAATTCCAAATACTTGAACTCTGTGTAACCATTGCTGTAGTTCTACACCCCTCCACCTCTGTTCCCTGTTTCCATTCCAGCTTTTCTGAAGAAAATCACTCTGACCTTTTAGTGTAAATTGATGTCACCACAGATTTAGTTTCTCATCTCACTACTTGGCACCACTTGGCAATCCTTTCACTTTTTCTTGGTCAGTCCCTCTCCAATTCTCCTCAGCTGTCCTTCCAAACCCTAACCGTTCTCCACTATGACTGACACACTTCACCCACCCGTCAAACCCACCCACCAACCTTCCTTAAAAAATGGAAGCTATTAGGTGTTTTTCTCATCTGCATCTGCTCCCATATTATACTTCAATCCCTTCAGCCTCACATAGACTGTGTAAAACTACATCTTCCATCTGAGCTCTTGATCCTTGTCTCACCCAGTTCCTCAGAGATCTTGCTTTATCGCTTTTTCTGTCTTCATACCTTACACCTCTCCTTCTCTGACATTCTCCTCATCTGATAAACATACTCAAGCCTCTTTCATCCTTAAAAGAAACACTTTCCTTTTACCCGGAGCTTCCTCTAGTATGCTTGAAGTGTCTCCTGTTATCCTGTCACATTTCCTTATGACCCAGAGGTCTCAAAAGTGGTCTACATTTACTGCCTCCATTCCTTCATTTCCAATTCACCTTTAAACCATTGATTTCACCTATATGTCTCCACTGAAACCTCTTTTGTTAATTACTGATAAGTTTCTCTATGCAATGGACACTTTTAAGCCCCTTTCTTTTGAACCTCACTGCCACATTGATTGTGTTGATTACTTCGATTTGCTTGAAGTTATCTACTCACTTGTCTTCCAAACACACATTCTCCTTGTTCTTATTCTTCCTCTTTAGCTTTCTCACTTATGTAAGTTTCATGGATTCCTCTTTTTCTACCTATCTCTTAAATGTTTATGTTTTTATACGGTTCTGTCTATGGCCTATTTTGTTCTACTCTCCACACTCTATTACCTATACATGGATGACTTTCAAATCTATATTGTTAGTTCAGACCTCCCTCCTGATCCAACCGTCTACTAGACATCCTCACCTGGATGACCCCCAAACAATTCAAATTCATTTTGTCCATAACTGAATTCATCATCTTCCCAAGCTAATATATTCTTCTTCCTTGTTAAGGGAGATCCCAAAAAAACTCGCCAAAGTGAAACCCTGTTATTGTGTTATTATAGCACAATAAGTTTACCTTCTTGCAGAAACAGATGAAATGTCTAGATTATGGCCATTTTATGTGCATTATGTCAAGACTGCTGTACCTTTTCCTGAAAAATATACTGCATATATTACACCAAGGAATAATAAGTTGTATCACTCAAAAGTAAGCTCCATGAGGTCAGGGATTTTTGTCTGTTTTGTTTACTGCTGTATCTCCAGTGCTTAGAATAGTACCTGGGGCATAGTAAGCCCTCAATAAATGAATGAATGCACATATCCCCTGCTTAAAGAGCCTTCATTTAGGAATTCTGCTAGATTGTAGCAGGATATATATGTCCTTAGATTAGAAAAGAATGTGTCCTTTTTGTATTTAAAATAAAGTGAAAGGAAATTATAGCTGCATTTCACCCAGATTTCTGTCCATGGGAAGTAAAGAAAAAGGATCAGGAAGGATAAAAACACTTCATCTATCACTTGGAACAGTCAATTGGCAGTTAGTTTTTCCAGGGGCTCAGATGTCTGCTATAGACAAAACTCCAAGGAGGTTTACCTCCAGTCTCTGAGTGAACAATGCCAGCTCCACTCCAAGAAGGTTGGAAGGATAGTGGGTAATGCCTGGATCTTGTTTGGCTTTATATTCAATGGTGAATAAAGAGCACGTGAAACTCTTTGCCTTGTCTCCTGAGCCAGAAACTTAGAAGTCACTTTAGACACTCTCTTTTACCTCCCAACCTCCACCACATCTAATTAAGTTAATAAACCCTGTTGATTCTATCTCCTAAATACCGCTCATATCCATCTTTCCTTTACACTTGCACTGCCACCAATTTTGCCTTAGTTTAGGCCTGATCTGTTTTTAGAACTATTTCAACAACTTTCTAATTGGGCTCCTTGCCTTCACTCTTACTTATCCTCCAAACCATCTTCCACACTGCTTCTTGAATGAGTTATCTTAAAATGCAAACCTTACTAAATTCCTCCCTGCTTAAAAGCATTTCAAACCTACCCTCAGAGCCTATTGAATACACTCCAAGCCACATAATACTCTTTATAACCTGTCTCTTCTCCAACCTTATCTCCTACCATTCTCTGCATTCCAGTTCATGCACAGAAATATAGTACTTGCAATTCTCCTTTGAAAAACATCCTCCTTCTTCTGGGTGCTTCTCTTCCTATCAGTTTATCCCAGTGTTACTATAGAGTTTTCAGGTTATATGACCCCCTTAGACCCAGGGTCTATCATAGTCCTTCCTCAGAAAATTGGAATCAAGACTAAGAGATTTCAGCCCACTCTGGCTGCTTTCTTATGCTGAGTAGTGTACACTTCGGAGCTGTTGGCAGCAACCATTTTTATGCCATATGGTCTGGGAAAAAGAAAAAGCTGGTCTGCTATGAAAGATGAAGCAGATATGCAGAGAGATGCAGAGATGAGAAAAGGGTCTTCCAGATAGCAGTTGAGTCCCTGGACTCCAACTTATTCCTTTAAGCCCACCTGCCTTATTGTTCTTGGGTTCTATACAACCCTCTATCTTCATGCTAAATTGTCTTTGTTGCTCAAGACAGTTTGAATTGAATTTCTCTTCCTTGCAAAAAAATACTGCTCTCCCATGTCATGCTGCTTAACACTCCTGTGTCTTTGCTTATTCTTTTTCCCTTTAACTGGAAAACTGTTGCTCCTCCCATGACCATTTTACCTGAATAATTCCTGTTTTAGTAGAGAAGGTAGCACTCAGATCCTTTACCTGTGCCAGGAAGATACCTACCTTTATTCCCTACCTTTGGCTCTCTCTCTCTCACTCTCTCTCTCTCTCTTTTTCATTCTCTCTCTCTCTCTCTCCCCATAAGCATGTTGGCATTAATTCAGATTACTGTGCCTTGTGACTACCCAGAGAACACTAGTATTTGGATTTGAGATTGGGAACAGGAGTGCCATTAGAGAACCTCACTTAGGTTTTAAGTGAGCCGTGTTTCAACCACGCTTTTCCATCACTTTACACCAGGGAATATTTTGTGCAGTCCCCTATATTTAGTAATCACAGTTGCAGCTGGTATTAGGAGGAAAAGAGATTCTGTCCTGAAGTAGGAGATCCTTTGTGGAATGTAGATTGAAGAGACAGCTGCACTTCTGCTGAAGCTAGATTAGAAGGCAGAGTTCCACATGGAGAAAGGAAAGTTCTCCTTATGGCCAGCCAGGAAAGGGCCCTTTATATAGAAAGAATTTTGGTGCACATGCTTTTAGGCATTGATTAGAGGTACAGTATCTTTCTGTCCCCCTCCCACCACCTTGACTCTCACTTGGAACTGAGTAATGGCATATTTCCCCAAGACAGGCTACATCCTGCTGTGGCAGGAAAATTTAGATGGTAGAAGGACAGTTTTGTTTCTATTTAGGTCACCGAAGTGTGGGGAATTCAAATACTGAGGGAAAACAATACTTCCATGGGTCCACGTTTGATAAATGCCAATAGCAGCAGCACAGAGCCAAAAAACATTTTAGAGACTTTTAAAAAATAAATGTGGAAGCTGACTCGATCTTTTGACGGGCAATTTCTCAGTTGAATTTTGTTTAATAGATTATAGACATTGCACAATTAGCACAAATTTACAGGCATACAGATGAAGTTAAAACCAAGATTTTGTCTTTTTTCTGTTCACCATCTATCCTTGTTCTACAAGCAATAAGGCAGGTAAAAGTAATATGTGGAACATTAATTTTCCTTAGGATTGTTGTAAGCACTTGGTCCTGCATTTTATGAGCGTGGGACTGAATCTTGAGAAAAGTGTGACCAAAGGGAGACTTGAAGTTGTATCAGTACAACTTCAGAAGTGTTAGAAGAGTTACAATCCCAGTGAAATGGAGCCAAGTCTGTAGCTGCTGAAAAAAACTAAACTCCACCCAGGCAACTAGGTGATACCTCTTCTGGCTGAGATAAAGAAAAATCAGAAGCTGGGGAGAAGATAATTTTTGGCTTTAATTTATTTGGGAATTTAATTTCTACAAAATAAACAAGTTTCCATATGGGACTCTATCTCTGTGGAAACAATATTTGAGGGATTTCATATTGTTCAAATGTAGGACATTATATTGCTGGGCTAGTGTTTCATTATCTGGACTACTGCTACCATGTAGCACTACACATTGAACCAGACTGGACAATTGTCAATAAGCATAATTTGAGATGGAAAATAAAATATTGGGTATTTTTGGCCTGCTGTGCAGCTGTGGTACTAGGCGGCTAAATAAAAGAATGATGCATATCTCAGAGACGGTATCACAAAAGAAGTAGCAGAACTTCCCTGACATTCCATGGCTCTTCTCCCACAAGGGGTGATTACCATCATAGATAACCATCATCTTGACTATTAAGGCCAAAGGGTTAAGAGAGAATAAAATTTAGAGGAGTATAAAGGGAGAAAATCTCCCAGTCCCTCTTCTCACATCAGAAATCTCTCTAACAGATGGTTTCCACATGCTTTCCTACTCTTTTCTCCCCTCTTCCTAAACATGAGGGAACACCAAACTGATAGATCAGATGTCAAAACACTGCGTGGGTCATATTGTCTTGTGAACTGAGGAATGGGGTCACTAGTCTAAAGACCAGGCAGCTGAGCATGGCCTTGTTCTTGGCTGCTCCTCCTTCCATTCTGCTGGGATCATCAAAGTTCTTTCTCTTCACCTAATGTTCCTATGCCCTGCAAGCTATAAAATGGTGGTAATTGGGCTTCCCTGGTGGCTCAGTGGTTGCAAGTCTGCCTGCCAATGCAGGGGACATGGGTTCATGTCCTGGTCCGGGAAGATCCCACATGCCGCGGAGCAGCTAGGCCCGTGAGCCATGGCTGCTGAGCTTGTGCTTCCGGAGCCTGTGCTCCGCAACGGGAGAGGCCACTAGGCCGGTGAGCCATGGCTGCTGAGCTTGTGCTTCCGGAGCCTGTGCTCCGCAACGGGAGAGGCCACAACAGTGAGAGGCCCACGTACCACAAAAAAAAAATGGTGGTAATATTTTTATTCACACTGAGTTGGAGATGTAGCAGCTTCTAAAAGCGTGCCACCCATGCACTTCAAATCAGGTTTACCAGAATTCTGTATTGGACTTATAAGGCCCAGGTCCAACTAATAATAACATGGTGCTCTGTTTACCTTTTTTTATTAATTGTTCTGCCTTCAGGGAACAACTGAGGAAGAAGAGTAAGGCAAAATTTGGGCATTCTTGGGTATTCTAGCCAATACCAAAAAATCTCTTCATGCCCTCAGTATATTCATCTTCTAACTTTGTTGTATCAGGTACCTATGGGATTATTTACCAGAAACTCTCTCTAGGAATTCTTCTCCCCTTATCCTGTTTCTCCACCCCACCATCTACATGACTACAACAGAGTTGCTATATTATTACCTAATTATCATAAATCTTAATCATAGTTGATTGCACCAGGGGTCAGGGCCTTATTTCAGGTGGACCTCTTCCTTGGGTCTTTTCTCTGAGGTGAGAAGGCAGCAGCAGCTCCATCTGTCCCTTTTATTAGAAGGAAGAAGTCTTTCCTGGGAGCCCCCAGGCTGATTCCCCCTTATGATCATTGGCCAAAACTGAGTGCATTGTCCACCCTGGCTTTAAGGAAGCTGGAAAAGTGAGTATCCTGCCTGGGGCTGGTTATATTGCCTCCCAGAACAAATTTAGGGGTCTGTTGGCAAAAAAAAAAGTGGGGAATGAGTATTGGGAAATAATTAACAAGGTCTGCCACACGAATACATTTATTTATAGATATAATACAAAAACAAATATAAACCTAACTGCCTTGCAACGAAAG
This sequence comes from Physeter macrocephalus, assembly GCF_002837175.3. Lineage (NCBI taxonomy): Eukaryota > Metazoa > Chordata > Mammalia > Artiodactyla > Physeteridae > Physeter > Physeter macrocephalus. The sequence continues at coordinate 41,546,642 of NC_041234.1, read as the reverse complement.
TGATCCATTTAAAAAGGGGACTCTATTTTTATTCAACATAGTTTTGGAGGTCCTAACCATGGCTATCAGAGAAGAAAAAGAAATAAAAGGAATCCAAATTGAAAAAGAAGAAGGAAAACTGTCACTGTTTGAAGATGACTTGATACGATACATAATAAATCCTAAAGATGCTATAAGAAAAATACTAGAGCTCATCAATGAATTTGATAAAGTTGCAGGATACAAATTAATACACAGAAATCTCTTGCATTCCTATACACTAACAATGAAATATCAGAAAGAGAGATAAGGAAACACTCCCATTTACCATTGCATCCAAAAGAATAAAATACCTAAGAATAAACCTACCTAAGGAGACAAAAGACCTGTATTCAGGAAACTGTAAGACACTGATGAAAGAAATAAAAGATGACACAGATGGAGAGATATATCATGTTGTTGGATTGGAAGAATCAATACTGTGAAAATGACTATACTACCCAAAGCAATCTACAGATTCAATGCAATCCCTATCAAATTACCAATGGAATTTTTCACAGAATTAGAAGAAAAAAATTTTAATTTTTATGGAAACACAAAAGGCCATGAATAGCCAAAACAATCTTGAGAAAGTAAAATGGAGGCAGAGGAGTCAGGCTTCCTGACTTCAGACTATACTACAAAGTTACAGTCATCAAAACAGTATGGTACTGGCACAAAAACAGAAATATAGATCATTGGAACAGTATAGAAAGTCCAGAGATAAACCCACGTACCTATGATCACCTAATATATGACAAAAGAGGCAAGAATATACAATGGAGAAAAAACACTCTCTTCAATAAGTGGTGCTGGGAAAACTGGATACCTACATGCAAAAGAAGGAAATTAGAACATTCTCTAACACCATACACAAAAATAAACTCAAAATGGCCCAATGAAAAAATGGGTGGAAGATCTAAATAGACATTTCTCCAAAGAAGACATACAGATGGTTAAAAAGCACATGGAAAGATGCTCAACATCACTAGTTATTAGAGAAATGCAGATCAAAACTATAATGAGGTGTCACCTCACACAGGTCAGAATGACCATCATCAAAAAATCTACAAACAGTAAATCTGGAGAGGGTGTGGGGAAAAGGGAACCCTCTTGCCCTGTTGGTGGGAATGTAAACTGATACAGCCACTACGGAGAATGGTATGGAGGTTCCTTAAAAAACTAAATATAGAAGTACCATATGATCCAGCAATCCCACTCCTGGGCATATATCCAGAGAAAACCATAATTCGAAAAGCTACATGCACCCCAGTGGTAATTGCAGTGGTATTTACAATAGCCAAGACATGGAAGCGACCTAAATGTCCATTGATAGAGGAATGGATAAAGAAGATGTGGTATATATATATACAATGAAATATTACTCCGCCATAGAAAAGAACAAAATAATGCCATTTGTAGCAACATGGATGGACCTACAGATTGTTATACTGGATGAAGTAAGTCAGACAGCGAAAGGCAAATATATGATATCGCATATACATGGAATCTAAAAAAAGGCTACAAATGAACTTATCTACAAAACCAAAATAGAGTTACAGATGTATAAAATATTTATGGTTTACTGGGTGGTAAAGGAGGGGGGAGGTTTAAATTGGGAGATTGGGATTGACACATACACACTACTGTATATAAATTAGATAACTAATAAGGACCTACTGTATAGCACAGGGAACTCTACTCAATACTCTGTAATGGCTTATATGGGAAAAGGATCTAAGAGTGGATATATGTATATGGATAACTGATTCACTTTGCTGTACAGCAGAAACTAATACAACATTGTAAATCAATTATACCCCAATAAAAATTTTTAAAAAATAAAAAGGGGGCTCTTTGTTTTGTTTAGCTGCATATCTTTTATGGGTTGGGGTAGGCCAGCTAGTAGGGAAAAGCCAGAGGGACAGAAGTGCTCTGCATAATAGAGGAGGAAGTGTTTGGAACTAAAGGAGCAATCTGGGAGGGAGAGGGATAAGAGAAGGTATGAGAGGAGGAAAAAGAAGTTGGTGGAAAGCCACATGTTTTGTGTTCTGAACTTTCCCTGTCACCTCCAAATTTTTAATGAAGTCTAGAACTCATGAAAGGATTATTGTGGATGGATTTCTGGTGAAAACTAATGAAGGGTTGAGCTCTATGTATAAATTGTATTGGAGTAAAACACAGATAACATGTGTAGATACAGTAGCCATAGGCCAGAGCCTTAGGAAAGCAAGAAGGTGTAAGCCCCACAGGTGATCACAGAAATCATGGGGAGAGTCAGGAGTTCACATATCGTGGAACAATAGAGGCCAAAAACAATTATTCCAAGATCTCTGAGAAATAAGGCAGGCCCAGCCAATATCTGTGTTATACATGTTTCTTGTTCCCATTAAGTGGTGAGCTCCTTGAGGACGGGAATAACATCTTATTCATTGTCGCATCCCAGCACTTAGCCAGATGCCTGAAACAGTACATATTTCTTGAATTAAATTGAACTGACCTGCCCTATATTGTAATTCTCAATATACCTATCTTAACTCCCTTAGTAAATTGGAATGTCTATGAAGAATGTATCATTTTTTTTATTGGATAAGGTGCCTTGAACACAGTAGGTACTTAAATGGTCAATTTTCAGAGCCCTGCCTTCATGGAGAGGGATAAAGTCTTAGGTAATATAAGTCCCATTTCTGGTGTGCTCTATAATGCAGGCTCTGATTTCTTGGCAATTTGTTTCTCTTAGGCCAGTATGAAAATGAATTTCAAGCAAATATTAATCGATGACAGGGGAAGGTAGCAAAGACACATGCTGTGTAGCAGAGGAGAACAAGCTTGAAATTTTAATTTGCCATCAGTGATCCACAAAGTAAATAGTCAAGCAGATATCAAGAGGTGGCAGTATATAGCCATTACTCACAATTAGAAACTGTAGTTCATTTATTTTAAGAATAAATGGGTGTAAAAAAAAACACTGGAGTGATATGCACTATAATGTTGAGTGTGAAAATCTTTACAAAGTGAAATTATGGGTAATTTGTTTCTTCTTTATCCTTTTATGCAATTTATAAACTGCAGGATATGTTAATAAATGCTCTCTAAAATAAATTCAGTTCATTTTTGTCAACAAGAATAGCATTAACATTCACTGAATGTCTATTATGTGTTGAACACTACACTAGGCATTTTATAAATGTTACATCATTTAATCCTTGGTAATGCCTTATTCAGCCAATTTTATGGATGACATAACTGAGCTCCAGAATACAGTCAGAAAGTTCAAGTGTAAAGATTTAAACTCAGTTTTGTCTGTAGAGCTTGGTGAAACATGGATTGCTGGGCCTCAACCCCAGAGTTTCTGATTAAGCAGATTTAGGGTGGGACTAAGTGTTTGCACTCTAACAAGTTCTCAGGTTATGCTGACCCCACTGTTCTGGGGATCACACCGTGGAAATTATTGCTCCAGAGAATCTAAGTATTGTGAAAACCTTAAGTCATCTAATATGGAGCTTCCAAATCAGTGGATAAAAGCACAGGGGTGTGCCACAAATGAATGACAGATGTGCAGAGATATTGTATCACTTTTACCCTCAGAATGATTGAGTAACTAGTAACTGGCCACAGTCTTGTTGTTTATACCCAATATGCCATAAAATATTATTTTCTATAATGTGAAAAGAGTTAGAAAGAACTGATCTGGTACAACTACTCATATGATGCCTGAATCCTTACCACAAAATTCCTAATAGATGGTCATATAGCTTTTGCTTGAATACCACCAGAGATGGACAACTCATTCACCTATTTTTATTCAGTTCCAGTTTTAGACTTCTGTAACCTAAATATTATAAAGTGTTTCCTCTACACAAGCAGACAGCTGGGGAAGGGAGAGTAGAAGAGAAAATATCTGAATCATGAGTTGGCAGTCAATGGCAGAAAATTTGATGTTCTAGAGGTGTCCATCATTTCCTTCTGTATCATTTTTTTTGCTATAAAACAAATTGACTTCAAAAGCTAGCAGCTTAAAACAGCTCACATGTATGAACTCACAGTTTCTATAGGTCAGGAATTCAGGCACAACTTGATTGAGTCCACCACTTCAGAGTTTCTCACAGGCAATTATCAAGGTATTATCTAGGCTGTAGTCATATCAAGGTTGGACTATGGTGGGGATGCCCCAGTTCCTTGCTAGCTAGTAGCCAGAGACTGCTCTCAGTTCCTTGCTACATGAGCCTCTTCAACATGACAGCATGTTTCATCAAAGCTGCAATCTAAGAAGTCAGTAGAGCCTGCTAGCAGGACATAAGTGACAGTCTTTTGTAACCTAATATTTGAAGAGACATCCCATGACTCTGACCATATTCTATTCATCAGAAGCAAGTTACTTGGCCAAGCCCATAATAAAGGGGAAGGGAGTACACCAAGAAATGTATACCAGGAGGCAGGGATCATTGGGGAGTCCTCTTAGAAGTCTACCTACTACAGAGACCCTTCTATATTCCTTCTTAGAGGAGCTACCCCAGCCACAGCCCCAACAAGGTAACCATTCTCATTATGTTTCCTTATTTCCCTGGGTTGTACAGTGGTTTCGATTATGCTAAGCAGAGATTGGGTTACTTACTGCAGGGAGCTAAGCTGGCAGGTCACTGTAGCAGAGACCTTTAGCTGCAATATAGTATCCATTTTCATATTCTTCTTTGCTAGCAGACCTGAGATTTTATTCAGTGAAACAATGTGCCTAGCTCACTTGCCATGTCCCCTTTGTAGCTAGGGTAGGGCATAAGACTTAGTTCTGGCCAATAAAATGTAAGGACAAATTTGATAAGCATTTTTGGGAATGCTTTGCTTTCCTCATAAAGAGGGGCAAAAATAGTTAGCACTTTCTTCTACCCTTTTCTCCCCCTTTTCCTGCCATGATTATGGTTATGATGGCTGGAGTTCAAGCCAGAACTATCTTGCAACCATGTGAGGAATATCACTGAAATATTGGCTCTAATAACCCCCTACATCTAGACTTGTTAAATGAAAAAACAAAAAACTTATTTATTTAAGTCACTATAGTTGGATTTACTGTTTATTGCTGCTAAAAGCATACCTACCTGGTACAGTCATGTAGACTGGAGGGCTGAAACTTCTGTTTTTGAATAGCCATTACCAGCTACGATAAATTGATGATCAGCTCTGATAAATAAGAGGAAGCTGATTTGCAAGAAGAAGTAGGATTGTTGAGCAGATGTTTTCAGAGAAAGGGTAAGAGATTATGCAGTCCAAGTGAGAATGAGATAGAAAGGGTTTCCAGTCCCCTGGGCCATGATTGAGTATCCCCATTGGGTTCCACAAAATTCTCTACTGTCTCATTACAATAACCTCCTTTTTACTTGAGTTAACTTCTGTAACTGGCAACCAAATATGCCTTGCATGAGCACTTAAGTTATTTTTAAAATGCAGGAGACTGAAAGATTGCAACTAATCTAATGTACTAAATTGCCCAATGGCTTTTATAGCTCTCGTGCCACCTATGACTGGAGTATACCGTCACTTACAGGCCTCTCAAAGATGGCATATCCCCTGCATCTGACCCTCACTAACCCCAGTTACTGCAGATTGACTCAACAGGGAATCCCTCAACCTCCACAGAATACCCAGTTCCTTGATGCCCATTTTTAGATCTCAATTTGTGTCCCTGATCTTTAGGGGTATCACTTTTTGTTTACCCCCCTTAATCTGATTATCAGACCAAGGCCATAAACTGAATCCTGGGAGAATACTTTCACTGCTTCACACATTGTACAAATAACAGGATTAGATCCCAGACCTCTTCCTCTCCCAGAGCCTCTCTAAATCCAGTTGCTTCTCTCATACTCCACTGGACCAGAAATCAGATCAGAATAGTTAAGAGAAAGGATTGAGCAAAGGGGGAATTTGTTGTAACATAGTGGGAAAAAGAGCATGGGCTTTAGAGTCAGACAAGCTCAAATCTAGGCTCAGCCACTTCTTAACTGGGTGACTTTAAACAAATAACTCACCCCTTTGAGCCTCAGATTACTCAACAGTAAAATAGGGATAATAATACCTACCATGGGATTATAGTGAGGATAAAGTAGCAATGTTTGTAAAAGCACTTTGCCTTATCTCAGATCTGGCATAATTACGTGTTTTTTTAGTGAAAACTTTGTCTAAAGCTTAGAGGAAAAAGATTGCTTTTGCTGTTTTCTCTGCCTAGTGAACCCATATCCAGCTCTCAAGACCTGACTCAAATCACATTTATTCTGAAAACCTCACCATTTAAATTGAAAAATATACTAATTTATCAAAGAGGTTATCTAAACTATTGAATTCTTCTGAGTTTATGTGATTGGACTGAATTAAGTACTACTTTTGAGATTAAAATAATAGTTTGAAAATAGTAACTGTAAAAATACATTCTATCTTTACGTAAAATAATCTATGTTCTATCAATAATATTTTCTTCATATTGGCTTTAAATTATGTTTTACTGGATATATCTAAAGAAATGCATAATCTAAAAGATGTCAATAAATGAGTATGTAATCTTTCTCTCTGATTAAATTAAATGATTCTATGTGGCTTAAAAATAAATATTTTAGAAAAATTCTTGCTGATCTACCCTCTCTAAAAGACTAAATGGAGATCCTCTAAACTCCAGTAAGAGGAAGAGAGATTTAGAGAGGAAAACAAGCTAGTTTGTGGGTGCTCTTAGAAGGTACACCATGCACTAATCCTACCTTCCTTCTACCAAGGGATGGCTTCAATAAGAGTGTAACCTACAGAAAGATTGGGAATCGAGAAAAGAGAATACTCATGCCTGCTTTTCATCTGAAAACTTGGGGTGGAGGACAGCCTTGCAAGGGTTCCTGTGACATCATGGCATAAGAACTCAAAGCAAAAAGGGCTAACTAAGTATGGTTACAAAAGGAAAGATAACCTGAAGCAAAATATTTCATAGCCCTGGAGTGGTTTTCCTGTGCTCCTAAGAAGGATGTATAACTTAGCTGAGAAGAAGAGTTAAGGAGGTCTTGACTTCATGATAAGGGATCTCAGCAGATGCCAGCACAGAACACCAGGTGCCTTCTTTATGTATGCCCTTGGGACTTAAGTCAATCCCAAAGAAAAAGGAGAAGGAAGATTTGGAAATCCTGAATTGTTTAAGTATGACTGAGAAAAACCCTGATGCAACTTAATATATTGGAATTTGACCAGATTAAGTTTTCTGCTACTAGAAGGAAAAGGGGCTTAAGGTAGTGCTAAGTTTGATTGTGGAAAAGTACATTTGTACTTTTTGTACATCTGAATAAGCAGATTGAAAATATCATGTCTATTACACATATGATCAGAGAAGCAAATACTAACAAGGAGCCTGAAGTAATAAGACCACCAATTCCAGGGTGGAGATCAACGGAACCAGAACAAGGAGAAGAAATTTAGATAGGATCAAAAGAGAAACTAAGGACTTATACTAATTCGTGATTTATCAGCACTTGGAAGTTCATACACACTTTTTATGGTTGTTTTCTACATTAACATAGTTTAATGGATAGTAAAAATTCATATTGTTCTTATTCAAAAGTGTGAGTTCAATAATTCTCAAAATATTCCTTTGTTGTCCTCACAAATTATGGAATTAAATGTGCCCCCCCCCAGTCTTTCCCTACCTAGGTTGTTTAATATCAAGAACTATGAAATATGTGAGAACTTTACCTTATTTTGCAGGATAACAAGTTACCTTGACACAGTTTCATAGGTGCTGACAGAGACATGAAACTCCTGGGTTAAACACAAAGGAACTTTTTTGTGAATTCTATTTATTTATATACAGCAGGTTCTTATTAGTTATCTATTTTATACATATTAGTGTATATATGTCAATCCCAATCTCCCAATTCATCCCACACCTTCACACCCCCTGTTTTCCCCCCTTGGTGTCCATACATTTGTTCTCTACAGCTGTGACTCTATTACTACCTTGCAAACCAGTTCATCTGTACAATTTTTCTAGATTCCAAATATGTGCGTTGATATATGATATTTGTTTTTCTCTTTCTGACTTACTTCACTCTGTATGACAGACTCTAGGTCCATCCACGTCTCTACAAATGACCCAATTTTGTTCCTTTTTATGGCTGAATAATATTCCATTGTATATATGTACCACATCTTCTTTATCCATTCTTCTGTCGATGGGCATTTAGGTTGCTTCCATGACCTGGCTATAGTAAATAGTGCTTCAGTGAACATTGGAGTGCATGTGTCTTTTTGAATTATGGTTTTCTCAGGGTATATATATGCCCAGTAGTGGGATTGCTGGTTAATATGGTAATTCTATTTTTAGTTTTTAAGGAACCTCCATACTGTTCTCCATAGTGATTGTATCAATTTACATTCCCACCAATAATGCAGAAGGGTTCCCTTTTCTCCACATGCGCTCCAGCATTTATTGTGGCTATATTTTTTAAAGTTTTTTTTTATGTGGATCATTTTTTTAATATCTTTAAAGGAGTATAATTGCTTTACAATGGTGTCGGTTTCTGCTTTATAACAAAGTGAATCAGCCTTACATATACATATATCCATGTATCTCCTCCCTCTTGCATCTCCCTCACACCCTCCCTATCCCTCCCTTCTAGGTGGTCACAAAGCACGGATGTGATCTCCCTGTCCTATGTGGCTGCTTCCCACTAGCTATCTATTTTACATTTGGTAGTATTTATAAGTCCATGCCACTCTTTCACTTCGTCCCAGCCGACCCTTCCCCCTCCCCGTGTCCTCAAGTCCATTATCTACGTCTGCCTCTTTATTCCAGTCCTGCCCCTAGGTTCTTCAGAAACATTTTTTTTTAGATTCTATGTATATGTGTTAGCATACGGTATTTGTTTTTCTCTTTCTGATATACTTCACTCTGTATGACAGAATCTCGCTCCATCCACCTCACTACAAATAACTCAGTTGTGTTTCTATTTATGACTGAGTATTATTCCATTGTATTTATGTGCCACATCTTCTTTATCCATTCATCTGTCAATGGACACTTAGGTTGCTTCCATGTCCTGGCTATTGTAAATAGAGCTGCAATGAACATTGTGGTACATGACTCTTTTTGAATTATGGTTTTCTCAGGGTATATGCCCAGTAGTGGGATTGCGGGGTCGTATGGTAGACCTTCTCCAGCATTTATTGTTTCTAGATTTTCTGATGATGGCCATTCTGACCGGTGTGAGGTGATACCTCATTGCAGTTTAACACAAAGGAATTTATTACTCATAGCACAGCAAGCAGCATGAGCCTCATGTTTATGTTGGTTCAGCTTGCCATCCAAGTCCCACCAGGGGTCACATAGAGGGGCCCAGGTGGATGCTGCACATGCAGTGGGTTTTAATCAAACTGAGTAACCCTGAGTTTAGGAAACATGATCTTTTATTATGGGGAGTAAGCAAACCTGTCTTACTTTTGCTTTCAAGGGAGATATTACCTGTATTATACTGGACGGTAAATCAACTTGCTCTTTGCTCTGGAGAAAAACGTAATCTCTATTTTGCAAGGTTGTTCTCTATACAAGCATATAGTTGAAAACAAAAGGGCCATTATTAGTATATCTGCTTGAAAAATGTGCAGAAGTATGAGAGATCCATGGAAATTAACTTCTAACATGTAGACCATTCCTTACAATTTAAGGCCAAGATTCTAACGCCCAGAGATGATAAAACTAGTTAAGACCCTTTTCAGAATGGTATCTTAATGGAGTCTAATTCTATTTGGATGTCACAAGTAAGGCAAAAGTAGTTACTTGCAGCTGGAGATGGGGGGGGGCAGTTCTTCTTGGTAGTGCTGTGAAATGAAGCTAAAGAGTTAGACAAAAGCCAAGTAATCACTCTGAATTTTATCCTGAAAGCTATAAGGATCCATATATGGAATTTGATGGGCAGGAGGAAAAGGATTAGATAGAAACAAGTGGATTACAGGATTACAGGTGGAGCATGATAAGGTTAATATTTTAGAGAGGTCACTGGCAATTGTGTGGAGGACGAATTGAAGGCAAGAAAGAGCAGGTAAGCAAGACTGGAAACTTATGTTAATCAAGATATGAGATGATGGCACTTGAACTAAGGTACTGGGAGTCAAGGTAGATAGAAGTGGGTGGATTTGAGAGTTTTGAAAAAAGAATAATGAACAAACTTGAGACCTTACTGAAAATGAGGCGTGAGGGCAAAGGAAGAGTCAATGATGATGGCTGGGTTTCTTTTGTGAGTGCTATAGTGTATATTTGTGGGGTTTTTTAGTTACCCAGCATTCATTGCCCCTTACTTTGGTAGTATCACTTTAATTTTATTTGAAAAAAAATGACTCTCTACACCATTGTGTGTAGACTTGGTAAGACTATCAATCAGGGAAGGTGCGCTGCTCACCCTAGGTAAGGAGTAGTCTCATTACCAAATTTTGGCCAATTAGGCTATCTATTCTGAAACTATAAAATTTGAATAAATTGATGCATAAATGGGGGAAAATATTTGGAGCTGATTCACTCCAGTGACAGCACCTGAGGAAACTGTCAGGTAGTTGTTGCTATCTGGTCTCTGGAGATACCCTAGTTCATATGCTTTTATGTCCTTCCTGTTGATTCTGTAGCTCCCAAATAGTCTTACATTTAGTTTTTACTTAAATTAGCCAGATGCATTTTCTGTTGAGTTGTAATAGTTCTTTATATATTCTAGATATTAAACCTTTACCAGATATATGATCTTCAAATATTTTCTCCCATTCTATAGATTGCTTTTTCACTTTCTTTATTGCTTTCCTCACCACTTCTGTCTACTTGTAGTATCCATTATTGAAGGTGGTGCTTTGAAATCATCAACTATTATTGTAGAATTGTTTATTTCTCCCTGCAATTCTGTCAGTGTTTGCTTCATACATTTGGGGACTATGTTGTTTGGTGTGTGTATTTACAATTATAATATCTTCTTAATGAATTAACCCCTTTATATTATATAATGTCCTATTTTTTCTCTTGTAACAGTTTTTCTATTATAGTCTATTTTTTCTTACACTAGTATAGCCACCCTGGCTCTTTTAGACACTATTTGAAGAATATCTTTTCCATCTTCTCATATTCAACATACTTGCACCTTTGGATCTAAAGGGAGTCTCTTGTAGACAGTACATAGTTGAATCATGTTTTTTTAAAATCCATTCTTCCAATCTTTGCCTTTTGATTGAAGGTTTAATTAATTTGTATTTTATGTAATTACTGATAAGGAAGGACTTAACTTCTGTCATTTACTATTTGTTTTCTGTATGTCTTATACCTTTTATGTCCCTCAATACCTCCATGACCACCTTCTTTTGTGTTTAGTTGACTTTTTGTAGTGCACCATTTTGATTACCTTCTCATTTCCTTTTGTGTATATTTTCAGATATTTTTGCTGTTATTACCATGAAGATTACATTTATCACCCTAAATTGATAACAATACAATATGAATTGATAACAACTTAAACTTCAATAGCATATAATAACTGCTCCTATACATCTCTGTCTCCCTTTATATTGTTGTCACAATTTTAAAATTACATTTTTATATATTATAGTCCCAATAACAGATTTGTGATTATTTTCTATGCATTTGCCTTTCAAATCCTGTAGAAAGTAAAAAGTGGAGTTATAAACCAAAAATATAATAATACTGGCCTTTAGATTTATCCATATAGTTACTTTTACCAGAAATTTCTTTATTCTTAGGAATAAATTTTATTTCTTCTTATTACTTTGAGCTACTGCCTAATGTCCTTTCTTTTCAACCTGAAGCATTTCAACCCTTTAGCGTTTCTTATCGGGTAAGTGTAATCCTAACAATCTCCCCTTCAACTTTTGTGTTTCTATGTGTATCTCAATATCTCCCTCATACCTGAAGGACAGTTTTGCCTAAATAGAATTCTTGGTTGACAGTTTTGTTTTCTTTCAGCAGTCTAAATATGTTATTCCACTGCCTCTGGACTCCATGGTTTCTGATAAGAATCAGCTGTTTATCTTATTGAGGATTCCCAGTAGATGACAAGTTGCTTCTCTCTTGCTATTTTCAAGTTTCTCTATTTGTCTTTTGACAAAGTTTGATTATAATATGTCTCAATGTAGATCACATTGACTTCATCCTACCTGAAATTCATTGAGCTTATTAGATGGGTAGAGACATGTCTTTCATCGAATTTGGGAGGTTTTCAGCCGTTATTTCATCAAATATTCTTTTTTGTCTCTTTGTCTCTCTCTCTCTCTCCCCTCCTTTTGAGACTCCTATAATATGTTTTATGTCTGTTAGTCTGCTTGATGGTATGTATACCACAGGTCCCTTTTCATGTTATTTTTTATGGTTCTCTGACTGGTTACCTTAATTATCCTATCTTTTACTTCACTGATTCTGTATTATACCTGCTCAAATTTGCTGTAAAACCCTTTTAATGACTTGTTTTTTCATTTCAGTTATGTACTCTTCAGCTGTAAAATCTGTTCGATTCCTTTTAAAATTTCTGTCTCTATATTGATATTCTCATATTGTTCATACATCGTTTCCCTGATTGATGTCCTTTAGTTCTTTACCCATGGTTTCCTTTAGTTCTTTTAGCATGTTTAAAACAGTTGTTTTAAAGTCTGGGTTTAGTAAGTTCGATGTCTGTTCTTGCTCAGGGATGGTTTCTGTCAATTTATTTTGTTTTATGAATGGGCCTTTTTTCCTATTTCTTTGTATGCCTTGTGATTTTTTGTTGTTGTTATTGAAAACTGGACATTTGAATGTTACAATGTGATAACTCTGGAAATATGGTTATTGCTCTTCCCCAGGCTTTCCTGTTGTATTTTTTTTAAAGCTGCAATAGTCTATCTACTGACTTTGTCTATTTTTGCATAGACTGTATTTCTTGTTATATGTGATCACTGACATTTCTTTTTTTATATCTTGTGTACACCTAATGTGAACATATTTCTGTAAATGCCAGCAGCTAAACAAACAAACAAATAAACAACAACAACTAAAATCCCACCTCTCCCTGTCTTTGCAGATTGGCTGTGTGCTGGATTCTTCCTTTAATCCTTAGGCTGAGGGCTTACCTGGTTGTGCAGTGGTTGAGAATCTGCCTGCTAATGCAGGGAACACGGGTTTGAGCCCTGGGCTGGGAAGATCCCATATGCCACGGAGCAACTAGGCCCGTGAGCCACAACTACTGAGCCTGCGCGTCTGGAGCCTATGCTCTGCAACAAGAGAGGCCGCGATAGTGAGAGGCCCATGCACCGCGATGAAGAGTGGTCCCCACTTGCCACAACTAGAGAAAGCCCTTGCACAGAAACGAAGGCCCAACACAGCAAAAATAATAAATAAATAAAATTAATTTAAAAAATACTTAGGCTGCACATAGCCTTTAAGCATTGAGCCTAGGGATCAGCCCAAGGTGAACGTTTAAGGTCTTCTCAGGTCTTTTCTGAGCATCTTGCTCTGTGTACAGGTGTGGCTTTCTAAATTCTTCCATATACACAGGTACTTTTGAATGCCCAAATTTCCCAAGGAAATTCTCCCCCAGCGTTTTCTCTCAGGCCTCAGGATGTGTATGGCATACCACCCCAACAGTAGCCTTTTGCCTCAGTCATCTGTGGGTTGTTCATCTGCCTTACCTTACAATGTTTTAAAACATTGCCCACCAGTTTTCTGGCCTGGGTGAATTCCAAGTTAGGCAAGATAGAGATGAACACTTTGCATCAGTCACTAAGTTATACCCCAGATAATTTAGAAGAGACCTATATAATAATATACAAATTAAGAATTCTGTGCTTCTTCTAGAACCATGGAACAGGGCCCCACTCAGTGAATGCAGCTGCCATCTTCAAATCCATTGCCAAGCTTGAGAGGGATGGTGCAAGGGCAGTTAAAAACATGAGAAATTTCCTACAATAATTTGTTGACTGAAATTCCCTTGGTTAGTGTAAACCTTTGACTGTTTTCCAGGTTTTGACAAAGTTTGTTCTCACAGCTTAGACTTGTTTTTCAATGATTCTTTAAGGGGTGGGAATGGAATTGCCTGTTCTGCCATTTTCCTAATGTCACCTAGAATCCACTTTTAAAGACAAGGGAATCCTGAGAAAGTTATAAGTTTTTTTTTCCACTATGAAATGCATGATTTACTTTGTAATTTAATTCTGACTTGACTAAGAAACTCAGATATATTTGTGGCTACCATTACCAATTGTGCAAAAATTTATTTTTGGGAGAGACCTTCAAGATGGTGGAGGAGTAAGATGTGGAGATCACCTTCCTGCCCACAAATACATCAGAAATACATCTACATGTGAAACAACTCTTACAGAACCTACTGAACGCTGACAGAAGACCTCAGACTTCCCAAAAGGTAAGAAACTCCCCTCGTGCCTGGGTAGGGCAAAAGAAAAAAGAAAAAAACAGAGACAAAATAATAGGGACAGGACATGCACTTCTGAGAGGCAGGTGTGAAGGAGGAAAAGTTTCCACACACTAGGAAGCCCCTTCACTGGCAGAGATGGGGTGTCAGGGGGGAAGGTTCAGAGCCACGGAGGAGAGCACAGCAACAGGGGTGCAGAGGGCAAAGCAGAGAGATTCCCGCACAGAGGATCAATGCAGACCAGCACTCACCAGCCTGAGACACTTATCTGCTTACCCGCCAGAGCAGATGGGGGCTGGGAGCTGAGGCTCAGGATTCAGAGGTCAGATCCCAGGGAGAGGACTGGAGTTCGCTGTGTGAACACAGCCTGAAGGGGGCTAGTGTGCCACAGCTAACCAGGAAGGAGTCCAGGAAAAAGACTGGAACTGCCTAAGAGGCAAGAGACCATTGTTTCGGGGTGCACGAGGAGAGGGGATTCAGAGCAGTGCCTAAATGAGCTCCAGAGGTGGGCGCAAGCCACTGCTATCAGCGCAGACACCAGAGACAGGTATGAAATGATCAGGATGCTGCTGCAGCCACCAAGAAGCCTGTGTGCAAGCACAGGTCACTATCCACACCTCCCCTCCCAGGAGCTTGTGCATCCCGCCACTGCCAGGGTCCCATGATCCAGGGAAAACTTCCCCAGGAGAACAAACGGCATGCCTCAGGCTGTTGTAATGACATGCCAGACTCTGCTGTGCACCCTGCATTCCGTACCCCTTCCTCCCCTGGCCTGAGTGAGCCAAAGACCCTAGTCAGCTGCTACTTTAACCCTGTCCTATCTGGGTGGGGAACAGATGCCCTCAGGTGACCTACATGCAGACGTGGGGCCAAATCCAAAGCTGAACCCCAGGAGCTGTGCGAACAAAGAATAGAAAGGGAAATTTCTCCCAGTTGCCTCAGGAGGAGGGGACTAAATATCCACAATCAAAGTTATGTACCCTGCATCTCTGGAATACCTGAATAGTCAGCAAATCATGACAAAATTGAGGTGGTGGACTTTGGGACCAACTGTAGACTTGGGGTTTCCTTTCTGCATCTAATATCTTTCTGGTTTTATGTTTGTTGTAGCTTAGTATTTACAGTTTATTATCATTGGTAGATTTGTTTACTGATTTGGTTGTTCTCTTCTTTTTTTATATATAGATATATTTTTTTTTCTTTTTTTCTGAGTGTGTATGTGTATGCTTCTTTGTGTGATTTTGTCTGTATAGCTTTGTTTTACCATTTGTCCTAGGGTTCTGTCTGTCTGTTTTTTGGGTTTTTTTTCTGTATAATTGTTGGAGCTTGTTACATTTGTGGATTGATTTTTTGGTTTGGTTGCTCTCTTATTTCTTTCATTTTTTTTCTTTTTTAAATTACTTTTAATTTATCTCTATTTTTAACATTTTTTATTTTTTATTTTAATAACTTTCTTTTGTTTTCTTTCTTTCTTTCTTTCCTTCTTTCTTTCTTTCTTTCCTTCCTTCACCAAAGACAAGAGACCGGCTCCAGGTAATATCAAATGGCGAAAACTCTCCCAGAGCTCTCCCAGAGCTCTCCATCTCAACACTAAGACCCAGCACCACTCAAAGACCAGCAAGCTACAGTGCTGGACACCCTATGCCAAACAAGTAGCAAGACAGGAACACAAACCCACCCATTAGAAGAGAGGCTGCCTAAAATCATAATAAAGTAACAGAAACCCCAAAACAACCACCGGACGTGGTCCTGCCCACCGGAAAGACAAGATCCAGACTCATCCACCAGAACACCAGCACGGGCCTCCTCCACAAGGAAGCCTACACAACCCACTGAACCAACCTTACCCACTGGGGTCAGACACCAAAAACAATGGGAACTATGAACCTGCAACCTGTGAAAAGGAGACCCCAAACACAGTAAGATAAACAAAATGAGAAGACAGAGAAACACACAGCAGATGAAGGAGCAACCTAAAAACCCACCAGACCAAACAAATGAAGAGGAAATAGAAGTCTACCTGAAAAAGAATTCACAGTAATGATAGTAAAGATGATCCAAAATCTTGGAAATCGAATGGAGAAAATACAAGAAACGTTTAACAAGGACCGAGAAGAACTAAAGAGCAAACAAAAAATGATGAACAACACAATAAATGAAATTAAAAATTAT
>NC_041234.1:41511562-41529665 GCF_002837175.3 Physeter macrocephalus | reverse complement strand
CTGAGAAAATATTTGAAGAGATTATAGTTGAAAACTTCCCTAACATGGGAAAGGAAATAGTCAATCAAGTCCAGGAACTGCAGAGTCCAACACAGGATAAATCCAAGTAGAAACATGCCAGGACACGTATTAATCAAACTATTAAAAATTAAATACAAAGAAAAAATATTAAAAGCAGCAAGGGAAAAGCAACAAGTAACATACAAAGGAATACCAGTAAGGTTACCAGCTGATCTTTCAGCAGAAACTCTGCAAGCCAGAAGGGAGTGGCGGACATATTTAAAGTGATGAAAGGGAAAAAACTACAACCAAGTTTACTGTACCCAACAAGAATCTCATTGAGATACGAAAGAGAAATTAAAACCTTTACAAACAAGCAAAACTTAGAGAATTCAGCACCACCAAAAGAGCTATACAACAAATGCTAAAGGAACTTCTCTAGGGAGGAGACACAAGACAAGGAAAAGACCTACAATAACAAACACAAAACGATTAAGAAAATGGTAATAGGAACATACATATCAATAATTACCTTAAATGTAAATGGATTAAATGCTCCAGCCAAAAGAAACAGATTGGCAGAATGGATACAAAAACAAGACTCTTATATATGCTGTCTAGAAGACACCCACTTCAAACATATGGACAAATACAAACCAAAAGTGAGGAGACGGAAAAAGATATTCCATGCAAATGGAAATAAAAAGAAACCTGGAATAACAAATCTCAGATGAGACCAAAGAGACTTTAAAGTACAGACTATTACAAGAGAAAGGGAATGACACTACATAATGATCAAGGGATCAATCCAAGAAGAAGATATAACAATTGTAAATATTTATGCACCCAAAATAGGAGCAACTCAATACATAAGGCAAATGCTAAAAGCCATAAAATGGGAAACTGACAGTAACACAATCATAATAGGGAAATTTAACACCCCACTTTCAACAATGGACAGATCGTCGAAAATGAAAGTAAATAAGGAAACACAACCTTTAAATGACACATTAAACAAGATGGACTTCATTGATATTTATAGGATATTCCATCCAAAAACAACAGAATACATATTCTTTTCAAGTGCTCATGGAACATTCTCCAGGATAGATCATATCTTGGGTCACAAATCACATCTTGAGAATACATATTCTTTTCAAGTGCTTATGGAACATTCTCCAGGATAGATCATATCTTGGGTCACAAATCACATCTTGGTAAATTTAAGAAAATTGAAATGTTGTCAAATATCTTTTCCAACCACAATGCTATGAGATTAGATATTAATTCATGAAAAAATCTGTAAAAAAATACAAACACATGGATGGTAAACAGTGCACTACTAAATAACCAAGAGATCATTGAAGAACTCAAAGAGGAAATGAAAAAAATACCTAGGAACAAATGACAATGAAAACATGAGCCAAAACCTATGGGATGCAGCAAAAGCAGTTCTAAGAGAGAAGTTTATAGCAATGCAATCCTACCTTAAGAAACAAGAAATATCTCAAATAAACAGCCTAACCTTACACCTAAAGCAATTAGAGAAAGAAGAACAAAAAAACCCCCAAACACAAAGGATCATGAGAGATTACTACAAGTAACTATTTGCCAATAAAATGGACAAGTTGGAAGAAATGGACAAATTCTTAGAAATGCACAACCCTCAAAGACTGAACCAGGAAGAAATAGGAAATATAAACAAACTAATCACAAGCACTGAAATTGAGACTGTGATTAAAAATATTCCAACACACAAAATCCCAGGACCAGATGGCTTCTCATGTGAATTCTATCAAACATTTAGAGAAGAGCTAACACCTATACTTCTCGAACTCTTCCAAAATATAACAGAGGGAGCAACACTCCCAAACTCATTCTACGAGGCCACCATCACCCTGATACCAAAACCAGACAAAGATGTCACAAAGAAAGAAAACTACAGGCCAATATCACTGATGAACATCAATGAAAAAATCCTGAACAAAATACAAGCAAACAGAATCCAACAGCACATTAAAAGGATCATACACCATGATCAAGTGGGGTCTATCCTGCGAATGTAAGGATTCTTCATTACAGGCAAAAAATCAATGTGATACAACACACTAACAAATTGAAGGAAAAAAAAACATATCATCATTTTAATAGATGCAGGAAAAGGTTTCGACAAAATTCAACACCCATTTATGATAAAAACCCTCCAGATTGTAGGCATAGAGGGAACTTACCTCAACATAATAAACGCCATATATGACAAGCCCACAGCCAACATCATTCTCAATGGTGAAAGCATTTCCTCTAAGATCAGGAGCAAGACAAGGTTGTCCACTCTCACCACTATTATTCAACATAGTTTTGGAAGTTTTAGCCACAGCAATCAGAGAAGAAAAATAAATAAAAGAAATACAAATTGGAAAAGAAGAAGTAAAGCTGTCACTGTTTTCAGATGACATGATACTCTACATACAGTATCCTAAGGATGCTACCAGAAAACTACTAGAGCTAATCAATGAACTTGGTAAAGTAGCACGATACAAATTTAATGCACAGAAATCTCTTGCATTCCTATACACTAATGATGAAAAATCTGAAAGAGAAATTACCAAAACACTCCCATTTACCAATGCAACCAAAAGAATAAAATACCTAGGAATAAACCTACCTAAGTAGACAAAATACTTGTATGCAGAAAACTATAAGACACTGGTGAAAGAAATTAAAGATTATACAGACAGAAGGAGAGATATACCATGTTCTTGGATTGGAAGAATCAACCGTGTGAAAATGACTATACTACCCAAAGCAATCTACAGATTCAATGCAATCCCTGTCAAACTACCAATGGCCTTTTTCACAGAAGTAGAACCAAAAATTTCACAATTTGTATGGAAAGACAAAAGACCCTGAATATCAAAAGCAATCTTGAGAAAGAAAAACGGAGCTGGAGAAATCAGGCTCCCTGACTTCAGACTATACGACAAAGCTACAGTAATCAAGACAGTATGGTACTAGCACAAAAACACAAACATAGATCAATGGAACAGGATAGAAAGCTAGAGCTAAACCGACGCACATATGGTCACCTTATCTTTAGTAATGGAGGCAAGAATATACAATGGATAAAAGACAGCCTCTACAGTAAGTGGTGCTGGGAAAACCTGACAGCTACATGTAAAAGAATGAAATTAGAACACTCCCTAACACCATACACAAAAATAAACTCAAAATGGGTTAAAGACCTACATGTAAGGCCAGACACTATAAAACTCTTAGTGGAAAACATAGGCAGAACACTCTATGACATAAATCACAGTGAGATCATTTTTGACCCATCTCCTAGAGAAATGGAAATAAAACCAAAAATAAACAAATGGGACCTAATGAAACTTAAACGCTTTTGCATACCAAAGGAAAGCATAAAGAAGATGGAAAGAAAACCCTCAAAATGAGAGAAAATATTTGCAAATGAAGCAACTGACAAAGGATTAATCTCCAAAATTACAGGCACCTCATGCAGCTCAGTATCAAAAAAAAAACAACCTAATCCAAAAATGGGCAGAAAGCCTAAATAGACATTTCTCCAAAGAAGATATACAGATTGCCAACAGACACATGAAAGGAAGCTCAACATCACTAATCATTAGAGAAATGCAAATCAAAACTACAGTGAGGTATCACCTCACACCACTCAGAATGTCCATCATCAAAAAATCTACAAACAATAAATGCTGGAGAGGGTGTGGAGAAAACGATACCCTCTTTCACTTTTGGTGGGAATGTAAATTGATACAGCCACTGTGGAGAACAGTATGGAGGTTCCTTCAAAAACTAAAAATAGAACTACGATATGGCCCAGCAATCCCACTACTGGGCATGTACCCTGAGAAACCATAATTCAAAAAGAGTCATTGCAGCTCTATTTACAATAGCCAGGACATGGAAGCAACCTAAGTGTCCATCAACAGATGAATAGATAAAGAAGATGTGGCACATATGGCACAATGGAATATTAGCCATAAAAAGAAGGAAAATTTAGTTATTTGTAGTGAGGTGGATGGAGCTAGAGTCTGTCATACAGAGTGAAGTATTCAGAAAGAGAAAAACAAATACCGTATGCTAACACATATAAATGGGGGAAAAAGTTGCTCTGAAGAACCTAGGTGCAGTACAGGAGTAAAGAGGCACAGGCGTAAAGGATGGACTTGAGAACACAGGGAGTGGGAAGGGTCAGCTGGGATGAAGTGATAGAGTGGCATAGACATATATACACTACCATATGTAAAACAGATAGCTAGTGGGAAGCAGCCTCATAGCACAGTGAGATCAGCTCAGTGCTTTGTGACCACATACAGGGGTGGGCTAGGGAGGATGGGAGGGAGATGCAAGTGGGAGGAAATATGGGAATATATGTATATGTATAGCTGATTGACTTTGTTATAAAGCAGAAACTAACACACCACTGTAAAGCAATTATACTCCAATAAAGATGTTAAAATACGAGAGAGAGAGAGAGGTAGCCATCTTCTTGAGCAGCTAACTCCAAGTGGCAAGAGGCCCACATGACCACAATTAGAGGAGACACACCCCACACATGAAGCAAGACCTTGTCGGCTGAGAAAACACAGTGGTTCCAAATATGAGCCCAGAAACAACTGTCACAATGTGGAAGATGCTGCTAAGTATGGGTGTTCTTTTCCAATTAAACTTCTCTCATGTGCTCAACTCCATACCGCATGCTCTAGACTCTGGAGTGAGTAGCAACAGGGATTTCTTTATTTACCCGTTGTTAATTCTTCCAAAGAATTAAGGGGAGAGGGATTCTCTAGTCCTTAGTAAAAATGACAGGGATTTTGGAATAACAGCATTTGCAAATTTAATACTGTAAGAGTTTTCCTCTAATTTGGGGGCCTTGCTGCTTTCTTACATCCATTGTGAGACCCAGATAATAAGCTTTACTGCTTTGCCCCAACACCTAGAATGGGGCCTGGGAAACAGCAGGCACTCACAACAAGATTCACAGTCACAGAAAAGGATGTTGTTAGGGGCTGAGTTGTGTTCCCCCAAAATTCATATGTTGAAATCCCAAGCTCTTGTACCTCAGATAGTAACTATATTTGGAGATAATTTCTTTAAAGTGGTGATCAAGTTAAAATGTGGCGAATGTTGGGTAGGGAGGTGGGGTTGGGTTAATCCAATTCAACTAGTGTCCTTATAGGAAGAGGAAGAGTCAGCAGGGCTGTGTAGGCAAAGAAGAAAAACCTTGAGAGGACACAACGAGAAGGTGGCCCTCTGCAAGCCAAGGAAAGAGGCGTCAAAAGAAACCAAACCTGTCAACACTATGATCTTGGACTTCGAGACTCCAGAACTGTGAAAAAATTAATTTCTGTTGTTTAAGCCACCCAGTCTGTGATTTTGTTATGGTAGCCCTAGCAAACTAATGCAGATGTGAATAAATATCTAGGATTCATTAAAAAATAGTATTTCCAAATATTAAAAACTGCCACTTGTTTTTGTTAGCTGAAATTCCTATCCCTTTTATTGATTAGTGCTCTCATTTTTGGATCTTGTATATGCCACTTTATATTTGTATTGTATTATAGTTACAGTAATTCACAATGGATTTAATTTTGCTCTTCTAAGGTGCTTCCAATTTTGTTTTCTAAATATAACTAAATATAACAATATAACTGTATATATCTAAATATAACTGTATTTTAGGAAATGTGTTTATGGAAATAAGATATTTTAGATCTGAAATTCCGCACACTGACCCAGGGTATTCAGCCCAAGACCCCACATCTTTTAAACAGGTATGTTTAGGCTGATTATTTAAATGCTTAGCACTTCAAATGTTTCAGCTATTTAATCTTTATGAGGTTTAAGTACTTCTGCAGCAAAAATTGGTTTCAGGGCTTCCCTGGTGACGCAGTGGTTGAGAATCCGCCTGCCGATGCAGGGGACGCGGGTTCGTGCCCCGGTCCGGGAAGATCCCACATGCCGCGGAGCGGCTGGGCCCATGAGCCATGGCCGCTGAGCCTGCGCATCTGGATCCTGCACTCCACAACGGGAGAGGCCACAGCAGTGAGAGGCCCGCATACCGAAAAAAAAAAATTGGTTTCAGATACTACCCTAATTTTTTTCTTTAAAAAACAGATGAAATATAATTAAAATGTGCACCAAGAAATGGAAAAAAAAGAATTTATTTTTTGCCCCTACTTCTGGCTTTATCTTATTCTGTGAATTTATTTCCCATTTGTTCCTATTTCCTCTTTCACTTTATTTTTTTTTCAATGTGTGTATAAATTGTAAGAAATTATTTTTGTGGAAAGAGGTGAGATATAAAGAAGGGAATGTGATTAAGATTCCAATATTTTCACTCATTACTTGGCCACCTGAAAACTGGGAAGGAATTCATCTTAAGTATCTGTTGCAATCCTATTGCCTTAACACTATGTCATTTCTTCAGTGGAAAAAAAGCCAAGTAGATCACAAAAAGCATATCACAGCTAATAATCCATGATTTTGAAATGAGTTCCTGAACCTGCCTTTCAACCATGAAAAAGATGAAGGTAACTGCAACAAATCAGCAATACAAAACACTGCAAGGTTTCTTAAAGTTGACTTTCTTAAAGTTGGATTCCCTAAGAACACCCCAATTTGAACACAGATATAATAAACTAAAGTTTTGTTTAACATATGTATATATATTTATATAGAATATTGCATAACACATGAGCTTTCCAGCCAGGTTGCCTAGGTTTGATCCTAGCCATGTCACTTATTAACTAGGTGACTAGTTACATTACCTCTCTCTGACTCTGTTTCTGCAGCTTTAAAATGAGAATAACAGTAATGCTTAATTCATAGAGTTGCTTTGAGAATCAAACTAATTAATATACGTAAAGGGTTAACATAGAGCCTAGGATATAGTTAGTACTCAATAAGTGTTAGTTATTATTCAATGATAAATCATGCAAAAAAAATGAAGTTGTGTTTCTATAACTAGCAACATAAAAAATTGAGTTAATTTTTTAAATGGAAACAAAAGTTTTAAAATTCTGATATAGACCCCTTATAACAGGAAATAATTATCTAGAAACATGAAAATAAATATTAGTAGGATCATGGCTTTACCTTTTAGTAAATGGCTTTAGGTAAATTAATTTCACCCATTTGTAGCTGATATTCAATGATAAATCATCATGCAAAAAAAATGAAGTTGTGTTTCTATAACTAGCAACATAAAAAATTGAGTTAATTTTTTAAATGGAAACAAAAGTTTTAAAATTCTGATATAGACCCCTTATAACAGGAAATAATTATCTAGAAACATGAAAATAAATATTAGTAGGATCATGGCTTTACCTTTTAGTAAATGGCTTTAGGTAAATTAATTTCACCCATTTGTAGCTGATATTCCTCATCTGTAAAATGGGAGTTGAAATAATAACTTCTGTGAGGATGGCATAAAAGAATGCAGGTAAAGCACACACCACAGTGCTAATGTCAACTCAGATGGGGCAGGTCAGCCAAATAAAATACAACATGCCCAGTTAAATGTGAAAGATAAGCAATCAAAAATTAGTCTGTCTGGGGCTTCCCTGGTGGCGCAGTGGTTGAGAGTCCACCTGCCGATGCAGGGGATACGGGTTCGTGCCCCGGTCTGGGAGGATCCCACATGCCTTGGAGCGGCTGGGCCTGTGAGCCATGGCCGCTGAGCCTGCGCGTCCGGAGCCTGTGCTCCGCAACGGGAGGGGCTGCGGCAGTGAGAGGCCCGTGTACCGCAAAAAAAAAAAAAAAAAAAATTAGTCTGTCTGAAACGTTGCCTGGGACATCCTAAAGAAGTATTTGTTGTTTATAGGAAATTTGAGTTAGACTGGGTGTCCTGTACTTTGTTTGCTAAATCCGGTAACCCTGTCTAGGGGTTTGCAATAGCCCTGTTTGCAGAGGTTGGCTAAGGAGAGCACAGTTAAATGGTTCAGGACCAGGCCCCAATTCCTGAAGTGGCAGCACTAAATTAAGTTTTGTAGTGGGTGGGTCAGGCAGGCAAGGATCCAGACTCTTGTGAAATACTCAGGAATCAGCAGGGAGGTAGCACCTGGGACTCTGGAAGATTCTGCTCCAAGACACAATCAGTGGCCAGGAGGTGTGGGGGTCAGATCTGTCCCAAATAAAGGCATTGGCAGGCAGCGAAAGCAGGGTGGAGAATGATGAGCCATGGTAGTGATTTGTGTCTGTGAGAGGAAAAGAGGGAGTGGAATTTGGCAGTAACCATTAACCATCAACCACTGTAACCATCAACACCAAAATGGGAAAATATCAGAAACTAGCCCTGCAATTTTGAGCACAAGTCGGGTAGAGCAGGCAAGTTGAAGGGTTAGGAAATGACATCACCTACATGACAAGGTCTGGTCCCTGAGACCACTGAGTCCTGTGTATTCTTGGGAGAAAGGAGGTTTAGGGAGGTCAGCTATTGTGAAGGGATACCAAACCCAAAATTTAAGAATGTGAATAAATTTCCCACAAGGCAGTGGGCAGAGTTTATTATATGTCTTGTCAGTGTGCTCAGAAATGGACAGATATGGGCATGAATGGGAGCATTAGTGAATTCAGCTACAATTATATTTTGGCCGTGCCATGCAGTTTATGGGATTTTAGTTCCCCGACCAGGGATCGAACCCAGGGTCCAGTCTGGCAGTGAGATCATGAAGTCCTAACGACTGGACTGCCAGGGAACGCCCGTGAATTCAGCTACAATTTTAACAGATAGGTGGATGGCATAGATTGAGGGATCCTCAATCATAGGCAATCAAAATGTGGGGCCCAGGGGAGAAGGGGAACAAGAAGGCCTGAATGTTACATTCATGTAAGGTCTTAAATTGAGACTTTTGGCATTATCTCCAGATGAGTTTACATATTGTCAATGAGGTAAAACATGATTTGATACTTTTTCCTTTTTAAAATCAAGATATAACTCACATACCATAAATTTCACCCTTTTAGAAATGTACAATTACTTTTTAAGTGTATAGTTCAGTGGCTTTTATTACATTGGTAATGTGCAACCATTACCACTATCTAATTCTAGAACATGTTCATAACCACCAAAAGATACCCCATTGCCATTAAAAAGTCACTCTTTATTCCTCACCTTTCCCAGCCCCTGGCAACCACTAATCTACTTTCTGTCTATAGACTTGCCTATCTTGAATATTTAATATGAATGGGATCATACAACTTGTGGCCTTTTCTGTCTGGTTTTTCATTTCACATAATGCTTTCAAGTTTCATTCATGTTTTCGCATATGATATTTCATTACATTTTATGGATTAATAATATTTCATTGTGGGCTTCCCTGGTGGCGCAGTGGTTGAGAGTCCACCTGCTGATGCAGGGGACACGGGTTCGTGCCCTGGTCTGGGAAGATCCCACATGCCGCGGAGCAGCTAGGCCCGTGAGCCATGGCCGCTGAGCCTGCACGTCCAGAGCCTGTGCTCCACAACAAGAGAGGCCACCACAGTGAGAGGCCCGCGTACTGCAAAAATAAAAATAAAAAAAATAATAATAATATTTCATTGTAAGATAGACTACATGTTGGTTATCCATTCATACACTGATGGACTTTTGGGCTTGTTTCCACCTTTTGGACTCTCATGAATAATGCTGCTATGAACATTCATGTACAAGTTTTTATGGGGACCTATGTTTTCATTTCTCTTGGGTATATACCTAGGAGTAGAATTGGTGGGTCATATGGTAACTTTTTGAGGAAATGCCAATTTTTCCACTTCTTAATATTCTAAAAGCCTTCAAAAATGGAAATAAATATGAGCCACTCCACCACTAAGAAGTCCTATCTTCAACCATCATTGATCCCTGGGATGTCTTCAAGGTCCAGTGGAAAGAACTGTGTCAATATAACACTGCCACCCCCAAATGGGGTCATATACAATCACCATTACATATCCCTGCCCCTCCTCCCCACACCTTCACTCTTATATTGTTTTACCTCATGGAGATAGGGCGGTAAAAAATGGATCTTCATATGTTTTTTAGATACACTGCATTTTCCAGGTTACAAAGCTCTTTTGACAGAGAGGTATTGTTATTCCCACTTGGCAGATGAGGAATGTGAGGCTTCAAGAGGTAAAGTGATTTGTCCAAGGTCCCAGAGCTAGTGAGTTGCTGAGCCTGTGTTAGATGCTAAGGTTTTCAACACCTGGTCTTGGCTCCTTTCCACTGAAGTGTATTCCCTACAATGCCTCTGGAAAAGATGGAAGATTACTGATATATTTGGGTTCACAAACTGAATCTAGATAACCTCAACAATGTTGAAAATTGATCTTTAATGCCAAGGGTGAAAAAACAAATGTGGAGAGGAGGCAACAATGCATGTTGTTTCTGCCTGTGAAGATAGCCTGACTAGGTATAGCTTATCTGAGGGGAAGTTATTCACTCTCCACCTGTCTAGCCTGAATTCACTGAGGGGTTGGTCTATGCTAGAGCCTTGAGATACAAAATAGAAGGAGAAAGACTGGGGATTATGGTGAGATGCATGAGGTATTTGCCTGGGGCACAAAGCACAGTAATCAAGGTAAACAATAAGTTTTTTCTTAATCTTTTTATTTTCAGATTCACATGCAGTTGCAAAAAAATAATACAAGTAGATCCTGTGTACCCTTTATCCTGTTTTCCCCAATGGTAACCTCTTGCAAAACTATAGTAAAATATCAAAAAAGAGGATATTGACAATGATAGAGTCAAGATACAGAATATTTCCACCACTGCAAGGATCCCTTACGTTGCCCTTTTATAGCTAAACCCACTTCTCTCTCACCATCATCCCCTCCCTTAACCTTGGAAACCATTAATTTGTTCTCTATTTCTATAATTTTGTCATTTCAAGAAAGTTACATAAATAGAATCATATAGTATGTAACCATTGGGGACTGGCTTTTTTTCACTCAGCATAATTATGTTTTTATTGATTTGTAGTATTCCATGGTATAGATGTATCACAGCTTGTTTAACCAATGTGTTGAAGAACATTTGGTTTGTTTCCAGTTTTTTACTATCACAAATAAAACTGCTATAAATGTACAAGTGTACAAGTTTGATATAAACTTTTCACTTTTCTGGGGTAAGTGCCCAACAGTGCAGTTACTGGGTCATATGGTAGTTGCATGTTTCTTTTTTTTTTTTTTTTTTTTTTTTTTACGCAGGCTCAGCGGCCATGGCTCACGGGCCCAGCCGCTCCGCGGCATGTGGGATCCTCCCAGACCGGGGCGCGAACCCGGTTCCCCTGCATCGGCAGGAGGACGCGCAACCACTGCGCCACCAGGGAAGCCCTGCATGTTTCTTTTTTAAAAAGAAACTTCCGAATTGTTTTTCAGAATGACTGTACCATTTTACATGCTCACAAGCAATATATGCATGATCCAGTTTCTCTGTATCGTTGCCAGCATTTGATATTGTCACCATTTAAAAAAAATTTTAGTCTTTATGATAGGTGTGTCATAATATCTCATTGTGGCCTTAATTTGTGCTTCCCAAATGGCTAATGATGTTGAAAATCTTTTCATGTACTTGGTTGTCATTAGTATATGCTCTTCTGTGAAATATTTCTTCATATCTTTTACCCATTTTCTAATTGGAATGTTTGTTTTCGTTGTTGAAGTCTGAGGGTTCTTCATATACTCTAGATACTAGTCTTTCGTTGAAGATGTGTTTTTAAAATCTTTGCTTACAGTCTATAGCTTGCCTTTTCATCTTCTTTCACAGAGAAAAAGTTTTAAATTTTACTAAAGTCTACTTTATCAATTTCTCCTTTTATGGATATGCTTTTGGTGTGAACCTAAGATTTATTGGCTTAGCCCTAGATCCCAAAGATTTTCTGGTTTTTTCCCTAGAATTGATATAGTTTTAATGTTTTAATTTGAGTCCATTATCAATTTAGAGTTAATTTTTTGCATAAGATGTGAGGTTTAAGTCAAGATTCATTTTTTGCCAATGGATATCCACTTAACTCCAGCATCATTTATTGAAAAGACCATCCTTCTTCCACTGAATTGCCTTTGTACCTTTGCCAAAAATCTGTTGGCATATTTGTGTGGGTCTATTTCTGGGCTTTGTATTCTATCCTATTGATCTATGTGTCCATCTCCCTACCAATACCACACATTTCTGATCATTGTAGTTATCTAATAAATGTTGAAATAGGTTATGGTGATTCCCCTCACTTTATTCTTCTCTTTCAAAATTGCTTTTAGCTATTCCAATTCCTTTGCCTTTCCATAACAATTTTAGAATTACCTTGTCTCTATCTACCAAAGATCTTTCTGGATTTTGATATCAATGCATTAAACCTATATATCAATTTGGGGAGAATTGACATTTTGTCCTAGTTCTGATCATTAGGTTCCCGCCTTGTTCCCTATGTCTTCATTTGCTGTCCAGGTCACCAAGCCCTCTAAAATAGAGACCTGGTTTTATCTCACTGGACAGTCCATCTACCTTCCTCCATTCTTCCTTCTCAGAGATTAACTGAAATCTGTTGGCTGGAGCCCTTGTCTATATGGACATACCAGATTGGAGCCAGCTGCCTCCCGGGGTCTTCTAAACATGGACTGCCTTGGACCATCTTGCTCTGCATCTCCTACCTGTTGGGATACTCCTGTTAATTCACGTCACACTCCAACTGACTCTGGTCTGTGGCTTGTCAGTTAATGTACCTAGTCCAGCCTTCTACCTGGGGCCTGAGTCTTCCCCAGGCACTCACTAATTCCAATGTGAATAGATGGTAGCAGGGGAATAGGGGGAATGCTTGGCCCTGGATTCTGACCCCTCCAATCTTACCTAGCCTTCCACTGCTAATAAGGTCATACCAGGACATGTCTTGAAATATGGCAGGCAGGGCTTCTAGCTTGGGACTGGATGAGTCATAGACTAAAAATACACTTTGTTAAAGCTGTCTTTGACAAGTAAAGGATAAGCAGGTTTGTCTTAATAGCACTTGCTTTCTTGTTGCATTTCTTTGGTCTTTGGCCAAGTCCTTCTTGATCTAATCCTCAGTTTCCCTATCTTTAAAATAAGGACAAGTAAGACTAACTTACTGGTTTTCAAATATTTTTAAAGCAACAGAACACTATGTTGAAAAATCTCTTCCATGAAAACCCCAAATATGAAAATGATACCAGTTGAGCTTCAACTAAGCAGGAATGGGGATGGCTCTCCTTCACTTTGAAATTTTAGAGCTCTGTCAAACCCAGTTTGAAAACCATTGATCTAGCTGACTTCTAAGAGGGCTTTCCAGCACTGATATTCACTAGCCTTTGTAGCATTAAATAAGCTGAGGAAGTAAGAGGGTCAAAAGGAGAAATGTTGGGTCAGTCTTTATACAAGATGTGTTGGTTTGGAAGAGCATGGGATATAGGAAGCTGCATGCTTTTGCTTGCCACAGGAAAACTCATTCAAGCTTTCCAATGGTACCTGCAACAGACCCAGCTCTGATAATACCTTTCTGGGAAACCATTCTTGATCCTCCCATGTGGAGTTCCTTAGTCTTTTCTATGCAATCCCGGAGCATGCTATTCACCCCTCATTTATTGCTGTTACTTATTATTATTAAACTCACAATGTATTGCTATTGATATTATTATACTCAAAATTCACTGCTATTATTTATTTACCAGCCCATCTCCAATTAGGCTATGAAATCTCTGAAAGCAGGAACTGTCTTTATTTCTTTGGACTTCCAACCTTTAGAATAGCACTCAAAAGA
Organism: Physeter macrocephalus; assembly: GCF_002837175.3. Lineage (NCBI taxonomy): Eukaryota > Metazoa > Chordata > Mammalia > Artiodactyla > Physeteridae > Physeter > Physeter macrocephalus. The sequence goes on along the minus strand of NC_041234.1, from coordinate 41,515,881 downwards.
GAGAGGTTATTCAATAAACATATGTCAAAAACAAGATGGTGGAGTAGAAGGATGTTCTTTCACTCCCTCTTGCGAGAACACAAGAATCACAACTAGATGCTGGACAATCATTGACAGGAAGACACTGGAACTCACCAAAAAAGATACCCCACATCCAAGGAGAAACCACAATGAGATGGTAGGAGGGGTGCAATCACAGTAAAATCAAATTCCAAAACTGCTGGGTGGATGACTCACACACTGGTGAACACTTATACCACAGAAGTCTACCCACTGGAGTGGAGGTTCTGAGCCCCATGTCAGGCTTCCCAACCTGGGGGTCCAGCAATGGGAGGAGGAATTGCTAGAGAATCAGACTTTGAAGCCTAGTGGGAATTGATTGCAGGACTTCGACAGGACTGGGGGAAACAGAGACTCCACTCTTGGAGGGCACACACAAAGTAGTGTGCACATGGGGACCCAGGGGAAGGAGCAGTGACCCCGGGGGAGACTGAACCAGACCTACCTGCTAGTGTTGGAGGGTCTCCTGCAGAGGCGGGGGGTGGCTCTCTTTCACTGTGGGGACAAGGACACAGGCAGTGCAAGTTCTGGGAACTCCTCCTTGGCGTGAGCCCTCCCAGAGTCTGTCATTAGCCCCACCAAAGAACCCAGGTAGGGCTTCCCTGGTGGCACAGTGGTTGAGGGTCCACCTGCTGATGCAGGGGACACTGGTTCATGCCCTGGTCTGGGAAGATCCCACATGCTGCAGAGCGGCTGGGCCCATGAGCCATGGCCGCTGAGCCTGTGTGTCTAGAGCCTGTGCTCCGCAATGGGAGAGGCAACAACAGTGAGAGGCCCGTGTACTGCAAAAAAAAGAACCCAGGTAGGCTCCAGTGTTGGGTTGCCTCAGGCCAAACAACCAACAGGGAGGGAACCCAGCCCCACCCATCAACAGTCAAGTGGATTAAAGTTTTACTGAGCTCTGCCCATCAGAGCAACAGTCAGCACATAGGCAACATTCCAGAAAAATAATTCAGAATAATGATAGTGAAGATAATCCAGGACCTCGGAAAAAGAATGGAGGTAAAGATCGAGAAGATGCAAGAAGTGGTTAACAAAGACCTAGAAGAATTAAAGAACAAACAAACAGAGAAGAACAATACAATAACTGAAATGAAAACTACACTAAAAAGAATCAATAGCAGAAAAACTGAGGCAGAAGAACGGATAAGTGACCCGGAAGACAGAATGCTCGAATTCACTGCTGTGGAACAGACTAAAGAAAAAAGAATGAAAAGAAATGAAGACAGCCTAAGAGACCTCTGGGACAACATTAAATTCAACAACATTCTTATTATAGGGGTCCCAGAAGGAGAAAAGAGAGAGAAAGGACCTGAGAAAATATTTGAAGAGATTATAGTCGAAAAGTTCCCTAAATTCAGATATGATGGAGAAATCAAAATCTTTACAGACAAGCAAAAGCTAAGATAATTCAGCACCACCAAACCAGTTCTACAACAAATGCTAAAGGAACTTCTCTAAGTGGGAAACACAAGAGAAGAAAAGGACCTACAAAAACAAACCCAAAACAATTAAGAAAATGGTCATAGGAACATACATTATCGATAATTACTTTAAACGTGAATGGATTAAATGCTCCAACCAAAAGACACAGGCTTGCTGAATGGATACAAAAACAAGACCCATATATATGCTGTCTACAAGATTAACAGCTCACTCACACCAATGGACAGATCATCCAAAATGAAAATAAATAAGGAAACAGAAGCTTTAAATGACACAATAGACCAGATCAATTTAATTGATATTTATCGGACTTTCCATGCAAAAACAGCAGATTACACTGCCTTCTCAAGTGCGCATGGAACATTCTCCAGGAGACATCACATCTTGGGTCAGAAATCAAGCCTCAGTAAATTTAAGAAATTGAAATCATATCAAGCATCTTTTCTGACCACAATGCTATGAGATTAGAAATGAATTACAGGGAAAAAAACGTAAAAAACACAAACACATGGAGGCTAAACAATATGTTACTAAATAACCAAAAGATCATTGAAGAAATCAAAGAGGAAATCAAAAAATACGTAGAGCTAAATGACAATGAAAACATGACGACCCAAAACCTATGGGATGCAGCAAATGCAGTTCTAAGAGGGAAGTTTATAGCTATACAAGCCTACCTCAAGAAACAAGAAAAATCTCAAGTAAACAATCTAAATTTACACTTAAAGGAACAAGAAAAAGAAGAAAAACAAAACGCAAAGTTAGCATAAGGAAAGAAATCATAAAGATCAGAGCAGAAATAAATGAAATAGAAACAAAGAAAACAATAGGAAAGATCAATAAAACTCAAAGCTGGTTCTTTGAGAAGATAAACAAAATTGATTAACCATTAGCCAGATTCATCAAGAAAAAGAGGGAGAGGACTCAAATCAATAAAATTAGAAATGAAAAAGGAGAAGTTACAACAGACACCGCAGAAACACAAAGCATCCTAAGAGACTGCTACAAGCAACTCTATGCCAATAAAATGGACAACCTGGAAGAAAGGGACAAATTCTTAGAAAGGTATAACCTTCCAAGACTGAACCAGGAAGAAACAGAAAATATGAACAGACCAATCACAAGTAATGAAATTGAAACTGTGATTAAAAATCTTCCAACAAACAAAAGGCCAGGACCAGATGGCTTCACAGGTGAATTCTATCAAACATTTAGAGAAGAGCTAACACCCATCCTTCTCAAACTCTTCCAAAAAATTTCAGAGGAAGGAACACTCCTAAACTCATTCTATGAGGCCACCATCACCCTGATATCACAACTACACAAAGATACTACAAAAAAAGAAAATTACAGACCAACATCACTGATGAATATAGATGCAAAAATCCTCAACAAAATACTAGCAAACAGAATCCAGCAACACATTAAAAGGATGATACACCATGATCAAGTGGGATTTATCCCAGGGATGCAAGGATTCTTCAATACACGCAAATCAATCAATGTGATACAACACATTAACAAATTGAAGAATAAAATCTATATGATCATCTCAATAGATGCAGAAAAAGCTTTTGACAAAATTCAACAACGATTTATGACAAATCTCTCCAGAAAGTGGGCATAGAGGGAACATATCTGAACATAATGAAGGCCATATGTGATAAACCCACAGCAAACTTCATTCTCAATGGTGAAAAATTGAAAGCATTTCCTTTAAGGTCAGGAACGAGACAAGGATGTCCACTCTCACCACTATTATTCAAGATAGTTTTGGAAGTCCTACCACAGCAATCAGAGAAGAAAAAGAAATAAAAGGAATACAAATTGGAAAACAAGAAGTAAAACTGTCACTGTTTGCAGGTGACATGATACTGTACATAGAGAATCCTAAAAATGCCACCAGCAAACTACTAGAGCTAAACAAGGAATTAGGTAAAGTTGCGGGATACAAAGTTAATGCACAGAAATCTCTTGCATTCCTATACACTAATGATGAAAAATCTGAAAGAGAAATTATGGAAACACTCCTATTTACCATTGCAACAAAAAGAATAAAATATCTAGGAATAAACCTACCTAGGGAGACAAAAGACCTGTATGCAGAAAACTATAAGACACAGATGAAAGAAATTAAAGATGATACCAACAGATGGAGAGATATACCATGTTCTTGGACTGGAAGAATCAACGGTGTGAAAATGACTATACTACCCAAAGCAATCTACAGATTCAATGCAATCCCTATCAAATTACCAATGGCATTTTTTACAGGACTAGAACAAATCATCTTAAAATTTGTATGGAGCCACAAAAGACCCCAAATAGCCAAAGCAGTCCTGAGGGATAAAAACAGAGCAGGAGGAATCAGGCTCCCTGACTTCAGACTATACTACAAAGCTACAGTAATCACACAATATGGTACTGGCACAAAAACAGAAACATAGATCAATGGAACAAGATAGAAAGCCCAGAGATAAACACACACACCTATGGTCAGCTAATCTATGACAAAGGAGGCAAAGATATACAATGGAGAAAAGACAGTCTCTTCAATAAGTGGTGCTGGGAAAACTACATGTAAAGAATGAAATTAGAACACTCCCTAACACCATACATAAAAATAATCTCAAAATGGATTCGAGACCTAAATATAAGACTGGAAACTATAAAACTCTTAGAGGAAAACATAGGAAGAATACTCTTTGACATAAATCACAGCAAGATCTTTTTTGATCCACCTCCTAGAGCAATGGAAATAGAAACAAAAATAAACAAATGGGACCTAATGAAACTTCAAAGCTTTTGCACAG
>NC_041234.1:41480176-41511068 GCF_002837175.3 Physeter macrocephalus | reverse complement strand
AGAAAAAGAAATAAAAGGAATACAAATTGGAAAACAAGAAGTAAAACTGTCACTGTTTGCAGGTGACATGATACTGTACATAGAGAATCCTAAAAATGCCACCAGCAAACTACTAGAGCTAAACAAGGAATTAGGTAAAGTTGCGGGATACAAAGTTAATGCACAGAAATCTCTTGCATTCCTATACACTAATGATGAAAAATCTGAAAGAGAAATTATGGAAACACTCCTATTTACCATTGCAACAAAAAGAATAAAATATCTAGGAATAAACCTACCTAGGGAGACAAAAGACCTGTATGCAGAAAACTATAAGACACAGATGAAAGAAATTAAAGATGATACCAACAGATGGAGAGATATACCATGTTCTTGGACTGGAAGAATCAACGGTGTGAAAATGACTATACTACCCAAAGCAATCTACAGATTCAATGCAATCCCTATCAAATTACCAATGGCATTTTTTACAGGACTAGAACAAATCATCTTAAAATTTGTATGGAGCCACAAAAGACCCCAAATAGCCAAAGCAGTCCTGAGGGATAAAAACAGAGCAGGAGGAATCAGGCTCCCTGACTTCAGACTATACTACAAAGCTACAGTAATCACACAATATGGTACTGGCACAAAAACAGAAACATAGATCAATGGAACAAGATAGAAAGCCCAGAGATAAACACACACACCTATGGTCAGCTAATCTATGACAAAGGAGGCAAAGATATACAATGGAGAAAAGACAGTCTCTTCAATAAGTGGTGCTGGGAAAACTACATGTAAAGAATGAAATTAGAACACTCCCTAACACCATACATAAAAATAATCTCAAAATGGATTCGAGACCTAAATATAAGACTGGAAACTATAAAACTCTTAGAGGAAAACATAGGAAGAATACTCTTTGACATAAATCACAGCAAGATCTTTTTTGATCCACCTCCTAGAGCAATGGAAATAGAAACAAAAATAAACAAATGGGACCTAATGAAACTTCAAAGCTTTTGCACAGCAAAGGAAACCATAAACAAGATTAAAATATAACCCTCAGAATGGGAGAAAATATTTGCAAACGAATCAACGGACAATGGATTAATCTCCAAGATTTTCAAGCAGCTCATGCAGCTCAATATTAAAGAAACAAACAACCCAGTCTAAAACTGGGCAGAAGACCTAAATAGGCATTTCTCCAAAGCAGAGATACAGATGGCCATGAAGCACATGAAAAGCTGCTCAACATCACTAATTATTAGAGAAATGCAAATCAAAACTACAATGAGGAATCACCTCACACCAGTTAGAATGGGCATCATCTGAAAATCTACAAACAACAAATGCTGGAGAGGGTGTGGAGGAAAGGGAACCCTCTTGTACTGTTGGTGGGAATGTAAATTGATACAGCCACTATGGAGAACAGTATGGAGGTTCCTTAAAATCTAAAAATAGAATTACCATATGATCCAGCAATCCCACTACTGGGCATATACCCTGAGAAAACCATAATTCAAAAAGATACATGCATCCCAATGTTCATTGCAGCACTATTTACAATAGCCGGGCCATGGAAGCAACCTAAATGCCCATTGACAGACGAATGGATAAGGAAGTTGTGGTACATATATGCATTGGAATATTACTCAGCCATAAAAGGAACGAAATTGTGTCATTTGTTGAGATGTGGATGGATCTAGAGACTTTCATACAGAGTGAAGTAAGTCAGAAAGAGAAAAGCAAATATTGTATATTAATGCATCTGTGGAACCTAGAAAAATGGTACAGATGAACTGGTTTGCAGGGCAAATTTGAGACACAGATGTAGAGAACAAACATACGGACACTAAGGGGGGTTGGGGATGGTGGTGTGCTGAATTGGGCGATTGGGATTGACATGATACACTGTTGTGTATAAAATTGATGACTAAAAAGAACCTGCAGTATAAAAAAACAAACAAACAAAAACAACTAATACTAAACTTTCTTTGGGTTATTTTTATGGAAGTATGTTAATATAAATGTTTCAGACATTACATGAAATTTCTAAAAATCTTATATGTTCTGGTATAATGTTATGCCATAATTCTAGTTATTACTTTAAAATGTATATCTCAGAAATAACTAAATTTCCTTGTCAATTGCATTATTTTTATGAACTTTCAACAAATCTTTAACCGTGGTCATTTTTAAGTCTTTTGTCATTTACAGACAGTTCTGGGTGTACTCTGATGCTTTTGCAAAAATGTTCCTATAAAAGGTTTTCATCTTCAAGGAATTCATGGAAAAGACTCTGACAAGTACAGGTTTCTGGTAACTGACTATATTGCTGAACTGAATGAATATGCATTTTCAGAAATCTAATGGAAAACTGATGAATTCATAAAAGTGCTAACAAAAGATAAAGACGAAAAAAAATTAATTACATGGGACTGAGTGAACTGATGATTATAATTTTTGTGACTTTCTGTTTGAATAAAAACAAATCCCACAAGGACTCAGAGGCAAAAAATATACAAATCAATTTTCACTGCAAAGTAAAGGAGCTGTTATAGTGGAGGATTACTGGACTGAATGTCAATATTATGACATAGTATGAGTGTGTCTTGTGTTTGGTAATTGCAATCATTGTTGCTTTTGTTGTGGTCATCCATTTCCAATGCTTGGTGTCAGTTTATTTATCTCTTGTAAAAATAAAATACAGTGTGTGTGTGTGTGTGTGTGTGTGTGTGTGCGTGTGTGTGTGTGTGTGTGTGTGTGTGAAAAAAAAAAAATAAAATAAATTTTTAAAAAAGAGAAGAAAAATGCTCAGGGATGACTAAGGTTGCCTATATTTACCTGGAGAAAACATATATGGGTGCCCATGAATGTCTGATGAGTACTTAAGAAATATGGTCTGAGTTCACTTTTGCAATAGATGCTCAACAAATTGGTTTGGGATCAGATGAGTGTTTACCAGACAGTAAGAAAAATAAAAAGGATTGGCTGCTCAAAAAAAAAAAAAAGATTCTGGGAAATGTAGGCATCAAGTCATGAAAAGAGTGTATCAGCTTACAAGTTAGACTCCAGTTCAAAACATGACTCTACCATTTACTTACGGTGTGACCTTGAATAGTTAATGAATCTCAGTGTCTTATCTGTAACATTGGGATAATTCTTACTTCATAAAGCTACTGTAAAAATTCAAGGCAGTTGTAAAGCATTCTGTACATCATCTATGCTCCATGAATGGTAATTTCTTTAGGTGACTCTGTTAAGTCACATAGCTGGTTGGTAGTAACAAGGAAATTGGACCTCCTCATGTCCAGTTGTCTAGTTGTTGTTTCCTTTTATTTAGACATCTAATGTGTTCAATTCCAGCAAGCATTTAAGAAAACTTTTACATCATACCCTTATTATTCCTTTTTATATGTCTTTCAAAATAAAATTAATTGATTACAGGAAAAATCATACTACTATACTTGGTTCTAACAGTTGTTATTTGATCTATACACACTTAAATATGTAGTGATATTATAACTAAAATCTGTGTTTCATTAGACATTGTGTGTTTTATACCATAAATGTCTTATCATTGTATATCCCTCACAAATACTTGCCTACTGTGTAATCTTATCCTTTTGCCTTCAATATGCAGTAAGACCAAGTTTTATGATTATATAATTTTTAATCCAGATGTTAAATGTTCATGTACATGTTCTTTCCAAAGACTTTTGAAAACTATAATAAACAAACAAACGAAAGAACAGATATGTGTACCCAGTTGTGTAATATTTTGGCACAGATCAGTTTCCCTCAAGAAGAGGACGTCTGTAAGAAGGCTGATGGATGTGCCAAGATTATTTTCTCAGGCTTGACAATGCTGACAACATTTATTTCCAGTCGAAGGTGGTTCTGCTGGGAATATGTTTCTGGTGGAGCAAGCCTGTTGTCAACACTCACTCCCAATTTTACGGGGTAGGAACTAGAAGAAACTACACTGCTCTTATTTGTGGAAAGAACATATGCTTTGGAATCAGTCAGGGTTTTAAACCCTGGCTTAGCCATTTCCTAGATGTGTGACCTTGGGTGTAACCTACCCTCTGTGAGTCTGTTTCCTCAACTGTAACATTTGAATAAAAAGAGTGCATATGTAAAAATAAATAATAATAATAAATAAACATGTCGAAGTGAAATATTGGATCAAGAAGAAATCATTTCTTGAATTCCTTTGTTCCTTGAATTCCTTTTTTCCCCAAGAAACCCAAATCATCCAAATCATTCCCCAATTGAGATATCTAAATTTTAAGAAAGCAAAATTATTTTAATTAAATGTTTAAATAGTGTTCAATAGAGCTAATATATTAATTTGTATCTGATTTATGATATAGTTGAGATATATTTTATATGCAAATGTGCTATATGTAGGATTTATATGAAATTAATTAATATGAATAGTAGATCAAGTAATCAATGTGTATAGTAAAATTATGACAACTTTATAGGAATGGCAATATTATTTTCCCATTTCTAAATAATACCGAGGTTTAAATTCTTTGTATCCTCAATTTTATGACAGATTGGTGACCATATCAACAGCACACTTAATTGGTATTTCCATTCCAAAGCAGATAAGCACAATTTTTTCTTTTAATTCTTAAGTTTTAGAGGATACTGGAACCTGCCTGGTGGGGAGCACTAGGCTGCTAATAGTGGAAAACAAGGAGGTGACAAGAAAGTTTATTGAAGAATATCCATCTTAATAATAATAGCAAGTATTTCTATAGTGCTTATTATGCCAGGAACTGGATCTAATTTTAAGCCAGTTCCAGATATTAACTCAATCTAATTCTCATTGCAGCCCTAAGAGGTAGTTATAATTATCATCATCTCCATTTTCCAGATGAGAAGACTAAAGCTCAGAGAAGGGAAATGATTTGTCCATCTGTCAAACCGCTAAAAATGTCAGAGCCCAGACATGAACCCAGGCAGCTTGACTGCGGAGTCTGGGTGCCTCGCTATTCTGCGTACTTCCACCAGTGCGAAGAAACGAAGGAATATCTGGGGCAGCCAAGCTAGGCAATTATATGGAGTCTATGCAAGGGGATTTTGAAGGCTCAGGGAAGGGACATTTGCCTTCCCACTCACCTCGCTAACTATTTACTTGCTGATGCCTAATGTTTCATTTATTGTGATTCATTTATTGGACTTAAGATTTGGCCCACTGTTTATAATGCAACCAACCCCTAGGTGAGGTAACAGTAAGACCTAGGAGTTATTTTTATTTTCCCAGTCTGTTTTCATTTTTATTTTATGAGTGTCACTTTTCATTGTACAGTTTTGGTCTTTATATAGTTGAATCTCTCCATATTTTCCATATGTCACTGTGGCTTTACAACTTATCATCCCTCTAAACCTCTACTATAATTAAAGCTGATTTTGCCCTGGACTCAGGGGAGACAAACTCCAACCTTCACATCATAAGTTCCAATGTCTACTTTGAGATATCTAAATAAAACCTCTATCATTGTCTTCTTGAGCATAAATCAAAACAACTTATCATTTTTCATGCTCTGATCCTGTTTCTGTTCACTGAATTCTTTCCAAATTTGGGGGCACAAAATGACTGAGAATTAGGAGGAGTGGAGAGGAAGGTGAAAGGTATTAACATGAATTTCTACTATATTTCAGCCATTGTGCTAGGTGCATTTTCACACGTTATCTCTTTTCATCTAATACGTAAACATCTCTATGAGGTGGGTAGGGACCTATAGGTGGTTTCAGGGTGTTCCAGACTGGGAAAGGTATGAGGGGACCCTGGCAAGATTCAGCCCTTCTGGAAGCCCAGATGCATACCCAGTCCTGGAAATATAAAGAAAGCAGTTAGGGCTTCCCTGGTGGCGCAGTGATTGAGAGTCTGCCTGCCGATGCAGGGGACACAGTTTCGTGCCCTGGTCCGGGAAGATCCCACATGCCACGGAGCAGCTGGGCCCGTGAGCTATGGCCGCTGAGCCTGCGCGTCCGGAGCCTGTGCTCCGCAATGGGAGAGGCCACAACAGTGAGAGGCCCGCGTACCGCAAAAAAAAAAAAAAAAAAAAAAAAAGCAGTTAAAATGAGGATATGAAGGTTATTGGAAACAAGACATACAGTTTGGTCATCCTCAAAGAGGTAAGAGTTGAAGGATGATGGAAGGGGTACTGTCAGTTCCCTGTGGGAGAAAGCAGAAGAAAAAAAAGATTTGATGTCAGTACCTTGGTGATTACTTCTATTTTGAAGTCAGGAGAAAGAAAAAGAACTAAAGAAGGAAAAGCGCACTCAGAGAAGAAGGCGATAAGGGCAGTGCTGTGGCTTGATAGTCAAGGGAAGAAACCCCATTTCAGCATGACATCACTCTGGGAACATGACTGTGACCATCTCCTCTTGCAACAATACAGACAGAGCCCAGTAGCTAGCCTGCTGCTCTGCTACCATAGATGCCAATGAGAAATAGATTGCAACAAAAATGAAACACAGATGAAAGCATTTGGTGAACAGTAAACATACTCACACACAGGTGAACACATGTATTGGCAAATCCTTCTGACCATTACCAGCTTATTTTTTGGTGGAAGGGAATTATCCAAGGAGTCAGAAAAATTTCAAAGATAATTAACCAGCTCCTTTTGCTGCCCAGCAGTCCTAAAGGATACTATTTACAGCATCATAGAATCCCAAAATGACTGAGCTAGAGTACCAGACCAAATAGTCCAATCCCTTTGTGTTAGAAATGTGGGAACAAAAGCCCAGAGAAAGGAACAGACCTGCACAAGGCCACACAGGGAGTTAATGGCAAAGCTGGACAGAGAATCCAGGTCTCCTGCCTCCTTTTCCTCCCATTTGAGTGATTCTGAGTAAATGAGAAATGAATGAGGAAAGGATTGGTGGCAAATGTTTCCAGTAAGTTGATGAATTTTTAACAGCATATCTGGTAAAAAATAGAATCTCAAGAATGTCAGCACTACAGAAGTCCCTAGAGTTCATCATCTAGTGTGATGTTATTTTATAAATGAGGAAACAGACCCAGAGAAGGCTTAGCTGTTTAGTGGTGCAGCCAGTCCCTCAACATAGCTCTCCTGCTTTCTTAGTCTACCTCTCTTCATGGAAGTTGATCAGCACAGATTTAGAAAACCTGCATAAATTTATTTAAGAAACAAGTACAACAAAAGTAGTTGTTCACATGATTTCTCACCTCTCCTGATCAGAATGCAAGCGCTGTGGGGACAAACATATAAGGAAAAAGTTCAAGGAAATGAGAGAATGACTACATCATTTAGAAGAGGATAAATAGGAAAGGACAAGGGTAGATGGGCTAAATGACTCACATCTACTGGGGGTTGGGAGGATGGATGACACAGTGAAATAAACCAGAGAGGGCCTTAGGCTTACATCTTGTTGGGCTTAGAAAATGAGGCTTTAAGCATGTATTCTCTGTTAGGTATTTTATTTTAAGTTCTAGGGGACATTAGAGAGTTCTATGCTATTGTTGTAAAGATGGTAAGACTAAGGCAGTGAGTGTAAGAGCTGGAATGTGAATCCAAGGTCCTGGACTTTGCAGCCAGTGTTTCTTCTCCTCCCTTGTGTTCTGGAGGAAGCTGGTAATGTTTATTAAGAAAATTCAGTAGATGTATACCAGGCTACTTTTCTAATAGGGTTTTTCACAATAGGGTTTACAGACTTGGAGTGGGGCTCCCCTACTCTACCAGCTCTTCTTTATACCTTGCACTTTACATGTGGAGGATCTAGGTCAGTGACTTTGGGTAGTTGAGAAAGGATAGAGAAGTGAGAAAGTTCAGTGACACAAAGCCATCAAAAATAGCAAAAGTCTCAGCTGAAACATTGCCTGAAAATACCTAGCACAATCCATGTAGGCAGATGCAAATTATATGCTAATTACCCACAATTCCCATCTACTAGGGGAATCTTGGTTAAGGCTTCAATTACTCCCCCCCATTATATGAATTAATAGGCCAGATTAATTGAAGGGATGAAGGACGTGCAAGTTTCTGGAAGAGTGAAAATGGGATTACCTATCTCTGCCCCTAACTCACTGGTTGGCCCGAAGCAGGTCAATTACAATTTCTGCTCTTCAGTTTTTCCATGTGCCACATGTGGGGTCCCTCCAATTCTAACATCCTATGGTTATCTTCCAGTCTTTCCTGTCTCAGTGAATGGCACTACCCTATTACCCAGGCTAAAAATCCAGAAGTCATTTTAGATGCCCCTATCTTTCTCTCCGTACTTCCTCATCCCATCTGTGAGCTAATCATATCAGTTATGCATCCAACAATATGTTTCCCATCAGTCTATTTTTCTTTATATGCACTGTTATACTCCAATCCAAGTCACCATCATCTATTTCCTGGATAACTGCAATAATCTCTTGGCTGGTTTTCCTGCTGCCATTATTGTCCCAATACAATCTATTTTCAGAGCAGTCAGAGTGATCTTTAAAAACTAGATGATGTCACTCCCTTACTTAAAACACTCAATGGCTGCCTATTGTAAGTAGAATAAAATCCAAACTCCTCACCATGATTTACAAGATACTGTTTGTCTCTGCCTTCCTCAGTCTACTACTGTTCCCCTCAATCAGCCAGAGCCCTGCCTACTTTCTTTCACAGGCCAAGCATGTTCCTGCTTTAGGACCATTGCACTGGCTATTCCCTCTGTCTGGAATACTCTTTCTCCAGATCATTGCATGGCTGACTCCTTCTCAGGTCTCTAATCCAATGTCTTCCCTGAAGAAAATCCTTCTCTGACATCCTAACTTAAACATTTCTTATTCTGCCACCACTCTATTCCATTATCTTCCTTTTTAAAATTTTATTTATTTTTAAAAATTATTATGGGGTGTTATTCATTTACAATGCTGTGTTAGTTTCAGGTGTACAGCAAAGTGAATCTGTTATACAAATACATATATCCACTCTTTTTTAGATTCTTTTCCCACATAGGCCATTACAGAGTATTGAATAGAGTTCCCTGTGCTATACAGTAGGTCCTTACTAGTTATCTATTTTATATATAGCAGTGTGTATGTGTCAATTCCAATCTTCCAATTTATCCCTCTCCCTTCCCTTACCCCCTGGTAACCATAGTTTATTTTATACATCTGCAACTCTATTTCGGCTTTGTAGATAAGTTCATTTGTAGCCTTCTTTTAGATTCCACATATAAGTAATACCATATATTTGTCTTTCTGTGTCTGACTTACTTCACTCAGTATGAGAATCTCTAGGTCCATACATATTGCTGCTGGAGTAATATTCCACTGTATATATGTACCACATCTTCTTTATCCGTTCCTCTGTTGATGGTCATTTGGGTTGCTTCCATGTCTTGGCTATTGTAAATAGTGCTGCAATGAACATTGGGGTGCACGTATCTTTTCAAATTACGATTCTCTCTAGATATATGGCCACGAGTGGGATTGCAGGATCATATGGTAGCTCTATTTTCAGTTTTTTAAGGAACCTCCATACTGTTCTCCATAGTGGCTGTGCCAGTTTGCATTCCCACCAACAGTGTAGGAGGGTGCACTTGTCTCCATTATCTTCTTTTTGTTTATTTATTGGCCTATCTCTACCTAAAATTATCATATTTATTTGTTTGTTTTCTTTTCCATGATTATTGTCTGGCACCTCTCACTAGAAACTAAACTTCATGAGGGGAGCAATAGAACATAGTGGTTAAGAACATGGCTTCTGGAGTTGGACTGTCTAAATTCAAATCCCAGTTCTGCCACTTATTAGCTGAGTGGCCCTGGGAAAGTTATTTAAATTCTCTATGTCTCAGCTTCCTCTTCTGTAACATGGGGACAGTAACAGTAATACTTCATAGGGTCGTTGCAAGGATTAAACTGAATTAATACATGCAAAGCACTATATCTCTAGTGCCTAGAAGAGTGTCTGGCATGTAGCAGGTGCCTAAGAAGTATTTAATGGCTGACTGAATGAATGAATCCTGATGCCTCCTGCTCCTTCCCTCCTTTCCTGTCTAGTTTCCTCTCATGACTCTTCCTTCAGGAAGCTTTCCCTGACTGTTCCCTACTTGCTAGGACTAAGTTTGTACTCCTATTTTGTGTGCTCACAGAACCCAGACTTCTTGCAATCCTTAATTGCTGGGTATAGTTGTATATTTATGTGTGTGTGATCTTTGTAATAACTTGTCTCTTTAACTACAAGCTTGGTGAGGGAAGGGCCTATGTCTGTCATATCTACTATGGGGTCTCTTCTGCCTAGCATAGTGCCTGACACAAAAGGTACACAATAAATATTTCTTGGCTGAATGACTCAAAAACTTTGGCTCATTTTTCTCTTAGAAATGCTGATTAAGAAACATGACTTCAGAAATTTAGTATTTTGCAGCACTTTTAAAATTAATTTTTATTGGAGTATAGTTGTTTTACAATGTTGACTTACTTTCTGCTGTTCTGCAAAGTGAATCAGTTATATCTATATATATATATTCCCTCTTTTTTAGATTTCCTTCCCATTTAGGTCACGACAGAACATTGAGTAGAGTTCCTGTGCTGTACATTAGGTTCTCATTAGTTACCTATTTTATATATAATAATGTATATATGTCAATCCTGATCTCCCAATTCATCCCACCTCCCCCCTTACCCCTAGGTAACCATAAGTTTGTTCTCTACAACTGTGTTTCTATTTCTGCTTTGCAAATGAGTTCATCTGTACCATTTTTCTAGATTCCACATATAAGTGATATTATACAATATTTGTTTTTCTCTTTCTGACTAACTTCACTTTGTGTGACAGTCTCTAGGTCCCTCCATGTCTCTGCAAATGAGACTATTTCGTTCCTTTTTTATGGCTGAGTAAGATTCCATTGTATATATGTACCACATCTTCTTTATCCATTTCTCTGTTGATGGACATTTAGGTTGCTTCCAAGTCCTGGCTATTGTAAATAGTACTGCATTGAATATTGGGGTGCATGTGTCTTTTTGAATTATGGTTTCCTCTGGGTATATGCCCAGGAGTGGATTGCTGGGTCATATGGTAGTTCTATTTTTAGTTTTTTGAGGAACTTCCATACTTTTCTCCATAGTGGCTGTATCAATTTACATTCCCACCAACGGTGCAAGTGGGTTCCCTTTTCTCCACACCCTCTCCAGCATTTATTGTTTGTAGATTGTTTGTTGATGGCCATTCTGACCGGTGTGAGGTGACACCTCATTGTAGTTTTGATTTGCATTTCTCCAATAATTAGTGATGTTGAGCATCTTTTCATGTATTTGTTGGTTATCTGTATGTCTTCCTTGGAAAAATGTCTATTTAGGTCTTCTGCCCATTTTTGGATTGGGTTTTTGTTTTTTTGATATTGGGCTGAATGAGCTGTTTGTATACTTTGGAGATTAATCCTTTGTCAGTTGCTTCATTTGCAAATATTTTCTCCCATTCTGACTGTTGTCTTTTCCTTTTGTTTATGGTTTCCTTTGCTGTGCAAAAGCTTTTAAGTTTAATTAGGTCCCATTTGTTTATTTTTATTTTCATTACTCTAGGAAGTGGGTCAAAAAGGATCTTGCTGTGATTTATGTCATAGAGTGTTCTGCCTGTGTTTTCCTGTAAGAGTTGTATAGTATCCAGCCTTATATTTAGGTCTTTAATCCATTTTGAGTTTATTTTTGTGTATGGTGTTAGGGTGTATTCTAATTTCATTCATTTACATGTAGCGGTCAAGTTTTCCCAGAACCACTTATTGAAGAGACTGTTTTTTCTCCATTGTATATTCTTGCCTCCTTTGTCATAGGTTAGGTGACCATAGGTGCATGGGTTTATCTCTGCGTTTTCTATCTTGTTCCATTGATGTATATTTCTGTTTTTGTTTTGCTAGTACCATACTGTCTTGATTACTGTAGCTTTGTAGTATAGTCTGAAGTCAGGGAGCCTGATTCCTCCTGCTCTGTTTTTATCCCTCAAGATTGTTTTGGCTATTCAGGGTCTTTTGTGTTTCCATATAAATTGTAAATTTTCTTGTTCTAATTCTGTGAAAAATGCCATTGGTAATTTGATAGGGATTGCATTGAATCTGTAGATTGCTTTGGGTAGTATAGTCATTTTCACAACATTGATTCTTCCAATCCAAGAACATGGTATATCTCTCCACCTGTTGGTATCATCTTTAATTTCTTTCATCAGTGTCTTATAATTTTCTGCATACAGGTCTTTTGTCTCCTTAGGTAGGTTTATTCCTAGGTATTTTATTCTTTTTGTTGTGATGGTAAATGGGATTGTTTCCTTATTTTTTCTTTCAGATCGTTCATTGTTATTGTATAGGAATGAAAGAGATTTCTGTGTATTAATTTTGTGTCCTGCAACTTTACTAAATTCATTGATTAGCTCTAGTAGTTTCCTGGTGGCATCTTTAGGATTTTCTACATAGAGTATCATATCATCTGCAAACAGTGACAGTTTTATGTCTTCTATTCCAATTTAGATTCCTTTTATTTCTTTTTCTTCTCTGATTGCTATAGTTAGGACTTCCAAAACTGTATTGAATAATAGTGGCAAGAGTGGACATCCTTGTCTTGTTCCTGATCTTAGAGGAAATGGTTTCAGTTTTTCACCACTGAGCATGACGTTTTCTGTGGGTTTGTCATATATGGCCTTTATTATGTTGAGGTAGGTTTCCTCTATGCCCATTCTCTGGAGAGTTTTTTATCATAAATGGGTGTTGATTTTTTTGAAAGCTTTTTCTGCATCTATTGAGATTTTCATATGGTTTTTATCCTTCAGTTTCTTAATATGGTGTGTCACATTGCTTGATTTGCATATATTGAAGAATCCTTGCATCCGTAAGATAAATCCCACTTGATCATGGTGTATTTTCCTTTTAATGTGTCCTTGGATTCTGTTTGCTAGTATTTTGTTGAAAACTTTATTGTCTATGTTTATCATTGATATTGGCCTGTAATTTTCTTTTTTTTGTGACATCTTTGTCTGGTTTTGGTGTCAAGGTGATGGTGGCCTTATAAAATGAGCTTGGGAATGTTCCTCCCTCTGCAATTTTTTTTTATCATCACGTTTTGAAAGGCAATTCAGATTGAAAGTTGTTGTTGCATCTCTGCCTCCTGTCTTAGTTCAGTTCATTATTTAAACAGAGGGAAAGATGTATGAATTCAAACATTCTGGCCTCCACTCTTTAAATCTTGATCTGTTCCCTGAAAGTATCAAGTTAAGAAGAAACTGGCTCACTTTCCCTTTGCTAACTCCTTACATTTTAATGGTATTCATCCCAACATATCCTGCCTCCTTACCTGTTTCTTAGTAATAAGGAGAATATTGATCCTGATAGGACTGAGCTATTTTATTCCCACCACCTCAAATCAATGAACTTTTTCTAATAAAATAACACATTATAACTCAGTGCTAGCACAACTCCAAAATATTCTCTCATCTGTTACAGCCTTCCAATCAACTGAGAGTCATTGAACACCTCTTACTATATGGCTACCAGCTTGGCTTGAAGATACTGTTTGAAGTACTGCTTCAGGAGCAAGAGCAGATGGTCTGGTTTCTTTCTATTCCCCTCTCTTTACCTGTAACATTTACCTTCCTCTCACTGCTAGCCTGATTTCTTACAACTCAGAAAAGTGCAGGTGAGACACCTGTTATTAAAGATGTCAAGAAGCCAAGACAAATCCATGAAAGCTACAAGGCTTATGGACCCTTTTCTTAATTGGATATTTTAACTGTTACAAATAGCGCAAAACTTATTCCAAGCTCCAGATGCTTCCAGGACCCCTTTACCTAGATTAACTGTCATCTCCCTTTAATGTCCTTGGATTGGGAGCATGCAACACACTTGGCCCTCTGCAGGCTCCCTTTATTGGGTGTAATATCTGACTCAAGTAACAGAGGACTTTGGATTCCATTGGGATAGCAGCAGCTTGATACAGGTAGTGTGGGGCTATGGGAAGAGCACAAGTCCCTGAGTCAAGGGTTCTGTTTCTGCATCAGACAGGCTGGTTTACCTTGGATAAGTCCATTGACTCTCTTGGCCTTGTTCCTCATCTGTGAAATAGGGTTTTGGTGAGGCTTGAAAGACATTTGCCAAATTGCTTTGAAAATCATATTGTAAATCTATTAACACATTTAACTGAAACAGATACAAAACTATCTCTAGACCCTTACCAGACGTGTGAACACAGCATAAGGTAAATATTCTAAGAGGAAGTGGATGGCAGAAGAAGAGAAATTAGTTTTAAAACCTCAGAGGCCGTTCCTAAATTTTTCCCTCCACATCCCCATGCACACCTTCCATTTCTCTTCAAACAAGAGTTAACTTACAAAGTGATATTTTGACATAAATATATACATTTAAGATGCCATTTTACTTTTGTTCTTCATATTTTTTCATAGATATTCCCAAGTCCCTTGGTCCAACCTGAGCCCAGGCTCTAGCTTTGTAACTTACTTTGTGGCCTTGGCCAAGCCAGTTTTCCAGAGTCAGTTTTCTTCCTTGTAAAAACAGATAAATCTACTTATCCCCTTCACAGAGATTGAGAGAATGAAATGAGGGACTGTACATACAGCTCTCAGCACAGTAGCTGATACATGCCAGGCACTTACATGGATTTGTTCCCTTCCCCCTCCTCTTATAGAACAGGGCTGCAGCAAATTCTTGGCTCTGGACTCTAAGGTAGAGTAGCTCAGACCCACAGTCTTTCTGACCAACCAACTCAATAGTCTTCAAATGCCTGCTAGTGACACTACAAGACAAGGATCTTCAAGACCACAAGGAAACTGTTAGGCTGGACACCATGGAGAATTTCCTGGTTGTGAAAGTTATTATTTCTGGGATCCAAAGAAGAGAAGGGCTTCAGTTCCTTCCCTAGAAAACTCTTAAAATCAGTGTGGATATCCAGAATGTCATGAGACTCATGTTCTACTATTGTCCCACTCCTCAAAATATCAAGCCCTGTATTTAGCACTATCTGGGAATGATCTCACTGAGTACTTACAATGGGCCTTTGAGGTGGGGCTAAGTAGGTCCATTTTTCAGATTAGGAAACTGAGGCCTAGAAAAAGAAAGGGCAAGATCAATCAGAGAGAGCTCCAGCTTACTTTTAGTTGGGAATGAGTCAAAGTCCTCCATGTGTCCAAAACCCAGCTCTCTGGGCCTCTCCATTCTCTCTGAGCAATTACCTCTTCTTACATGCTCTCATCTCCTCCCAGTCATTCTCCACTTTGCCTCTAGAGTCACCTCCCTTAGACACCCTTCCAACCTTACCACTCCCGTGCTTTGAAACATAAAATAACTTGGCATTACTTAGCACAATTAATAAATGTGTATTGGATGAATGTGTGCCTATACGATTAAATCCAAACTCCATTTTGGATTAAGTTAAAGGTCTTTCACAACCTGGTTCCAACCTAGCTTTTCTAGGTACATCTCCCATTTCTCTTTCCCACTTCCCCACTTCATATATGAACCTTATGTTCCAGACACCTTGGCCCACTTGTCCTTTCCTTTCTATATGTGTCGTGCCCTATCCTGGAAAGTCAGTCCTCCCCAGTGGACTGGAAAATTCTCAGTTGTATTTTGAGACCTATTTACATCTTCTCTGCTCAGATTACACTTTATCCATTTCTGTATTATGACAGCACAATGCACTGTAATTAATGGGTTACTTTTCATTCTCTCCTGCTCCTCAAAGCCAAGGACTTGCTTTTATTTATCTTTGCTTCACCCAGTGCCTCCCCCAGTACCTCCTTCGTTGACTGACAAAGTTTGAACTCAGTAACTAGAATGGATGGAGGGCTGGAAGGAACGTGGTCAACTCCTCCCCATCCTTCAGCCTTAGCAGCTGCTCCCTCCTCCCTTCCACCTCTTCTCCACCTCCAACTGAATGCCAAAGCCACGAGTTCCCAGACAGCTGCCAGAACACTCAACATCTCGCTCGCATAGGCCAAACGAATATCACTATTCCCTTGTACTCCTCACGACCTTTGACATAATTATCTGTGACAAATTGACTTAAAGTGCAGCTGCAGGAAGAGAAACAGGAATGTCTCGCTTGGCCTTCTGGGAGTTGTAGTCCTGCAGGCCCCCGGGCTGCCTGGCTGGTCCTGGAGCTGCGGACTACAGCTCCCAGGCCTTCTCCATGTCCCTACCGCACAGGCTCAGAGCCCCATGCCGGGAGGAGGTGGTTACATTGTGTCTATTGTATCCGTGGGCTTGTGTGTTTGTACATTTCTCAGGACGTGAAAGTGAGAGTGAAAAGCATGGCAGATGAACAAGAAATCATGTGCAAATTGGAAAGCATTAAAGAGATCAGGTAAGTGGAACTTTGCAGCGCCCTCCCAGTCCCCTCTGAAGCTACCCAAATCCCTCACTGCGGGAGAGGGCTGCTAGCTACGGAAAGTGTCTATTGTTGGGCTACTTGCGGAGGGGGACTGAAAAGGATCCCATTCACTACGGAATTCAAGGATGGGAATGAGGCAGGGGAGAGTAGGAACTGAGACTAGCAGAGAGAGAGAGAGGCAGACAGAGAAACAGACCGACCGAGAGGGATCTCTTGCCAGATGTGTCTGAGATAGCCAGATGCAGACACACGGTGTAAGTGTGTTTGTGTTGGGGGGGGGCGGGGGTGGGTGGGTGTTGGTCCCAAGACAGCTTTATGCTTCTTGGGTGGGAGTTGGGAGAATGGCATTGTTGGATCCATTATTTTTTAAAGTGTTTGTAGGCTCCAAGGTGTATTTGGCTCCTTGCTCTTTAGGTCTCTAGATTTTTTTTTTTTTTCAGTCTTCTGTTCAACTTCAGGACCTCGAGCTCGGGCGAGCCTTTTGAGAGCAGAGTCTAACACATCGGGGCTGGTGGCGGCTGCCGGGGGCCGCAGACTGGGGATGCGTAGGAATCCCTGCAGGCCAGGACAGGGAGGACAGAGAGCACTCGCTCTTATGTATTTTTTGCTTTCATTCACCACTTTCTTCCTCTCCTACCCGGTGCTTGGGAAGGGGGATGGGAGTGATGGAAACTGGGGAGGCAGTTGCCGCCTGCAACAGTTGCTCTCAGGCCCCAGAGGTGATGGGCTAATGGGCGGGACGCAAAGTGCGCGTTGCCTGCGTCCCCTACCCCTTTTCTCCAGGAGTGGCATTGGCTAGGCGATGATACTGTCCTTGCTCAGAGCAAAATAACGCCAGTTGAGTGGACTGCCTGGGCCAATACCAGGCCTTCCTTCACCCGCTCTTCTCTGCCAGGACCCCCTCCCTGCCACCGACCCAACTCTGCCTCGGCTTCCACCCTCCTTCTGAGGGTGCCCTGGGTTGGGCCGTTCCCTTTAGTGTTTTCCAGGCACTTGAAGAAAAATAGGGGAGGATATCAAGTGTGTCCCTTTAAGAAATAAGACTTTGACCAAGAGATTTAACCCTTGGAGTGAATGCCTTGGGTGAGACTCACACATGATGGTGGTGGTGGGGAAGCACCTTGGTTTTTGTCCTTTGCAGGGGTTATATTTCTACTTCTGCTGGAGAGTAAAAGGAAGGGACTATTATTTATTGAGCCCCTGGTGTGCCAAGCCGCTTGACCTACTATTGTGCATTCAGCAATCCTGAGAACTTCCTACACTTCCTTTACAACTGGGAAAATGGAGGCTCAGAAAATTTAAGTAATTTTTCCAGAGCCAAACAGTTTGAAAATGCCAGATTTTGACAAGAACCCAGTCAATTTGTGTGCAGAGGCTCTGGTCTTCCCACTGTATCCCTTCAGGGCCTAAGAAAGGGTAGACCGGGTGTATATTGCAATTTTTTTTCTGCAAAAGAATCAGGATATAGGGAGTGAGACACCTTGGTGCAGGAAAAAGTCAGCTGTCATAATAACAGTGCAGCTAATAAGAAACTTATGCCTGCAAGTGAGGAGCCTAGACTTATTTTTACCAGACTTTAAAGGAATCCCTACCCAACCCCAAGGGAAGGAACAGTTGGGAACAAGGAAAAGTGACCCCTTCTAGTACAGACCAAATGGGGGGCCATGACTTCGACCCTCACCAGTGGTAAACCTGGCATTCCTACCACTACTAGCTGGGATGGGATCCTAAGAGGCCTAAGAGAGGCCAGAACTCTCACCCTCAACCAGCAATAACAAAGAGCCTCTCCCCAACCTGGATGTCAATCAGAGACCCAGTGGAGAACCTGGACTTATACTTCCCCCCTTCCCTGCAAAAGTAGCACATCAGAGGAGGCCTGCAAAGACAAAAGTATTAAGAGAGACCCAGAGTGTCCAAATTTAATTGAAAAAAATTACTTGCCATACCAAGATTATCAGTTTCAGTGGCAAGAGGAAGTAAACAGATGCCAGGGTTGAGAGGACACAGAGGTTGGAATTATCTGACAAGGATTTTAAAGCAGCCATCATAAAAATGCTTCAGGGAGCAACCACAAAACACTTGCAACAAATGATACAATAGAAAATCTCAGCATTTAAATAGAAAGTCTCATAAAGAAATATAAAACACAAAGAAGAACCAAATGGAAGTTTGAAAACTGGAAAAAAAATATCTAAAAACTCAATGGATGGGATCAACAGCAAGACGGAGAAGACAGAGGAAAGAATCAGACAACTTAAACATAAAACAATAGAAATAACCCAGTGTAAACAACAGAGGGAAATTAAATGTAAAAAGAAAAAAAAAGAAAGAAAGAAAGAAAAGAAAAGAAAAGAAGGAATTGAGCAGAGCCAGAGCCTCCAGACTTGTGAGACTATAACAAAAGATCTAATAGTCATGTCAACAGAATCTCAGAAAGAGAGGAGAAATAAGGCAGGACTGGAAGTAGTTGAAGAAGTAGTGGCTTAAAACTTCCCAAACTGAGCAAAGGGCATACATTTCCAGATCCAAGTAGCTAAGCAAACACCATCAAAAAAGACCCAAAGAAGTTCATACCAAGACACATCATAGTCAACCTTCTGAAAACAGAAGCAGAGAAAAGATGTAGGAAACAGTCAAAGAGGAACAACATCTTACCTGTACCTTCAGGGAAAAAAAATAGAAAGTCAGCAGATTCCTCATCAGAAACTGCTGAGGCCCTAGCAGGAAGTAGCACAAGATTTTTCAAGTGCTGAAGGAAAAGAATCATCAACCCAGAATCCTATGTGCAGTGGTAATATCCTTCAGGAATAAAGGGATAATCAAGACATTCTCAGATGAAAGGAAACAGGGAATTTATCAGTAGGAGGTCTACCCTATAAGAATGAAAAAAGTAAGTCTTAAAACAGAAAAGAAACAATAAAAGGAGGAACCTTGTAAGAAAGAGCACAGTAGGCAAAAACATGGGTACATACAACAGAATTTCTTTTCCTCTTGAGTTGTATGAATCCTGTTTGATGATTGGATCAAAATTTATTACACTGTCTCATGTGGTTCTGAATGTATGTAGAGAAAATAGTTAAGACATTTATATTATAAGCAGGGAGTATAAAATAATGTAAAAGGGAGGTAAATTTCCATCTTACTTATCCATTTATCTGTTGATGGACACTAAGGATTCTTCCATATCTTGGCTATTGTAAATTATGCTGCTATGAACACTGGGGTGCATGTAACTTTTTGAATTAGTGTTTTCATTTTCTTTGGATTATATACACAGGAGTAGAATTACTGGATCATATGGTAGTTCTATTTTTAGACTTTTGAGGAAATAAATTCCGTATGTTGTCATTTATATGTGGAATCTAAAAAATAAAACAAATGAATGAACATAGCAAAATACAGAAACAGACTCACAGATATAGAGAACAAACTAGTGGTTACCAACAGGGAGAGGAAAGTGGATGAGGGGCAAGATAAGAGGTAGGGGATTAAGAGAAACAAAATACTATATATAAAATAAATAAGATACAAGGATTGTAAAACACAGGGAAATAGTGCCAATATTTTATAATAACTTCAAATGGAGTATAATCTATAAAAATATTGAATCACTATGCTGTACATTTGAACCTAATATAATATTGCATTTCAACTATGCTTTAGTTAAAAAAAATTATAGATACATCAAAATGAAATTTGAAAAAAATGTTCAAGTCACCCACAGGAAGGCAGGGCAAAGAAAAGAGAAAAACTAAATCAGAGAGAAAAAACAGGTAACAAAAAATAAAATGACAGACTTAGCCTTAACATATCAATAATTATGTTGAATATAAATGGTCTAAATACACCAATGAAATGACAGTCGATTTAAAAACATGACTGAACTATATGAGAAAGGGTCAATCCACGAAGAAGACATAATTCTAGATGTGTATGCAACAAAAGTGATTTAAATTAGCCTTCTTTTGATAATTTTACAGTAATATGCAAAGATTATATCACTTGGTTTAAGAACTGAAAATAGGGAAAGTATTACAAATACAACTCGATTTTCACATGTGGACCGGTAAAACATGTATGAGAGGTGGAGAGAAGGAAGGGGTAGAGAAGGAACTGTAGAAAGGAACTAACATTGGTTGAACACCTACTGATTTCAAAGCTCTTAGCTCATTTAATATTCAACTCTTGCTAATGGAAATCTGTGGTAAGAATTATTATCCCCATTTTACAGATAAGGGTACTAAGGCTCAGGGAGGTTAGGTAACCTATCTATGGTCACACAGCTAGGAAAGGAAGAGAGAATATATCCTCCTATTCACATGGCATATGCATTTCAACAAATGCTGATAATCTAATTAAGCATTATTCACAGTTCTTCAACTGCTCTAATCCTAAATCCCTCAAAGGTATAAACAAAGCAGCCTATTTCTGTTAAAAAAATAATTTTACTTCTGCACTGAAGCAGCAGTGATGAGGATAATATTGCCCAAAAACCTGATTAAGTCAAGCTAAGAGTCAGACACACCCCCAGGCACAGGCACAGAAATATACACATTCATAGTCATACACATTCATGTACATACACACTGATGGCAGAATTTGTAGTGGAAAATGTCTCAGGAATGGATTCTCCCACCACAAACCATTCCCCACTTCTGATTCTGACCACATGCTCACAGCCCTGTCTTTCCTCCTAACCCCAACCACACTCCAACACTATGCTGCAGACCTTGGGCCCTAAGTCCCACACTGGTCTATTGTGCCTATCAATTTCTTGGGCTTCCAAGTGGTGATGAAGGAGCATGTGGATATGTGGAAAGGGGAAGGAAAGAATGGAACAAAAGAGGAGAGATGGAAAAGAGGGAAGGAAAGGAGAAGAAGCCATGAGGCAAAGAAAGTGAGTGTAGCCACTGCTAGAGCAACCAGAGCCCTTCACCAGCTCCCCAAATGCATACTAATATTTCCTTAACATGCACATGCCGTTCATACACACACATTGCACACATTGCACACATCCATGCCCCAGTGCACACATATCCATAAACAATAAACTTTCCTCACTTAAGAAAGGAAAAACTCATTTTGGAAGTAAATATTGTAGCATTAAGCAGATCCTCTTAAGTCTTTTTCTTAAGTCTTCTCTTTTTCTCTCTCTAAACATTCTCCTGAGTTACCTCTTATACTCTTACAGCTTCAAATATTATCTTCATATCTCCAGTCTCTACCCCCTAACTTCCTTCCAAGCTTCAGCCTGATATATCCCACAGTCTACTGGGCTTGTCCGCTTGGTTGTTCCACAGACACAGCTGAAGTCAATCAACTCTTAAGACCTTGTCTTTTCCTGCCCCAGTCCAGCTCCTACCACTAAACCACTTGTCTAATGCCATCATTCTCTGCACAGTTATCTCAGATTGAAACCTGGATATTGATGCTGATTACCCTTGCTTTTTTATAACTCACCTTTGATCAGTTAGCAAGTCCCACCTTCAACATCTGGCTCATATTCATGCCCCACTCTCAACCTCCACACTCACTGTCCTGTTTTAGGCCTTCATCATGACCAACCTGGATAATTATAATATTGTATCGCTTTCTACCTATAGAATTGCTTTCCTATGTTCAGTTTGTCCCCTATTTTTAAATTCCATCCACACTGCTATGAGAACTACCTTCCTAAATCATGGGGGTTACTATGTTATTCCTCAAACACATTCACTGACTTCCCATTGCCTGTAGCAGTATTTTTCAAAACACAGATCGTGAACCATTAGTAGGTCATGAAATGAATTAGCTGCTAGTAGGATTTGTAAAAAAAAATTAAACAAAATAAGATAGAAAATATCAGCATACATTGCATAAGAAATTGTAGGTATTCTCTGTGGGAACTTTTGTTTCAGTTTTCTATCTGTGTTTGTGTGTATTGGGTCACAATATATGATTCATTTCTCATTGTAAGTCATTTCCTACTGTATATCCATAGACATTTGCCTATAATTGTTGCCATGGCATTCATGCCCCTCTTCCCCACAAGTCTGTCCCAGACCTTCCTTTCCAATCTTATCTACTACCTCTCATTTTCATTCACCTTATTCTTTATCCACACAGAAGTTCCTCACTGTTTTATATATTTCCATTCTTCCAGGCCTTTGCTAATGTGGGTCCTTCATTCTTTTTTTTTTTTAAATTGGGGTATAGTTGCTTTACAATGTTGTGTCAGTTTCTGCTGTACAGCAAAGTGAATCAGCTATAAATATACATATATCCCTTCTTTTTTGGGTTTCCTTCCCATTTAGGTCACCACAGAGCATTGAGTAGAGTTCCCTGTGCTATACAATAGGTTCTCATTAGTTATCTATTTTATACATATTAGTGTATATGTCAATCCCAATCTCCCAATCCATCCCACGTCCTCTATCCCCCCTTGGTGTTCATACATTTGTTCTCTACGTCTGTGTCTCTATTGCTGCCTTGCAGACAGGTTCATTGGTACCATTTTTGTAGATTCCACATATATGCATTAATATATGATGTTTGTTTTTCTCTTTCTGACTTTTTGGTTTGGCCAAAAAGTTCATTCAGGTTTTTTTGTAAGATGTTATGGAAAAACCCAAAAGAATTTTTTGGCCAAAACAATACTTCACTCTGTATGACAGTCTCTAGGTCCATCCACATCTCTACAAATGACCCCGTTTCATTCCTTTTTATGTCTGAGTAATATTCCATTGTATATATGTACCACATCTTCTTTATCCATTCATCTATCAATGGACATTTAGGTTGCTTCCATGACCTGACTATTGTAAATAGTGTTGCAATGAACATTGGGGTGCATGTGTCTTTTTGAATTATGATTTTCTCAGGGTATAAGCCCAGTAGTGGGATTGCTGTGTCATATGGTAATTCTATTTTTCTCTAATAATTAGTGATGTTGAGCATCTTTTCATGTGCCTCTTGGCCATCTGTATGTATTCTTTGGAGAAATGCCTATTTAGGTCTTCCACCCATTTTTTGACTGGGTTGTTTGTTTTTCTGGTATTGAGCTACATGATCTGTTTGTATATTTGGGAGATTAATCCCTTGTCCATTGCTTCATTTGCAAATATTTTCTCCCATTCTGAGGGTTGTCTTTTCATTAATTTTATGGTTTCCTTTGTTGTGCAGAGGCTTTTAAGTTTCATTAGGTCCCATTTTTTAATTTTTGTTTTTATTTTCATTACTCTAGGAGGTGGGCAAAAAAGATCTTGCTGTGATTTATGTCAGAAATTGTTCTTCCTATGTTTTCCTCTAAGAGTTTTATACTGTTTGGTCTTATATTTAGGTCTTTAATCCATTTTGAGTTTATTTATGTGTATGGTGTTAGGGAGTGTTCTAATTTCATTCTTTTACATGTAGCTGGCATATCCCTCATTCTTAATGCCCTCCCTTATTCCAAGCCTGTAAATCCTACTTATTCTTCAAGGAAGACCGAGAGCAAACACCACCTCTTGTTCAAAAACCTCAAATTCCCTAGTCCAAATGAATCACTTACCCCTTTGGGCTCCCACAGGGAGATTTATTATAGCACTCAAGTTATTCTGCCTATGGTAAAGTTTTGAATTGACATGAGTCTGCCTTCTTTCCTTCCTTCCTTCCTTCCTTCCTTCCCTCCATCATTGTTGTGACAGCTTCAGCAGGCTCCACCATCACCTCGCTTGAAAACTAAGTCAGCTTTGGCGCCAATGCTCACTCAACAACAAGTCTCAGAACAGCTGGCAACTCTGGGACTTAGGGATGGGCAAATCAAGCCAATTCTAACTACGGGAGAGAGAATGCAAGGGAGTTGACATTTGGTGCTAAGCTATAAGAAAGTCTTCAAGGTGAACTGTTCAAAGAAAACTTCTTTTCCAACAGTAGCTGCTCTTCCAGATGCACAAATAGATATTAAATGGAAGAACACTTGGTATTTAGGCAGTGTTCTCATCAGACTAGTGTAAGCAGGAAAAGCTGGCTTCTTTTTTTTTTCATTCAGTTACATTTACCAAGCACCTGTTCTGGGCCATACACAGGGCTGGGATATTCTCAGAGTCTAAAATGAATTAGACCTGTTCTCAAGGATCTTAGAATCAAGGTGAATATCTCTTATCTCTCCCCTGAATTGTGTACTCTCATATCCAACCTCCCACTTAACCAACCCCACTGGATATATCACTGGCACCTTAAACAGACCCCAACAGAACTCTCAACTTTACCTGCATCCCCACCCCCAGTCTCCTTTCCTAGTCTCCCCCATCAGTAGTAAATACCACCCCCATCCCCAAATCTGGAATCATTCTTCATTCTTCCCTCTATGACTCCATGTATCCGAAACACTAGCACAGTGGTTGTCAAACTTGGGCGTGCATTAGGCTCCACCTGGCGGGCGGTTGAAACCTAAATTGCTGGGTCCCATCTCCAGAGTCTCTTATTCATAAGGCCTGAGAATTTGCATTTCTAACAAGTTCCCAGACAATGCTGTTGCTGCCGGTCCAGGGAACACACTTGGAAAAACCACTGCATTAGTAAGACCTGGCGGATTATGCCTATATAATATATTCTGGATCTTTCCACTTCCCACCATTCCCTTAGCTCATCAACAAATCTGGGCACTTTTCCATCCAACTCTGCTAGCCAGTGTCTTCACTTGGTCTCCCCATCCTCAAGTCCTACAGGTCCCAGCTTTCCTACTCTGCTTATTGAGTGAGTGTTGGGGCTAAGTCACCCCTTAAGCTGGGTGACAGATGAGTCTGCCAAGTTTGTCCCAGGAATAGATGATCCATTGCCCTAGAACCTCTCCTGCTCTCTACCCTTCCTTCTCCACATTAGTCAGCAAAGAGCCATTGGAAAGAAGTTAGCCAGCTGAATATTTTTGTCTTGGCCCAGGACTCTGTCTGGAGAGGCTGTTGGCCTAGGGAGGTCAGGAATCTTCATTCAAGATTTAAGTAAGACTGTAGCCCCAGTGATTGTGGGAAACCCTAAGGAAGTATTCTTTGTATTTCCTGGGATTCCATGGCCATACCAGCTGCGCCTTAGCCTCCTGGGAGGATTTCGTTAGGAAATTTTCCATATAAAATCGGGTCTTTAATGACTTGGATGCTTTCCTCACTTGTAGGGCCAAACATTCCACAGATTCCATCTCATGGAGTCATCCAACAACTCTGTGCAGGGCTACACTGAGCCTTACTTCTCAGGTAGATAGAATTTCCAAGCTTCCAAGAGGTTCCATGATGTGCCCTATTTCACCCTTAAAATTGGTGACTGACTGATCCAGGACAAGATTCACCCCATTGACTTGTTTTCCATGGCTTGAAATACATCATATGAGGAAAGTTCCTTGGTATGGTGGAAAGGTCATCAGGTTCAGCACACTGGATTCTACACTTCCTGGCTTTGTGATGTTGGGCAGGTCACTTTACTTCTTGCAGCCTCAAATTCTTCATCTGTAAAAATGAAGCTAAACATACCTATTTATGTGGTCATGATGAAGATTAAATTAGATAGCGTATCAAGTGCCTAGCACAGATGCTGGAACGTAGTAGACATCAAAAATAGATGATAGATAGATAGATATTTTTATTAAATAAATCCTTTCTTAACACCTAATTCCTTCCCAGTTTCTGGAACTTATACACTCTTAGTAAATGTTAACTGAATGAATTAAAGCGCCCCACCCATGGTAATATCTTTCTTTCTCTGAGACTACTGAGATTACTGTCAGTACCCTGGACTTACCACGTATTTGCATTCATTATTGTCACTCCAAATGTAATTGTTGAGCCAAAGCGGTGTGATAGATGACATGGAGTTTACAGACAGAAATATGGTATAGTGTCAGTTTCTAGAAGGCTCTTATATATATATATAATCATCCAGATTTCAAATTGCTTCATGTGAAAGTCTGTACATGTAGAAGACCCAGAGGACCATAGCTGCATGCTCTTGGGCTAGTTCCTTTCCCATTCTGGACATTTGTTTCTTCATCTCTGAATTGAAGAGGATAGATTTTATTGATGGATTTGAAGTAATGTTCTGAGGAGTCCTGGGAGTTGCAGGGAGGTGTATCAAGGGCCACTCTGGTAGAGTCAGGCAGGGTTGGATTTGAGGAGAGAATAAAGACTCTGGGACCCACTTCCACTAGAACCATAATAGTTATGATTTGATCTATTTTCCATATTGGACCACAATCAATAATTTTACTTGAAGGAAGGGGTCTTCTCTTCAGTCACTCCCAGGATCCAGCACACTGTTGGGTAAGTGGCACTTGCTTAATACATTTTTTTTTGTCTGCAAGATTGATAGAAAATGAAAAGAGAAGGAAGCTATTATTTGTGTGTGCATTTAAGCAGTGGCTGGCATAATGCCCACTCTGTAGATCTGTGAAAGGAACGACCTTTTACTTACATTTAATCTTAGCCCAAACTACCCAGTTGCTGGATAGAGCATGGAAGGCTGGGCATTAGATCCTAAGCCTGAACAGCATGGTGTAGACAATCAACCACAAGGGTAACAAGTCCCCATTTCTTTTTTTCATCATTAACCCACTTCCCATTCCTCCCGGGTACCTCATTTGTCCAAATCCATTTAAAATCTGTTTTGTTTTACACAAGCTGTTTGACGAATCACTCATTTTCCTGGGAAAACAGGAGCAGAGGGGTACAAAGAGCTTAGAATTTGTGTGTTTAGATTTAATTATGGGTACAGTAAGAAGACATTGGAGGATATATTTTAACAGCTTTATTGAGTTGTGATTTACATACCATAGAAACCATCCATTTTAGGTACACAGTAAGTTCCCTACACATTGCAAACTTTCAAAGATGCAAACCTGTGTTCACATGTCCAATCATGTAAATTAGTTCACGTGTCTGGCGTGCATTGTTATGTGGACGCATCTTCTACAAGTGGTTGTACTTTTGTGTACTTTACTGTACAGTACTGTATAGAGCACAGTAGTAAGTATCTTTATTTCAAGCCCAGGATGTCCAGAAGCGTAAAAGCAACAGTGATGCAGCTGATACTGCTAAGAAGCACCAAACGTTGTACTGTACTACTGTACTTTTCAAGGTACTGTACTGTAAGATTAAAAATGTTTATTTTTTGTGTTTGTTTTCTATGTATTATTTGTGTGAACAGTATTGTAAACCTATTACAGTACTTTACTATATAGCCAATTGTGTTAGTTGGGTACCTAGGCTAACTTTGTTGGACTTACGAACAGATTGAACTTACGAACGTGCTCTTGAAATGGAACTTGTTCATATGTAGGGGACTTACTGTACAACTCGATGACTCTTAGTAAATGTACAGAGTTGTGCAACTATCACCACAATACAATTTTAGAACATCCCCAGCATCCCCAAAAGAGCCCTTATGCCCAGTATCAGTCCATCTCTCTTCCCACACACAGGCCTAGGCAACCAGTAATATATTTTCTGTCTCTATAGATTAACCTTTTCAGGACATTGCACATAACTTAGCACATTGTTTTTTAGGCTCATACACATTGTACCATATATCAGTATTTCTTTCCTTTTTATTGGCAAACAGTATTCCATCGTATGGATATACTGCATTTTGTTTATTCACTCACCACATGAACATTGGGGTTGTTTCCACCTTTTGACTCTTATGAATGCTGCTCTGAACCTTTACATGTAAGTCTTTTTGTGGAAATATGTTTTCATTTCTCCTGGTTAGATTCCTAGAGTGAAATTTCTGGGTCATATGACAAGCATGTGTATAACTTTTTAAAATAATGCAAAACTGTTCTCCAAATTGGTTGTGCCAATTTCCATCCCCAGAAGCAGAGTATGAAGGTTCCAATTTCTAATCCTGTTGAACATCTTCTTCATGCATTTATTTGCCACCCATCTATCTTCTTTGGTGAAGTGTCTATTCAAACCTTTTGCTCATTTTTCAGTTGGGTTATATATTTACTTATTGTGAATTTTGAGTGTTCCTTATGTATTCAGGAACAAGGCCTTCATCAGATACATGCTTTGCAAAGATGTTCTCCCAGTTTGCAACTTGTCTTTTCATTCTCTTAAGAGTGTCTTTTGAATTGCAGAAGTTTTAAATGTTGATAAAGAAGTCTTACTCATCAGTATTCTTTTTTTTATGGATTGTGATTTTTGTATCACATAAAGAAAAACCTTGCCTAAGCCAAAGTCACAAAGATTTTTCTTCCAGAAATTTTAGGTTTTACATGTAGGCCTATAATCCATTTTCACTTAATTTCTGTGTATGATGCAAAGTATAGGTTGAAGCCTTTTGCTTGTTTGTTTGTTTTTGCATGTAGATATCCAGTTGTTTCAGGACCATTTGGTGAAAAAGCCATTCTTTC
The DNA here is from genome assembly GCF_002837175.3 of Physeter macrocephalus. NCBI lineage: Eukaryota > Metazoa > Chordata > Mammalia > Artiodactyla > Physeteridae > Physeter > Physeter macrocephalus. The sequence continues at coordinate 41,482,371 of NC_041234.1, read as the reverse complement.
TCCACAGCATTGCCTTTGTATCACTGTAAAAAATCAGCTTTCCATATATTTGTGGGTTTGTTATGGGACTCTCTGTTATGCTCCATAGGTCTATTTGTGTATCTTTATGCCTATACTTCACTGTTTTGATTACAGCATCTTTAAAATAATTCTTTAAACAGGCAGTGTAAGTTCTACAACTTTGCTATACTTCTTGAGAGTTGTTTTGGCTACTCTAGGCCCTTTGCATTTCTATATGGATTTTAGGTTTCACTTATCAATTTCTACAAAAATGCCTGCTGAGATTTTGATAGGATTTCCAAGATACCACACTGCATTTAGACAGCTTTCTTTTGAATAGTGTTAGCATGCTGTATCTTCTCATCTTTACTTGTTCCCTTATATTTAAAGTGGGATTCTTATAGGCAGTCCACAGTTTGGTTTGTTGGTTTGTTTGCTTGTTTTTTCCAATCTGGCAATCTGCTTTTAAATTGAGGGTGTTTAGACCATTTATATTTAATGTGCTTATTGATATGGTTAGGTTGAGATCTATCACCTTGTTGTTTTCCATTTATCTCATCTGTTTTTTGTTCCTTTTCCCCTCCCTTTATGCCTTCTTTTGGATTAAGTATATTTTATGGTCCCATTTGATCTGTTTTTCTGACTTATTAGCTATTATTCTGTTTTTTTATTAGTTTAGTAGTTGCTTTAGAGTCTATAATATACATCTTTACTTGTCACAGTTTATCTTCAAGTGATCACATACTATTGCAGCTGTAGTATAAGAAACTTACAGCACTGTATTTTTATTTCTTCCTTTGTGCCCTCTGTGCTATTATATTGATGCACTTCTTGGTTTAAACTGTTGGTTATCTTTTTAATGAATTTAAATAACAAGAAAAAGAGTCATTATATTTTTCAGTGTTTGATGCTCTGTATTACTCTGCTATTATTTTCCTTCTGCTTGAAGAGCATACTTTAACATATATCATAGAGCAGGTTTGCTGGTGATGTAGCATCCCAACTTTTCTATGTCTCAGAAAGTCTTTATTTCACCTTTGTTTTTAAAAGTTATTTTCAATGTGTAAAGAATTCTATATTGGTAGAGGTTTTTTTCTTTTTTTCTTTTTCCCAGTACTTTAAAAATAATATGCCACTGTCACCTTGTTTCTATCCTACTTCGTTCCTCTTGGGTAGCATGCCTTATTTCCTTGGGCTGCTGTTAAGATTTTCTCTTTATCATTGGTTTTGAGCAATTTCATTGTGATATGACTTGGTGTAGATTTATTCATGCTTCCTATGCTTGATATTTGTTGAACATTTTGGATCAGTGCATGTATAGTTTTCATCAAATTTGAAACATTTTCAGTTATTAATTTTTCAAATACTTTTCTTTTCTCCCTCCTTCCTCATCTCCAGTTACATGTACTTTTAGCCACTTGAAGTTGTCCCACAGTTTGCTGATGCTGTTTATTTTTGGACCATTTTTCTCTATATATTTCATTTGGGAAACTTTCTATTGGTATGTCTTCATGTTCATTAATCTTTTCTCCTTTATTGTCTAAATTGACTAATGTAGTTTTCACCTCAAACATTGTAGTTTTCATCTCTAGATATTTTATTTGGGTATTTTTCATCTCTCCCACAACTACTTAATGTGGCCAGTATTTCCTCAAGCTTTCTGAACATATGAAATGCATTTATAATAACTATTTGTATCCTTGGCTACTAATTATACCAACCGTGTCATTTCTTGGTCAGTTTTGATCTTTATTCTCAACATTGTGGATTGCATTTTTCCTGCTTCAACTTGCACACCTGGCAAGGTTTGGTTGGATGCCAGACATTTTCAAATTTACCTTGTTGACTTCATATTTTTGCATTCCTATAAATATTCTTGAGCTTTCTTATGGCATGTCATTAAGACACTTGGAATCTGTTTTATCCTTCTGGGCCTTGCTTTTGAGCTTAGTTAAGTGGGACCATAGCAGCATTTAGTGTAGAGCTCATTTTCCGCATTAGTGATGCAGAACTTGTCTTTGTACTCTAATGTTATACAAATTGTGAATATTTTCTACCTTGGTTGTTTGCAAGTCACTATTCTCAGCCCTTTGTGGACTCTGATCACTGTTTCCTCTAATCCTTTGAGGTGGTTCTTTGCTTGGCTTCAGGTAGTTAGTTTCCTTACACACATGTGCTGATCAATATTTCAGTGA
>NC_041234.1:41474055-41479676 GCF_002837175.3 Physeter macrocephalus | reverse complement strand
AGCAAGACAGGAACACAGCCCCACCCATCAGCAGACAGGCTGCCTAAAGTTGTACTGAGCTCACAGCTACCTCAAAACACACCCCTTGACACGGCCCTGCCCATCAGAGGGCCAAGACCCAGCTCCACCCACCAGAGGGCAGGCACCAGTCCCTGCCACCAGGAAGCCTGCACAAGCCCTTGCAACAACTTCATGCACCAGGGGTGGACACAAGAAGCAAGAGGAACTACGATCCTGCAGCTTGTGAAAGGAGACCACAAACACAGAAAGTTAGACAAAATGAGACGAGAGAGAAATATGTTGCAAACGAAGGAACAAGATAAAACCCCACAAGAACAACTAAATGAATAGGAGATAGGCAATCTACCTGAAAATGAATTCAGTGTAATGATAGTAAAGATGATCCAAAGTCTCGGGAAAAGAACGGAGGCACAGATCGAGAAGATACACAAAATGTTTAACAAGGAGCTAGAAGATTTAAAGAACAAACAAACAGAAATGAGCAATACAATAACTGGCATGAAAAATACACTAGAACGAATCTATAGCAAAATAACCGAGACACAAGAACGAAAAAGTGAGGTGGAAGACAGAGTGGTGGAAATCATTGCTGCAGAATAGAATAAAGAAAAAAGAATGAAAAAAAATGAGGACCGTCTCAGAGACCTCTGGGACAACATTAAACACACCAGCATTCACATTATAGGGTCCCAGAAGGAGAAGAGAAAGAGAAAGGGCCTGAGAAAATATTTGAAGATATTATAGCCAAAAACATCCCTAACATGAGAAAGGAAACACTCACTCAAGTGCAGGAAGCACAGAGTCCCATACGGGACGAACCCAAGGATGAACACGCTGAGACACATGTTAATCAAACTGACAAAAATTAAAGACAAAGAAAAAATATTAAAAGCAACCAAGGAAAAGCAACAAATAACATACAAGGGAATCCCCATAAGGTTTTCAGCTGATTTTTTTTTAGCAAAAACTCTGCAGGTCAGAAGGGAAGAGTGGCATGATATATTTAAAGTGATGAAGGGAGGAACCTACAACCAAGGATACTCTACCCAGCTAGGCTCTCGTTCAGATTCAACAGAGAAATCAAAAGCTTCACAGACAAGCAAAATCTAAGAGAATTCAGCACCACCTAACCAGCTTTACAACAAATGCTAAAGGAACTTCTCTAGGCGGGAAGGAGACCAGCAACTTAAAACCACCCCGTACCTATACACACTGCTATATCAAAACCTCATGCGAACAGCAAACCCCAAAACTACAATAGATACACACACAAAAAAGAAAAAGCAACCCAAACACAACACCAGAGATAGTCATCAAATCACAAGAGAAGAGAACAAAAGAGGAAGGGAAGAAAAAAGACCTACAAAAAAAATCCAACAAAATTAAGAAAATGTCAATAGGAACATGCATAATAATAAGTACTTTAAGGTAAATGGATTAAATGCTCCAACCAAAAGACATAGACTGGCTGAATGGATACAAAAACACGACCCGTGTATATGCTGTCTACAAGAGACTCACCTCAGATCTAGGGACATGTATAGACTGAAAATGAGGGGATGGAAAGAAGTATTCCATGCAAATGGAAATCAAAAGAAAGCTGGAGTAACAATACTCATATCAGAGGAAATAGACATTAAAGTAAAGACTGTTGCAAGAGACAAGGAAGGACACTACATAATGATCAAGGGATCAATTCAAGAAGACGACAAAACAATTGTGAATATATATGCACCCAACATAGAAACAGCTCAATAGATAAGGCAAATGCTAACATCCAGAAAAGGAGAAATCAAGGAGGAACCTACAACCAAGAATACTCTACCCAGCTAGGCTCTCGTTCAGATTCAACAGAGAAATCAAAAGCTTCACAGACAAGCAAAATCTAAGAGAATTCAGCACCACCTAACCAGCTTTACAACAAATGCTAAAGGAACTTCTCTAGGCGGGAAGGAGACCAGCAACTTAAAACCACCCCGTACCTATACACACTGCTATATCAAAACCTCATGCGAACAGCAAACCCCAAAACTACAATAGATACACACACAAAAAAGAAAAAGCAACCCAAACACAACACCAGAGATAGTCATCAAATCACAAGAGAAGAGAACAAAAGAGGAAGGGAAGAAAAAAGACCTACAAAAAAAATCCAACAAAATTAAGAAAATGTCAATAGGAACATGCATAATAATAAGTACTTTAAGGTAAATGGATTAAATGCTCCAACCAAAAGACATAGACTGGCTGAATGGATACAAAAACACGACCCGTGTATATGCTGTCTACAAGAGACTCACCTCAGATCTAGGGACATGTATAGACTGAAAATGAGGGGATGGAAAGAAGTATTCCATGCAAATGGAAATCAAAAGAAAGCTGGAGTAACAATACTCATATCAGAGGAAATAGACATTAAAGTAAAGACTGTTGCAAGAGACAAGGAAGGACACTACATAATGATCAAGGGATCAATCCAAGAAGAAGATGTAACAATTGTAAATATACATGCACCCAACATAGGAGCAGCTCAATATATAAGCCAAATGCAAACAGCCATAAAAGGGGAAATCGACAGTAACACAATGATAGTGGGGGACTTTAACACCCTATTTACACCAGTGGACAAATCATCCAGACAGAAAATCAATAAGGAGTTTATTGCAGCATATGGAAGCAACCTAAATGTCCACCGACAGAGGAATGGGTAATGATGATACAGTACATGTACACAATGGAAAACTACTCTGCCATAAAAAAGAATGAAATAATGCCTTTGCATCAACACAGATGGACCTACAGATTGTCATAGTGAGTGAAGTAAGTCAGACAGGGAAGGACAAATATATGATATTGCTTACATGTGAAATTTTAACAAATGGTGTAAATGTACTTATTTACAAAACAGAAATAGAGTTACACGTGTGAAAAAAATAATCTTTTGGTTAAAAATGGGGAAAGCAGGGTAGGGATAAATTGGGAGATTGGTATTGACATATACACACTACTATATATGAAATAGATAAGTAATCATGAGCTACCACATAGCACAGGGAATTCTACTCAATACTCTGTAATGATCTATATGGGAAAAGAATCTAAAAAGGAGTGAATATATGTATATGTAAACTGAATCACTTTGCTCTATGCCTGAAACTAAATCAATATTCAATAAAAATTTAAAAAAATCAATAAGGAAACACAGGCCTTAAATGACACATTAGACCAGATGGACTTAATTGATATTTACAGGTGTTCCATCCAAAAACAGCAGAATACACTTTCTTCTCTAGTGCACATGGTACATTCTCCAGGACAGATCACCTATATGGCCACAATTCAAGCCTCAGTAAATTTAAGAAAATTGAAATCATATCAAGCTTCTTTTCCTACCACAACACCATGAGATTAGAAATAAATTACAGGAAAAAAATTTAAAAAACAGAAGCACGTGGAGACTAAATGATATGTTACTAAACAGCCAATGGATCACTAAAGAAATCAAAGAATAAATTAAAAAATACCTAGAGACAAATGGCAATGAAAGCATCAAATCAGTCTAACAGGGAAGCTGATAGCAATACAATCTTACCTGAGGAAACAAGAAAAATTTCAAATAAACAACCTAACATTACATCTAAAGCAAGTAGAGAAAGAAGAATCAACAAAACCTAAAGTTAGTAGAAGGAAAGAAGCCATAAAGATCTAAGCAGAAATAAATGAAATAGAGATGAAGAAAGCAGTAGCAAAGAAACTAAAAGATGATTGCCATGTGCTGTAACTACTTAGCCCACATGCTCTGGAACCCATGCGCCACAACTAGAGAGCCTGCACTCCTCAAGTACTTAGCCCGCTCACTCTGGAGCCCACATACCACAAGTAGAGAGCCTGCGTGCCACACCTACTGAGTCCACGTGCTCTGGAGCCTGCATGCAAGAACTAGAAAAAGCCTGTTCACCACAACTAGAGAGAAGCCTGCATGCCACAATGAAAGATCCCACGTGCCACAACTAAGACCTGAAACAGCCAAAAAAAAAATTTTAATTAATAAAAATCCCCAACAAGCAAAAGTCCAGGACCAGATGGCTTCACAGATTAAGTCTACCAAACATTTAAAGAAGAGTTAACACCTACCCTTCTGAAACTCTTCCAAAAACAATTGAAGGGGAAGGAAAACTCCCAAACTCATTCTATGAGGCCACCATGACCCTGATACCAAAACCAGACAGTGATACCACAAAAAAAGAAAATTACAGGCCAATATCACTGATGAACATAGACCAAAAATCCTCAACAAAATACTAGCAATCTGAATTCAACAATACATTAAAAGGATCATACACCATGATCAAGGATTTATCCCAGGGATGCAAGGATTTTTTCAGTATCTGCAAATCAATTAGTGCAGTATACCACATCAACAAATTGAAGAATAAAAACCATATGATCATCTCAATAGATGCAGAAAAAGCTTTTGACAAAATTCAACAGCCATTTATGATAAAAACTCTCCAGAAAGTGGGCATAGAGGGAACCTACCTCAACATCATAAAGGCCATATACAACAAACCTACTGCTAACATCATATTCAATGGTGAAAAGCTAAAGGCACTTCCTCTAAGATCAGGAACAAGACAAGGATGTCTGCTCTCACCACTAATAGTCAATATAGATTTGGAAGTCCTAGCCAAAACAATCAGAGAAGAAAAATAAATAAAAGACATCAAAACTGGAAAAGAAGAAGTAAAACGGTTGCTGTATGCAGATGACATGATACTCTACATAGAAAATCCTAAAGATGCTACCAGAAAACTACTAGAGCCAATGAATTTGGTAAAGTTGCAGATACAAAATTAATACACAGAAACCACTTACATTCCTGTACACTAACAATGAGAGATCAGAAAGGGAAATTGAGGAAACAATCCCATTTAACATTGCATCAAAAAGAATAAAATACCTAGGAATAAGCATACCTAAGGAGGCAAAAGACCTCTGTGCAGAAATCTATAAGATACTGATGAAAGAAATCAAAGATGGCACAACCAGATGGAAAGATATACAAGGTTCTTGGATTGGAAGAATCAATATTGTGAAAATGACTATACTACCCAAAGCAATCTACAGATTCAATGCAATCCCTATCAAATTACCAATGGCATTTTCTAGAACAAAAAAATCTTTAAATTGGTATGGAGACACAAAAGACCCCGAATAGCCAAAGCAATTTTGAGAAAGAAAAACGGAGCTGAAGGAATCAGGTTCCATGACTTTAGACTATAATACAAAGCTACAGTAATCAATACAATATGGTACTCGCACAAAAACAGAAATATAGTTCAATGGAACAGGATAGAAAGCTCAGAGATAAACCCACGCACCTATGATCAACTAATCTATGACAAAGGAGGCAATGATATACAATGGAGAAAAGACATTCTCTTGAATAAGTGGTGCTGGATAACTGGACAGCTACATGTAAAACAATGAAATTAGAACACTCCCTAACAGCATACACAAAAGTAAACTCAAAATGGATTAGAGACCTAAATGTAAGACTGGACACTATAAAACTCTTAGAGGAAAACATAGGAAGAACA
>NC_041234.1:41459675-41473134 GCF_002837175.3 Physeter macrocephalus | reverse complement strand
AAAAAAAAAAATGATACAAATGAACATATTTACAAAACAGAACCAGACTTAGAGAATGAACTTATGGTTACCAGGGGTGAATGTGGGGGGAAGGGATAGTTAGGAATTTGGGGATTGTCATGTACATGCTGCTATATTTAAATGGATAACCAACAAGGAACTACTGTACAGTACAGGGAACTCTGATCAATATTTTGTAATCACCTAACTGGGAAAAGAATTTGAAAAATATAGGTACATGTATTTGTATAACTGAATCATTTTGTACAACTGAAACTAACACAACATTGTTAATCAACTATACTCCAATATAAAATAAAAAGTTAAAACAAAACCATAAAAAAAGAAATACAAAATTAAAAAAATTTAAAAGATTGATTGCTCTAAGGAAAAACAAACAAACAAACAAAATACATTAGCCAGGACATGGATCTAATGTCCATCGACAGAGGAATGAATAAAGAAGATGTCGTAAATATACACAATGGAATATTACTCAGACATAAAAAAGAATGAAATAATACCATTTGCAGCAACATGGATGGACCTAGAGTTACTAGTGGCACAGAACTAGAACAAAAAAATCTTTAAATTGGTATGGAGACAAAAAAGATCCCGAATAGCCAAAACAATATTGAGAAACAAAAACAGAGCTAGAGGAATCAGGGTCCCTGACTTCAGACTATACTACAAAGCTATAGTCATCAAGAGAGCATGGTACTGGCACAAAAATAGAAATAGTGCTCAATGGAACAAATAGAAAGTCCAGAAATAAACCCATACACTTATGGTCAATTAATCTATGACAGAGGAGGCAAGACTATACAATGGTGGAAAGACAGTCTCTTCAACAAATGGTGCTGGGAAAACTGGACAGCTACATGCAAAAAAAATAAACATTCTTTAACACCATGCACAAAAATAAACTCAAAATGGACTAAAGACCTCAATATGAGACTGGACACTATAAAACTCTTAGAGGAAAACTTAGGCAGAACATTCTCTGACATAAATCACAGCAATAACTTTTTTGATCCATCTCCCAGAGTAATGGAAATAAAAACAAAAATAAACAGATGGGACCTAATGAAGCTCAAAAGCTTTTGCACAGCAAAGGATACCATAAACAAAATTAAAAGACAACCCACAGAATGGGAGAAAATATCAATATTTGCAAATGATGTGACTGACAAGGTATTAGTCTCCAAAATTTATGAACAGATCATGCAGCTTAATATCATCAAAACAAAAAACCCAATCAAAAAATGGGCAGAAGACCTAAATAGACATTTCCCCAAAGAAGATATACGAATATCCAAGAGGCATGTGAAAAGATACTTAACATTGCTAATTATTAGAGAAATGCGAATCAAAACTGCAATGAGATATCACCTCACACCAGTCATAATGGCTATCATCAAAAAATCCACAAATAATAAATGCTGGAGGGGGTGTGGAGAGAAGGGAATCCTCCTACACTGTTGGTGTGAATGTAGATTGGTGCAGCCTCTATGGAAAGCAATATGAACATTCCTTAAGAAGCTATAAATACAGCTACCATATGATCCTGCAATCCCACTCCTAGGCATATACCTGGAGAAAAAAGTCTGAAAGGATACATGCACTCTAATGTTCATTTCAGTTCTGTTTACAATAACCAGGACATGGAAACAGGCTAAATGTCCATTGACAGAAGAATGGATAAAAAAAGATGTGGTACATACATACAAAGGAATATTACTCAGCCACAAAAAACGAATGAAATAATGCCATTTGCAACAACATGTATGGACTTAGAGATTGTCATACTGAGTGAAGTAAGTCAGACAGTGAAAGAGAAATATTGTATGATATACATTATATGAGAAATCTAAAAAAAAAAAATGATACAAATGAACATATTTACAAAACAGAACCAGACTTAGAGAATGAACTTATGGTTACCAGGGGTGAATGTGGGGGGAAGGGATAGTTAGGAATTTGGGGATTGTCATGTACATGCTGCTATATTTAAATGGATAACCAACAAGGAACTACTGTACAGTACAGGGAACTCTGATCAATATTTTGTAATCACCTAACTGGGAAAAGAATTTGAAAAATATAGGTACATGTATTTGTATAACTGAATCATTTTGTACAACTGAAACTAACACAACATTGTTAATCAACTATACTCCAATATAAAATAAAAAGTTAAAACAAAACCATAAAAAAAGAAATACAAAATTAAAAAAATTTAAAAGATTGATTGCTCTAAGGAAAAACAAACAAACAAACAAAATACATTAGCCAGGACATGGATCTAATGTCCATCGACAGAGGAATGAATAAAGAAGATGTCGTAAATATACACAATGGAATATTACTCAGACATAAAAAAGAATGAAATAATACCATTTGCAGCAACATGGATGGACCTAGAGATTGTCATACTGAGTGAAGTAAGTCTGACAGAGAAGGGCAAATATCATATGATATTGCTTATAAGTGGAATCTTGAAAAATGGTACAAATGAACTTATTTACAAAACATAAATAGAGTGGCAGATGTAGAAAACAAACTTATGGTTATCAGGGGGAACGGGAGGAGGGATAAATTGGGAGATTGGTACTGACATATACACAGTACTATATATAAAATAACTAATAAGGACCTACTGTATCCACAGGGAACTCTACTCAATAATCTGTAATGACCTATATGGGAAAATAATCAAAAAAGAGTTGATATATGTATATGTATAACTGATTCACTTCACTGTACACATGAAACTAATACAACATTGTATATCAACTATACTCCAATTAAAAAAAAGATTTTATTGAGAAATCAAAAGTTTACAGACAAGCAAAAGCTAAAAGAATTCAGCAACACAAAACCAGCTTTACAACAACTGCTGAAGGAACTTCTCTAGGTGGAAAAGAAAAGGCCACAACTAGAAACAAGAAAATTACAAAATGGAAATGCTCACTGGTAAAGGCAAACCTACAACAAAGGTAGGAAATCATCTATGTGAAAAGCTAGTAGGGAGGTTAAAAGACAAAAGCAGTAAAAATCATTTGTATCCACAATAAGCAGTTAAGGGATACACAAAACAGTTAGATGGAAAATATAAAATAAAAAAATAATAATCGTGAGGGAAGAGAGTACAGTTGCAGGATATCTAAAATGCTTTTGAAATTAAGAGATCAGCAACTTAAAACAAGCATGTATAAATATAGACTCATACGAAAACCTCATGGTAACTGCAAAACAAAAATCTATAATAGATATATACAAAAAAATAAAAAGTAATTCAAACATAACACTAAAGTTGGTCATCAAATCACAGAGAAGAGAACAAAAGAAGAAAGAAACTAAAAAGGCCTACAAAAACAAATCCAAAACATTAACAAAATGGCAATAGAAACATACATATTGATAATTACCTTAAATGTAAGTGGATTAAATGCTCCGACCAAAAGACATGGACTGGCTGAATGGATACAAAAACAAGACCCGTATATAGATATACGAATATCCAAGAGGCATGTGAAAAGATACTTAACATTGCTAATTATTAGAGAAATGCGAATCAAAACTGCAATGAGATATCACCTCACACCAGTCATAATGGCTATCATCAAAAAATCCACAAATAATAAATGCTGGAGGGGGTGTGGAGAGAAGGGAATCCTCCTACACTGTTGGTGTGAATGTAGATTGGTGCAGCCTCTATGGAAAGCAATATGAACATTCCTTAAGAAGCTATAAATACAGCTACCATATGATCCTGCAATCCCACTCCTAGGCATATACCTGGAGAAAAAAGTCTGAAAGGATACATGCACTCTAATGTTCATTTCAGTTCTGTTTACAATAACCAGGACATGGAAACAGGCTAAATGTCCATTGACAGAAGAATGGATAAAAAAAGATGTGGTACATACATACAAAGGAATATTACTCAGCCACAAAAAACGAATGAAATAATGCCATTTGCAACAACATGTATGGACTTAGAGATTGTCATACTGAGTGAAGTAAGTCAGACAGTGAAAGAGAAATATTGTATGATATACATTATATGAGAAATCTAAAAAAAAAAATGATACAAATGAACATATTTACAAAACAGAACCAGACTTAGAGAATGAACTTATGGTTACCAGGGGTGAATGTGGGGGGAAGGGATAGTTAGGAATTTGGGGATTGTCATGTACATGCTGCTATATTTAAATGGATAACCAACAAGGAACTACTGTACAGTACAGGGAACTCTGATCAATATTTTGTAATCACCTAACTGGGAAAAGAATTTGAAAAATATAGGTACATGTATTTGTATAACTGAATCATTTTGTACAACTGAAACTAACACAACATTGTTAATCAACTATACTCCAATATAAAATAAAAAGTTAAAACAAAACCATAAAAAAAGAAATACAAAATTAAAAAAATTTAAAAGATTGATTGCTCTAAGGAAAAACAAACAAACAAACAAAATACATTAGCCAGGACATGGATCTAATGTCCATCGACAGAGGAATGAATAAAGAAGATGTCGTAAATATACACAATGGAATATTACTCAGACATAAAAAAGAATGAAATAATACCATTTGCAGCAACATGGATGGACCTAGAGATTGTCATACTGAGTGAAGTAAGTCTGACAGAGAAGGGCAAATATCATATGATATGGGTCTGGCCTCTTTATCAACATAGCCCCTGGTCTTGAGATCATAACCTGCTTTCCCACTTGTTTGTGTTGGGGGAGAGGGTGATGGGGGCTGCATTACAATCTGTCTCCTAGGGTGGAGAGTGGTCTTTGCTATCTTCAATGATCAACACAGATAATTGTAACTGCTGATTAGTGATACTAATCACATAATGATTAATAAGAAAACAGAGGACTGAGAAGTAAGTTTGGGGCTCCACAGCTGGCAGAAGGACTGCTATTTCAATTCTTTAGGCAAAGATGGTACTGGAGGTTGAAGAGTTGGAGAGGAGGAGATAGAATGGAAAGAGTCCAAGGTTTATAAGACTACAGAGAATTCTAACTCTTCGTCTTAGTAGCTGATCATCCTTGGGTAAGTTCATTCATTCAGTCTCTCATCCATTCAATAAACATTACATGAGCACCTACTAAGTGTCAGGAACTGTGCTAAGAGTAGTTAGATAAACACTCCCACAATTTTACTACAGTTCAGTCTGTCAAACAACAGACATTGTCAAGTACCTATTTTGTGCCAAACTCTGTGCTTGTTGCTGACGATGGAAGAGTGAACAAGACAAAGATTCGACGTATAAGGAGCTTAAATTCTAGTGAAGAGGGACAGGCAAGGGAGGAGACACATGATAAACATGAAGCAAATAAATAAATAAGAAAACTAACACTTGTGTTAAGTAATGTTCTGAGGGAATAAGTAGGATGACATATTAGAGAGTAACTGAAAAAGGGGTGGCTAGGGAAAGTTTATCAGCTGAGACCTAAAGAAAGGATAAGAGGAAGCCAACTACTCAGAGAAGCAGGAGAAGAGCATTTCAGGAAGAAGTAACAACTAGTAAAAAAGCCTTGAAATGAGAAGAGGGTTGGGCTATTAGAGAAACAAAAAGGAGGCCAGTGTGGCTGGATCAAGGTGAAAAGGGGTAGGTGGGCAGAAGAGAGTGGTGCCAGAAGAGAGAGTGGAAATAGAGAAGGAATTCCTTCTGATCCTATTTCCTTGTCTGTAAATTAGAGATAATAATAACAATAGCTGGTTCATCTCTCTAACCCATGGGCCTAGTACAGAGCTTGACACAAAGTGGGCACTCAGTGAGTGTCAGCTTGGTGTATGTATTGCCTAATCGATAAGTCAAAGTGAGGACTGAAGGGAGAAACCTATTTAAAAGTGTCTCTAACATCTATGCCAACCAGTGCTGGGCATAGTGGGAAATACATGGAAAAAAAAAAAAAAACAGGGTCTCAGGGAAGTCAGCCTATGGCCATCTCCAACGCTGGCTCTTAGAAGGAAAATGCAGTGCTCTGGGATTGCTAGAAAACCAAAGTTCCTGGGACCAGAAGGAGTTTCTGTTGGCACTCTTGGAGCCTGGAGCCTAGCCCAGTGACTGGGTCAGTGTCCATGTTAAGTGCTGGCCTATAAAAAACCTCCAGTTGAAGAGTTTTGGGATTGGTGGCATGTGAGGCCCAGGAAGGTTTCTCAGACTCTATTTTTCCATCTGACATGGTAAAAATGTCTGATCAGTATCTTTGGAGATGATGACCGCATATTAACAAATGGGCTTTCACTTTCCTTTTCAGCTCCAAATCTGATATGATTTTCCAATTCCCCAGTCTTGAAGCCTCAGATCCTAGAATCATAGAACCTCTGGGCAGAAAGAACCCCAAAGGTCACGTAATCCAACTTCCCAGCTAGATGTGATCACTCCCCTCTTAGATACTCATTATGCCTTAATTTCTTCTACATCCCTGATAAAGAACAAGAGTGGCAATGAATGAAGTGTTATTGTGTTTCAGACCCTTGGCTAGGCATTTTGCACACATTATATCATTTACTGTTAAAAAGACTTACACTTCACAAATGTGGAAACTGAGTCTTAAAGAGGTGAAGGGATTTGCACAAAGCTATGCAGTCTGTAACTAAGCCAGTATTAACACTCAAGTTTTTCCATGATGTCATGCTGCCACTAGTTATCTAGTCTGTTTAGAATTTCTCCAGTGACAAGCAACACACGCCTTCCAGAAGAATCTGATTCTATTTATGGACACCTCTGACAGTGGAAAGTTGAAATTGGTTCCCTATGTCTTCTACTCTTGGGACCTCATGTAATGAGTGACCAGACTTTAGAGACTCAAAGATGAAGAGCATATCCTTCAAAGGTTCATCATGGATCCTGGGTTTGAATCCTCTCTACAGTGTACTTTTTCTGAAACTGTTCCAGTGTCCTTCAGTCCTTTTAGCTAGATTCTACCGTATGAGGTAGGTAGCACTACTATTCCCAGTGCACAGATGAGAAAACTGAGGCTTGCCATGTCTCCATCAAGCTCATATGGCAATCCTTCGAATTGCTATTACCCCAGTAAGACAGTGTTTTTTCAAACAGCAGGTTACAATCTCTTAGAGAATCATACAATCATTTTAGTGGACCTTAACCAGGTATTTTGAATAGAATAGAAAATATCGAGTGCATCAAAGTAGGTTTTTGCGGTAAAACTTTTGGTAGGTTTCAAGTCATAAATGTGTGTGGGGGCGGGGGTTGTAGGTAGGTATGTAGCTGGCTGTCAGGTAAAAAGTTATTCTTACTGTAGGTCATTCAGCTTCTGTGTTAGGACTCTGTCTGTACACCAGAGACTGAGGCAAGAAATTGTTGCACTGAGTGCTAAGCCCCAAGGTTGTCATGGACACAGGTAAGGAGGAAATATGAAATCCAGCCCATATTCCACTTGCCAAGGTGTGCTCTCTTGCCCAGGGCTCTGTTTTCCCCAAAGAGCAATCTTCTAATCTTTACAATTCTTCTAATCTTATTAATCTTCCAAAGGTGCCATGTGGGCTAGTGGCACTCCCGCTGACCTAAGATAGGGAACATGAGTAAATTGAAGAGGAGCTAAGTCTCCAGTCATTTCACTTCCCCATCAGCTCCAGAACCTGGTCCAATGGGAAAGGTTTAGGCTTGAACTGCAAGTCTGGGAACTTGCCTCCCACCTCAGAAATGTTACTGGGATGTCATAAGAAGCCACCAGAGAGTAAATGCTCTCTTTCTTCCTACCATCTTGCATTCCTCCCTCCATTGTTTCTCACTCCTCAGTTCTGCCACAGAACTTGGCTCCTCTTCTCAGTCTAGCCCCTTCTATTAATTCCCTCTCTGCTTTGGTACTGTTATTTATATTGGTAGACATAAAGTTTACCAATGTTATATTGGCCTTGGAGAGAACAAAAACTATGTTTGTACATGCAAACTATAAAATTTGACATTAAAAAAGTCTCTTCAGTGTTCAGAAAAGCTTTATGAAAGAAGACAATGGCATTATTGCTTCTCCCTCATCCAGACTCTGTGTGTGAGCGTAAATGTGAGGGGGTTGTTCTATGAGGTGGTGGTGCAGGGGAGAGAGATTTATTGTTCATGCTCCACCCTCTGAAATGTATGCATGTCATAGTAACAATCAAGCTGTGTTGCTCTGCAGACATTATAACAGCTTTCTATGGATTTGCGGTTTTCTTGTTTCTATTTCATTCATTCACATTTTACACTTGTTTTCATAATTTATGTAAATTACCCATTAGCTGTTATGACATATAAATAGTTTTAAAATGCTACAAGTGAATATGTGAAAGTTGTGAGGAAAATTAGAGCAATGGAAGAGAATATGAACATGTGTTTTATAATTATACCTAAGGAGATTGCAACTTTGTGATGGGAGGTTTCAGAGGCGAATAAATCAACTCATGAAACAATCAAAAGGAATGATATTGTAAGGACAAATAATCTTTCTCTCAGTTTCATATTTCTGAAACTTAAAAGAAAGTTTACCAGTATGTGTGTTGTTTCGTGTAGATCTCAGCCTATCAATTGTGATGCTATCAGCGAGAAATGCTTGGGGGCACTCACCTGGGCCCTACTACTTGTGGGTGAGCCCCCACAGATATTTCCTTAACCAGAGCCAATGTTGTGGCTGGACCATCCCTTGTGGTTCTTATTTTGCTTGCAAGATGAACCTCAGCAACAACCGTCAGGGAACTTTGGAAAAACGTTTATTATTCACAAGCCATGGAAGGTACATGGCATGCCCAAGGCCACAGAGTGAGGTTGCTGGTAGAGAGAGAGAGTGTGTGTGTGTATATGTCTGTGCGTGTGTGGTGGTGGGGTGTGGTTCTGCCTGTATTGGGGTCCAAAGTTGGAGTGTTTTCAAGGTTTATCCATGTTGTAGCATGTTTCAGTACTTCATTACTTTCATTGCGGAATAATATTTTCTGATGTGGATATACTACATTGATTTATACATTCATCAGTTGATGGACAATTGGGTTGTTCACACCTTTTGACTATTACAGATAGTTGGTGTGTAGACACATATTTTCATTTCTCTTGTGTATATACCTAAGAGTAGAATTGATAAAGCGTATGGCAACTCTATGTTTAACTTTTTGAGGAACAGCCAGACTGTTTTCCAAAAACTGGTGGCACCATTTTATATTCTTATCTGCAATATATTTATGTCTTTCTAGGAATTTGTCCATTTCATCTGGGTTATGTAATTTGTTGGCATGCAGGTGTTCATCGTATTCCCTTATTATCCTTTTTATTTCTATAAGGTCGATAGTAATATCTCTTCTTTCATTCCTGATTTTAGTCATTAGGATCTTCTCTCTCTTTTTATTTCTTGGTCACTCTAGTTAAGGTGTGTCAATTTTGCTGATGTTTTCAAAGAATCAACACTTGGTTTCATTGATTTTCTCTGTTAGTTTTCTATTCTTTATTTCATTTATTTCTACTTTACTCTTTACGTTCCTTCCTTCTCTTAGTTTGGGTTTAGTGTGCTCTTCTTTTTCTAGCTTCTAAGGTACAAAGCTAGGTTCTGGGTCTCAGATGTTTCTTTATTAATATATTTATAGCTGCAAATTTCCCTCTAAGCACTGCTTCACTGCATCCTATATGTTTTGGTGTGTTGTGTTTTCATTTTCATTCATATTAAAGTATTTTTCTAAATTTTCTTGTGACTTCCTCTTTGATCCATTGGTTAGTCAGTGGTGTGATGTTTAATTCCAACATAATTTCCAAATTTCCTTCTGCTTTGTAGTCAGAAAACAGCCTTTGGATAATTTCAATCCTTTTAAATTATTGAGGCCTTTTTATGGTTTAATATATGGTCTATCCTGATGAATGTTGCATGGGCACATGAGAAGAATGTATTCTGCTGTTGTTGGGTGAAGGATTCTATAGGTCTCTGCTAGGTCTATTTGATTTAAAGCATTGTGCTCAAGTCTTCTATTTATTTCTTGATCTTCTGCCTGGTTGCTCTATACATTATTGAAAGTGGAGTATTGAAGTCTCCAATTATTATTGTTGAATTGTCTATTTCTCCTTTCAATTCTGTTTTCGTTTCACGTAATTTGACTGTTTTGAGGTGTATATATATTTATAATTATGTCTTCTTAAAGGATTGACTCTTTTATCATTATAAAATGTACTTGTCTCTAATAACAGTTTTTGCCTTAAAGCCAATTTTGTTTGACATTAGTACAGGCATTTCAGCTCCCTTTTGGTCACTAAGTTCGTGGTTTACCTCTTTTCTATTCTCTTTGAACTTATTGGTATCTTTGCCTCTAAAGTGTGTTTCTTCTAGACAGCATGATTGGATTATTTTTTAATCATTTCTGTGCATTTCATTAGGGGTTCTAATCCTTTTACTTTAAAATATATATATATCTTATTTATTTATTTATTTAGGCTGTGTCAGGTCTTAGTTGCAGCACGTGCTGTCTTCATTGAGGCGCGCAGGATCTTTTGTTGCAATGTGCAGGCTCTTTGTTGCAGTGCATAGGCTTATCCTGTGTACAGGATAAATCCAAGGGGAAACATGCCAAGACACATATTAATCTAGCTATCAAAAATTAAATACAAAGAAAACATATTAAAAACAGCAAGGGGTCTTCCCTGGTGGTGCAATGGTTGAGAGTCCACCTGCTGATGGAGGGGATATGGGTTCATGCCCCGGTCTGGGAAGATCCCACATGCTGTGGAGCGGCTAGGCCCGTGAGCAGTGGGTGCTGAGCCTGTGCATCTGGAGCCTGTATTCTGCAATGGGAGAGGACACAATAGTGAGAGGCCCGTGTACTGAAAAAAAAAAAAAGCAGCAAGGGAAAATCAACAAATAACACACAAACACTCAAGGGAATCCCCATATGTTAACAGCTGATTTTTCAGCAGAAACTCTGCAAGCCAGAAGGGAGTACAGGACATATTTAAAGTGATGAAGGAGAAAAACCTACAACCAAGATTACTCTACCCAGCAAGGATCTCATTCAGATTTGATGGAGATATTAAAACATTTACAGACAAGCAAAAGCTGAGTGAGTTCAGCGTCACCAAACCAGCTTTACAACGAATGCTAAAGGAACTTCTCTAGGTGAGAAACACAAGAGAAGGGAAAGACCTACAATAACAAACCCCAAAGAATAAAGAAAATGGCAATAGGAAAATATATATCGATAATTACCTTAAATGTAATTAGATTAAATGCTCCCACCAAAAGATACAGGCTTGGTGAATGGATACAAAAACAAGACCCAAATATATGCTGTTTACAAGAAAACCACTTCAGACCTAGGAACACATACAGATTGAAAGTGAGAGGATGGAAAAAGATATTCCATGCAAATGGAATTCAAAATAAAGCTGGAGTAGCAATTCTCATATCACACAAAATAAACTTGAAAATAAAGACTATTACCAGAGACAAACAAGGACACTACGTAGTGATCAAGGGATCGATCCAAGAAGAAGACATAACAATTGTAAATATTTATGCACCCAACATAGGAGCACCTCAATACATAGGGCAAATATTAACAACCATAAAAGGGGAAATCGACAGTAACACATTCATAGTAGGGGATTTTAACACCCCACTTTCACCAATGGATTCAAAATGAAAATAAATAAGGAAACACAAGCTTTAAATGATACATTAAACAAGATGGACTTCATTGATATTTATGGGACATTCCATACAAAAACAGCAGAATACACATTTCTCTCAAGTACTCATGGAACATCCTCCAGGATAGATCATATCATGGGTCACAAATCAAACCTTGGTAAATTTAAGAAAATTGAAATTGTATCAAGTATCTTTTCTGACCACAATGCTATGAGACTAGATATCAATTACAGGAAAAGATCTGTACAAAATCCAAACACAATGAGGCTAAACAATACGCTACTTAATAATGAAGTGATTACTGAAGAAATCAAAAAGGAAATAAAAAATACCTAGAAACAAATGATAATGGAGACAGGACAAAACAAAACCTATGGGATGCAGCAAAAGCAGTTCTAAAAGGGAAGTTTATAGCAATACAATCCTACCTTAAGAGACAGGAAAAATCTCGAATAAACAAACTACTCTTGCACCTAAAGCAATTAGAGAAAGAAGAACAAAAAACCCCAAAGTTAGCAGAAGGAAAGAAATCATAAGGATCAGATCAGAAATAAATGAAAAAGAAATGAAGGAAACGGTAGCAAAGGTCAATAAAACTAAAAGCTGGTTCTTTGAGAAGATAAAGAAAATTAATACACCATTAACCAGATTCATCAAGAAAAAAAGGGAGAAGACTCAAATCAATAGAATTAGAAATGAAAAAGGAGAAGTAACAACAGACACTGCAGAAATACAAGAGATCATGAGAAATTACTACAAGCAACTCTATGGACAACTTGGAAGAAATGGACAAATTCTTAGAAATGCACACCTGCCAAGACTGAATCAGGAAGAAATAGAAAATATGAACAGACCAATCACAAGCACTGAAATTGAAACTGTGATTAAAAATTTTCCAACAAACAAAAGCCCAGGACAGTTGGCTTCACAGGTGAATTCTATCAAACATTTAGAGAGAGCTAACACCTATCCTTACACCATATTAACAAACTGAAGGAGAAAAACCATATGATCATCTCAATAGATGCAGAAAAATGTTTTGACAAAATTAAACACCCATTTATGATAAAAACCCTCCAGATTGTAGGCATAGAGGGAACTTTCCTCAACATAATAAAGGCCATATATGACAAACCCAGAGCCAGCATCGTCCTCAATGGTGAAAAACTGAAACCATTTCCACTAAGATCAGCAACAAGACAAGGTTGCCCACTTTCACCACTCTTATTCAACATAGTGTTGGAAGTTCTAGCCACAGCAATCAGAGAAGAAAAAGAAATAAAAGGAATCCAAATCGGAAAGGAAGAAGTAAAGCTGTCACTGTTTGCACATGACATGATACTATACATAGAGAATCCTAAAGATGCTACCAGAAAACTACAAGAGCTAATCAATAAATTGGGTAAAGTAGCAGGATACAAAATTAATGCACAGAAATGTCTGGCATTCCTATGCACTAATGATGAAAAATCTGAAAGTGAAATTAAGAAAACACTCCCATTTACCATTGCAACAAAAGGAATAAAATATCTAGGAATGAACCTACCTAAGGAGACAAAAGACCTGTATGCAAAAAATTATAAGACACTGATGACAGAAATTAAAGATGACACAAATAGATGGAAAGATATAACATGTTCTTGGATTGAAGAATCAACATTGTGAAAATGACTCTACTACCCAAAGCAATCTACAAACTCAGTGCAACCCGTATCAAACTACCACTGGCATTTTTCACAGAACCAGAAGAAAAAATTTCACAATTTGTATGGAAACACAAAAGACCCCGAATAACCAAAGCAATCTTGAGAA
>NC_041234.1:41450926-41459258 GCF_002837175.3 Physeter macrocephalus | reverse complement strand
GTATGACATAAATCACAGCAAGATCCTTTTTGACCCGCCTCCTAGAGAAATGGAAATAAAAACAAAAATAAACAAATGGGACCTAATGAAACTTAAAACCTTTTGCAAAGGAAAGGATACCATAAACAAGATCCAAAGACACCTTGAAAATAGGAGAAAATATTTGGAAATGAAGCAACTGACAAAGGATTAATCTCCAAAATTTACAAGCAGCTCATTCAGCTCAATAACAAAATAACAAACAGCCCAATTAAAAATGGGCAGAAGACCGAAATAGACATTTCTCCAAAGAAGATATACAGATTGCCAACAAACACATGAAAGAATGCTCAACATCATTAATCATTAGATAAATGCAAATCAAAACTACAATGAGATATCATCTCACACCGGTCTGAATGGCCATCATAAAAAATCTAGAAACAATAAATGCTGGAGAAGGTGTAGAGACATGGAACAGTCTTGCACTGCTGGTGGGACTGTAAATTGATACAGCCACTATGGAGAACAGTATGGAGGTTCCTTAAAAAACTACAAATAGAACTACCATACGACCCAGCAATCCCACTACTGGGCATATACCCTGAGAAAAACATAATTCAAAAAGAGTCATGTACCAAAATGTTCATTGCAGCTCTATTTACAATAGCGAGTAGATGGAAGCAACCTAAGTGTCCATCATCAGATGAATGGATAAAGAAGATGTGGCACATATACACAATGGAATATTACTCAGCCATAAAAAGAAACGAAATTGAGTTTTTTGTAGTGAGATGGATGGACCTATAGTCTGTCATACAGAGTGAAGTAAGTCAGAAAGAGAAAGACAAATACCATATGCTAACACATATATATGGAATCTAAGTAAAAAAATGTCATGAAGAACCTAGTGGTAAGACGGGAATAAAGACACAGACCTACTACAGCATGGACTTGAGGATATGGGGAGGGGGAAGGGTAAGCTGTGACGAAGTGAGAGAGTGGCATGGACATATATACACTACCAAATGTAAAATAGATAGCTAGTGGGAAGCAGCCGCATAGCACAGGGAGATCAGCTCAGTGTTTTGTGACCAACTAGAGGAGTGGGATAGGGAGGGTTGGACGGAGGGAGATGCAAGAGGGAAGAGATATGGGAACATATGTATATGTATAACTGATTCACTTTGTTATAAACAGAAACTAACACACCATTGTGGAGCAATTATACTCCAATAAAGATGTTAAAAAAAGTCATGCATATGGGTCATATAGTGACTTAATAGTGAGGCTGAAATAATAACAAGAGACTTTTAGCTATCATAATTTAACATTATTACTCCTTCCCTGATGAACAATGTGAATGATTTTTTTGGTATTTTCAATTATTAGTGGCCTCACTGTTACCCAGGAAGAAAGAAGATGTCTTTATGGGTATGAATCCACCCTTCCCCGCTAAGGTGATTTTCTAAGTTAGAACAAACATTTGACTTAAACTAAGATATAACCACCGTGGTAAAAGGGAATCTCCTGTGGCTCCTCCCCAAGCCATGCAGAGAGAATAAAGACTGTTCCATTGGTTGAAGAAGCCCTGTTCATGAGTCAATGGAGGCCCAAGCACATCCTGGCTTTACCTCCTTTTGATGAGTCCGAGAAGCCACACAGAAACAATTTGTGAGAAAAAATTGACTCTTTGTCCTCTTCCCCTTCTCTGACTTTCCCTGAAGTTCAGGCAGATAGATGCTTATTCTCTCAGGAGAGCAAGGTATCAATACTCATAGAATGTAGGACACTGGCCAAGAAAATAATGTGTGTCCCTTTGAAGAGCTGAATGATAATGATGCAAAATCGTGAAGTAGTGCAAAGGATGTTTCCATTAATTTTTTAAATATAAAATTAATCCCATCTCATAAACAAATATTGAGAAATGTATCCCTTCAGAACATCCATTTTTTTATTGAAGTATAGTTGATTTATAATGTTATATTAGTTTCATGTGTACAGCATACCGATTGTTATTTTTCCCAGATTATATTCCATTATATAATAGGTTATTATAAGATATTGAATGTAATTCCCTGTGCTATATAGCAAATCCTTGTTGCTTATCTATTTTATGTACAGTAGTTTGTATCTGTTAATCCCATACTCCCTCCCCCTTCCCTCCCTCTCCCCTTTGATAGCCATAAGTTTTTTTTTCTGTCTGTGAGTCTGTTTCTGTTCTATATATAGATTAATTTTTATCCATTCTTAATGTTGCTGTAAATTTAATTCGCACTTTTAAAACATAGATAACATCTTTGTCAAACTAAAATTAAATTAAATTAAAAAAGCAAAGAAAAATATTAACATCTGTGTTCTTCTTCTTTCCTCACACTACCATATAGCAACATTGGGCTTTATTTCCTCTGCTAATTACTTACTTTTTCATGATATAAATGTTGATGTGCTGAGGAGAGTGAGGAGAATAACCTGAGGCTAGTGGAAGGTCTATATTAAGAAAGAGTAAGAAGTAAAACTGGATAGGTGGGTTGACCCTGATTACAGTTGGCCTGGAACACCAGGCTGAAGAGGATAAATTTGCTTTGAGAAGGAATATGGAGATCTTGTCATATCTGGAATAAGGTGGGTGTGATGGAATCAAACTCCAGGAATGTGAAAAGTTTGAGCAAAATAGAATAGAGTCTTTGTGGCTTTAGTTGTTGTTGTCTTAAATGTCATAGAGAGAGGCTTCAATCTTTGGTTGCTCAAGCCAAAAGGAGCCCAAAGAAATCAGATCACAAATTAAAAACAGTCTCTGAGTAATGAGTAACTTTCATTTATGTCTCTATTTCACATTCACTTTCATTTCCTTCCAAAACAGGCTCCTGGAAGCAAATTAAAAACTTAAATATAAGAGAAAAATATGCTCTTGTGTATTGTAGGAAAGAAAAATAAGTTTTCCTCTACCCTTTGAAGTTCTTGGCTAGGGCTCCTGTAACAAAAGACAGATTAACAAGAGAAAAACAAAAACATTTATTAAAATGTATGTCTCATATATACTTCAGAGATACCCAGGGAAAAATAGATGACTCTGAAAGAGATGACTTAGAATTTAGTCTTAATTTCTCATCATAACAAGAACAACAACAACAAAATGGTAATTATGTGAGGTGAAGGATGTGTTAACTAACTTTATCATGGTAAACATTTAACAGTATGAACATTAATCAAATAATCACTTTTTACACCTTAACCTTACACAATGTTACATGTCAGTTGTATAGCAACAAAACTGAAAAAAAGAATAATGCAGGCTTAAATACCATCTTCAGCTGAAACAAAGAAAGGGTGCGGAGGAGGCCAGTTATGGGGAGGCGACTAGGAAAAGCATGGTTAGGAAGGGAGAAGTTTGTTATGGATATTTAAATAGGTACCTTCTCCACTGACAAGACTCTTTTATGAATTAGAGTCTTCCTTCTCTTCCTGGTGCAGAGAGGGAGATACCCTTATAAATGGAGATTTTTAATATATGTAAATTTCCTGTACAAAATGGTAATTTTTAATCTGTTTTCAGAGCTTCTCCTATGTCTTCTGTTTCTCAAAATAATCAGCTGGAAATAATCTTTACACCAAAGAGGCACATTTTTTAATGATGTCGATGGAAAATGTTAATCAATAGTTGAACTAAGAAAGAAGTGGAAAATTTTATTCTAACCAACCTGAGGATCATAACCCAGGAGACAAACTTTCAGAAAACTCTGAGCACTATTCTGCCCATTAGAGGTCAAAGAACAGTTATATAGGTTTTTGAGAAAATGGGTTATATATCAAATGATGTATTGACAGTTTACACAATCCACATCTGCACTTACAAAGCGAGTATTGGGTCATGGGTCTTCATGACCCCTTACAAGATTAAGAAAGAATGTTATCTCCTAGGGAGGTCTGGTTAATGCAGTTGCACAATACACATTAAAGAGAAGGGAGGAGACCCAAAAGGGCAAAGAAAAGTTTTATGTTTAATTTTTTTCGTCTTGCCATAAAATATGAATTTTATTTCATCAGTGGCATATTCTGCCACCCTTCAATGTTACTAAGTGCTCCATGCACATAGGAAAATGGAACCCTAAATTCAGAAGAGAACTATTCTATCTTGCTCCTAAAACCTACAACACCTATGCAGTAGACCTGGAAAGGGGCTTTCACTTCCTGTCACACCCCATTGCAATACAGAGCAGTTCAGGGAGGTAGAAAGCTATATTCTAAAGATGAACTAAAATCTTCTCCTGGCATATTTTTCTGAGTTTTATGAGTACCTCTTTTTCTAACTCCTGAAAATCTATATAGAATCCATCAATAACCAATTCTATGTAGCAGCCTTCTATATTTGAAGACAGTTCCAGCTGCCCTTGGCTATCAATTACATCACCTACTTGTGCCAAAGGAAATTTAAATGTTACCTTTTATTTTGCAACAAAGAAATTATAGTCTGAATTTTCCATGGAAACATAATTACATATTTACCCAAAGGTGATTTCATCCAAAAATTTCACTCACAGATGCACACACACACACACACACACACACACACTGTACACATAACTCATGGTTATCATAGATTGGTGAGTGGATTTGGTGAAAGGGAAAGAGACTGGGGTGCATTTTCTATGGGAAATTACATTTCTGTGTGCCTTTCTTGAACAAAACTCCTTGTGTATAGAGACACTGTGTGCATCTCTGATCCTTTCTTTGGTGCAGTTTGGTGCATATCTGGTCTTGATGGAATATTCTAAGCAGTTTATCATATTTGAGAATGTGGATAAGTCAATTATGGCCTTGCTGTTCACATATTCCTTAGCGATGCTCTGCCCAGCCTTCTGTAAGAAAAAAAAAGCCATTTGAAATCCTTATTTGATTAGGCCTATCCCTGTGCCAGGGCACACAAGTCACATCATGGTCTCCATGGTAGCCTTGAAAACTAGCAGCTTCACAACCATGGTAGCTGTGAAAACAAGCAGTCTAGTAGACTGGGTTTGGAATTTGTCAAAAAGCCCCTTCCCCAGACTGTTGTCATTTGCCATGTCAGGAATTTCTCTAGAAAAGCAACATTCACAGGGCTTGTCATTATTTGACCTGACTCAGACCCTGGCTCAGTAGGCATAGTTCTATCACCATGACATTTGTTGAAATCAATCACTGGCAGTTGTTTAACATTGCAGTTGCCTAAGTCAGTGAAACTAGTTGGGTCAAATAAGATGTTGGCCAAAATGCTTAAGAAAATCTATGTGATGAGATGTCCATAGGGGGATTTGAAAAACTCCAATATACTCCTAGGAATCTAGAAGGACTTGCATGTGTGCAGGGATCTAGAAGGACATGCACATGTTTGTGCCCAGGAAAGACCTAAGACGACCCTAATCTATCATTTCTGACTGACCTTGAGGCTCTGCATAAGCAGGAAGTGAAGGCTAAGACTGAATTGCCAGAACATTGAAAGTGTGTCCCAAAGCACACACAGAACCCCTCAGCAAAGGCTGACAGGTTTTTTGGTTCAGGGAATTTAAGGAAATCTTTGTTCAATCACTAGACCACTACTAAGGTAACTGAGCAGAGACTGCAGTGCCTGCACATGACAGGGAATGCAGACTTTACAGAACTAGTCAAGGAAAGTCACTAGGCAAGCAAAGAATAACACCAACATCAATAATAACAACAATAAAACAGCAACAAAACAAACCCTGAGGGGTGGGAGATATCTGATATCTAGAGTTGCCATATTATATAATGCAAAACATCTAGTTTTGAACAAAAAATTATGATACAGGCAAATAAACAGGAAAAGTATAGCCCACAAAGGGGGAAAAAAGAAATCAATAGAAATTGTTCCTGAGGAAGCCCACATATTGGTCTTAATAGACAAAGACTTCAAATTGGCTATTACAAATATGTTCAAAATACTATAGGAATCCATATCTACATAATTAAAGGAAATTATGAGAACAATGTCTCACCAAATAGAGAAGATCAATAAAAAGATAGGAATATTAAAAAGAACCAAATAGATATTCTGGAGTTGAAAAGTACAATAACAGAAATGAAAAAAAAAATCAATAGAGGGACACAATAACAGACTCGAGCTGGCAGAAAAAAATAATCAATGAACTTGAAAATAGATGTGGATGGCTGATAATGGCTTCTGAAAATATGCCTATGTCCTAATCCCTGGAACATATGACTGTTACTTAATTTGCAAAATGTGTCTTTGCAGATGGGATTAAGTTAAGGATCTTGAGATGAGGAGAATATTCTGCTGGGCTCTAAATGCCAACACAAGTGTCCTTACAACAGAGAGATAGAAAGAGATCACACACACATGTGCACGTGTGCACACACACACACACACACACACACGAGAAGAAGATGTGAAGATGGAAGCAGAGGTTGGAGTGATGCAACCTCAAGCTAAGGAATGCTGGCAGACAACAGAAGCTGAAAGAGGCAAGAAATGAATTCTCCCTTAGAGCCTCTAGAGGGAGCATGACACTGCTGACACCTTCATTTCAGGCTTTTGGCCTTCAGAACTGTGAGAGAATAAATTTCTGTGTTTAAGCAACAGAATTTGTGATAATTTATTACAGCAGCCATAGAAAACCAATGCAATACGTAAGTTAAAATTATGCACTGTGAGAAACAAGCAAAGAATGAAGAAAAATGAACAGAACCTCATAGACCTGTGAGGCACCATCAAACTTACAAATATGTTTATGAGGGAGAGACTGAGAAGGAGAGAAGAAGAAAAAAGGATATAAGAAATATTTGAATAAAAAATGGTCCGAACTTTCCAAATTTAATGAAAAACCATCTACAAATCTAAGAAAGCCAGCAAATTTTAAATAGGATAAGACCCCAAGGGATCCAGAGCTAGACAAATCATATTAAAACTGGCAAAAGGGACTTCCGGGTGGTGCAGTGGTTAAGAATCCATCTGCCAATGCAGGGGACACGGGTTTGAGCCCTGGTCCGGGAAGATCCTACATGCCATGGAGCAACTAAGCCCGTGCACCACAACTACTGAAGCCTGTGCTCCTAGAGCCTGTGCTCTGCAACCAGAGGAGTCACTGCAATGAGAAGCCCGTGCACTGCAACAAAGAGCAGCCCACACTCACTACAATTAGAGAAAGCCTATGTGCAGCAATGAAGACCCAACACAGCCACAAATAAATAAATAAATAAATTTATTTAAAAAATACTGGCAAAAGATGAAGACAAAGAGAACATCTTGAAAGCAGCAAGAGAAAAACAACTCATCACATACAAGGGATCCACATAAAATTAACAGCTGACTTCTCAACAGAAACCATTGAGACTGGAAGGTAGTGGGACGCCATATTCCAAGAGCTAAAAGAAAATATCTGTTAACCAAGAATTCTAGATCCAGAAAAACAAATCCTTCAAAAAAAAGGAGAAATTAAGACATTCCCAGATGAACAAAAATTTAGAGAATTTGTCTCTATCAGATCAGCTCTACAAAAAGTACTAAAGGAAATTCTTCAGGCTGAAATAACAGGACACTAGACAGTGACACAACATCACATGAAGAAGTAAGGAACACCAATAAAGGTAAATATATATGTATATACAAAATATAGTAAAAAATGTATTTTTATTTGTAACTCTTTCATTCTCCAAATGATGTAAAAGACAACTACGTAAGGCAACCATTGTAAAACTGTGTTGCTGAGTATATAATTTTAAAGATGTAATTTGCATGACAATAATAGTACAACAGAAGGGAGGAAATGGAAGTATATTGGAGCAAAGTATTTTCATACTACTGAAATGAAGTCAGCACTAATCCAGTCTAGATTGCTTTAAGTTGTTAAATGTAAACCTCACAAGCAAAATAAGAAAATGGCTCAAAAAGTAGAATGAAATAAACAAGGGAATTAAAACGCTACACTAGAAAATATCTATCTAACACAAAAAAGGCAGAAATGGAGAAACATAACAAAAAGATAAGGAAAACAAATAGCAAAATGGCAGATGTAAATCTTATTTTATCCATAATCATATTAAACGTAAAAGGATTAGTGGACTTCCCTGGTGGCCCAAGGTAAAGAATCCACCTTCCAATGCAGAGGACGTGGGCTCGATTTCTGGTCAGGGAACTAAGATTCCCACATGCCGCGGGGCAAATAAACACGTGCCGCAACTACTGAGCTCACGCACCTCAACTAGAGAGCTCACGTGCCACAAACTACAGAGCCCAAGTGCCACAATTAGAGAAGAGAAAACCTGCATGCCACAACTAGAGAGAAGCCCATGCACTGCAACAAAGAGCCTGCACATTGCAACAAAAGATCCTGCGCGC
>NC_041234.1:41448283-41450426 GCF_002837175.3 Physeter macrocephalus | reverse complement strand
TATCTTCCAGGTCACTTATCCGTTCTTCTTCCTCAGTTATTCTGCTATTAATCCCATCTGGAGTATTTTTAATTTCATTTATTGTGTTGCTCATCGTTGCTTGCTTCCTCTTTATTTCTTCTAAGTCCTTGTTAAATGTTTCTTGCAACTTGTCTATTCTATTTCCAAGTTTTTAGATCATATTTACTCTCATTATTCTGAATTCTTTTTCAGTTAGACTGCCTATTTCCTCTTCATTTGTTAGGTCTGGTGGGTTTTTGCCTTGCTCCTTCATCTGCTGTGTTTTTTTCTGTCTTCTCATTTTGCTTACTGTGTTTGGGGTCACCTTTTTGCAGGCTGCAGGTTCGTAGTTCCTGTTGTTTTTGGCGTCTGTCCCCAGTGGCTAAGGTTGGTTCAGTGTGTTGTGTAGGTTTCCTGGTTGGGGGGAGTAGTGCCTGTCTTTTGGTGGATGAGGCTGGATCTTGTATTTCTGGTGGGCAGGTCCACATCTAGTGGTGTGTTTTGGGATGTCGGTAGCCTTTTTATGGTTATAGGCAGCCTCTCTGCTAATGGATGGGGCTGTAGTCCTGTCTTGCTATTTGTTGGGCATAGAGTGTCCAGCACTGTAGGTTGCTGGTCGTTGAGTGAATCTGGGTCTTGGTGTTGAGATGGAGATCTCTGGGAGATTTTCGCCATTTGATATTGCATGGAGCTGGGAGGTCTCTTGTGGACCAGTGTCCTGAGGTTGGTTCTCTCACCTCAGAGACACAGCCCTGATGCCTGGCTGGAGCGCCAAAAGCCTTTAATCCACACGGCTCAAAATAAAAGGGAGAAAAATTAGAAAGAAAAGAAAGAAAGAAAGAAAGAAAGAAAGGAAGGAAGGAAGGAAGGAAGCAAGGAAGAGAGGAAGAAAGGGAGGAAGGAAGACAGGAAGGAAGGGAGGAAGAAAGGGGGAAGAAAGGGAGGAAGAAAGGAAGGAAGGAAGGAAGGAAGAGAGGAAGGAAGGGAGGAAGGAAGGGAGGAAGAAAGAAAGGAATAAGACAATAAAGTAGGATAAAATATAGTTATTAATATAAAATATAATTATTAAGAAGAAAAATTTTATAAAAAAATGCTTCGGTCACAACCCTAGGACAAATTGTGAAAGCAAAGCTATACAGACAAAATCTCACACAGCAGCACACACATACACATTCAGAAAATGAAGAAAAGGGGAAAATAATAATATATCTTGCTCCCAAAGTCCACCTCCTCAACTTGAGATATTTCACTGTTTATTCAGATTTTCCACAGATGCAGGGCACTTCAGGTTGACTGTGGAGCTTTAATCCACTGCTTCTGAGGCTGCTGGGAGAGACCTCCCCCTCTCCTCTTTGTTCGCACAGCTCCTGGGGTTCAGCTTTGGACTTGGCCCCGCCTCTGCATGTAGGTCGTCCGAGGGCGTCTGCCCTTCGCTCAGACAGGAGGGGGTTAAAGGCGCAGCTGATTCGGGGGCTCTGGCACAGGCCAGGGTGAGGGAGGGAGGGCCACGGATGCGGGGCGAGCCTGCGGCGGCAGAGGCCGGTGCAGCATTGCGCCAGCCTGAGGTGCGCCACGCGTTCTCCCGTGGAAGCTGTTCCTGGATCCCGGGATCCCGGCAGTGGCGGGCTGCACGAGGTCCCAGGAGGGGCGGTGTGGAGAGTGACCTGTGCTTGCACACAGGCCTCTTGGCCTGTGTTGGCAGCAGCAACCCTAGCGTCCCACGCCCATCTCTGCTGTCCGCGCCAACAGCCGCGGCTCGAGCCCGTTTCTCAAAATGTTGTCTTTATCTATACTACCTTCAAAATAAAATATATTGCTAACATTCATTGTAAAATGTAATTCTTGTACATAGAAAAAAAGTTTTGTTTATCTTGATAAGGTGATAAAAATGACCTGATAATTATTGGGGGCTCTTATGTTCAAAGTGAATGGAAGGGCTTCTTGGTTGTGCAGTGGTTGAGAATCTGCCTGCCGATGCAGGGGACATGGATTTGTGCCCCATCCCAGGAAGATCCCACGTGCCATGGAGCGGCTGGGCCCGTGAGCCATGGCCACGGAGCCTGTGCACCGGATCCTGTGCTCTGCAACGGGAGAGGCCACAACAGTGAGAAGCCCGTGTACCAAAAAAAAAAAAAAAAAAAAA
>NC_041234.1:41433281-41444826 GCF_002837175.3 Physeter macrocephalus | reverse complement strand
AAAGAAAGAAAGAAAGAAAGAAAGGAAGGAAGGAAGGAAGGAAGCAAGGAAGAGAGGAAGAAAGGGAGGAAGGAAGACAGGAAGGAAGGGAGGAAGAAAGGGGGAAGAAAGGGAGGAAGAAAGGAAGGAAGGAAGGAAGGAAGAGAGGAAGGAAGGGAGGAAGGAAGGGAGGAAGAAAGAAAGGAATAAGACAATAAAGTAGGATAAAATATAGTTATTAATATAAAATATAATTATTAAGAAGAAAAATTTTATAAAAAAATGCTTCGGTCACAACCCTAGGACAAATTGTGAAAGCAAAGCTATACAGACAAAATCTCACACAGCAGCACACACATACACATTCAGAAAATGAAGAAAAGGGGAAAATAATAATATATCTTGCTCTCAATGTCCACCTCCTCAACTTGGGATATTTCACTGTTTATTCAGATTTTCCACAGATGCAGGGCACTTCAAGTTGACTGTGGAGCTTTAATCCACTGCTTCTGAGGCTGCTGGGAGAGTCCTCCCCCTCTCCTCTTTATTCGCACAGCTCCTGGTGTTCAGCTTTTGACTTGGCCCCGCCTCTGCGCGTAGGTCGTCCGAGGGCGTCTGCTCTTCGCTCAGACAGGACGGGGCTAAAGGAACAGCTGATTCGGAGGCTCTGGCACAGGCCGGGGGGAGGCAGGGGCTCAGATGCGGGGCGAGCCTGCGGCGGCAGAGGCCGGCGTGACACTGCATCAGCCTGAGGCGCGCCGCGCGTTCTCCCGGGGAAGCTGTCCCTGAATCCCGGGACGCCGGCAGTGGCGGGCTGCACAGGCTCCCAGGAGAGGAGTTGTAGAGAGTGACCTGTGCTCGAACACAGGCCTCTTGGTGGCGGCAGCAGCAACCCTAGCGTCCCACACCCATCTCTGGTGTCCGTGCCGACAGCCGCGGCTCGCGCCCTTTTCTGGAGCTCCTTTACACGGTGCGCTTAATCCTCTCTCCTCGCACCCCAGGAAGCAAAGAGGCAAGAAAAGTCTCCTGTCTCTTCAGCAGGTCCGTGCCCGTTTCCGGAGCTCCTTTAAGCAGTGCACTTAAACCCCTCTCCTTGCGCACCAGGAAACAAAAAGGCAAGAAAATGTCTCCTGTCTCTTCGGCAGCTCTGCGCCCGTCTCTGGAGCCCCTTTAAGAGGCGCGCTTAAACCCCTCTCCTTGTGCACCAGGAAGCAAAGAGGGAAGAAAACGTCTCTTGCCTCTTCAGCAGCTCCAGACGTCTCCCAGACTCCCTCCTGGCTAGCCGTGGTGCACTAACCCCTTCAGGCTGTTTTCAGGCTGCAAACTCCGGACCTCTCCCTGGGATCCAACTGAAGCCCGAGGCTCAGCTCCCAGCCCCCGCCCACCCCGGCGGGTGAGCAGACAAGCCTCTCGGGCTGGTGAGTGACAGTCGGCACTGATCCTCTCTGAGGGAATCTCTCTGCTTTGCCCACCGCACCCTTGTTGCTGCGCTCTCCTCCGTGGCTCTGAAGCTTCCACCTCTGCCACCCACAGTCTCCACCCGTGAAGGGGCTTCTAGTGTGTGGAAACCTTTCCTCCTTCCCAGCTCCCTCCCACTGGTGCCTGTCCCGTCCCTACTCTTTTGTCTCTGTTTATTCTCTTTTCTTTTGCCCTACCCAGGTACGTGGGATGTTTCTTGCCTTTGGGAGGTCTGAAGTCTTCTGCCAGCGTTCAGTGGGTGTTCTATAGGAGCAGTTCTACGTCTAGATATATTTCTGATGTATCTGTGAGGAGGAAGGTGATCTCCATGTCTTACTCTTCTGCCATCTTCTCTCTTCTCCTCCTTGTGACTTTAAGACTGAGGACCCAAGCTTCTTTCTGGATGCTGGCTGGAGGCCTCCAAGAGTTCCTAGAGGATCCCTACAGCCCTTTGCAATGAAGGCTTGGGATCCTCAATATGACCACTTTATCAAGCCAATAAGGAAAGTCTAATGCTAGCAAGACAGGAAATTATTAAAAAATAAAATAATCAGAGGCATGACATCTTATCACCTTTGACATATTCTAATGATTAAAAGGAAATCACAGTTTCAGGCCACACTCAAGGGGAGAGGATTACACAAACGTGTGAACATCAGGAGGCAAGGACCATGAGGTGCTGAACTAGAGTCTATCACATTAATGGATAAAATTTAAATGCACTTACTTTAAGATCAGAAAGTAGAGAAAGTTTCCCTCTATCACTGCTATCATTTACTATATGATTGGACATCTTGGCCAAAGCAGAAAGAAAAAAAAATAACACAAGGTAGAAAGATTGCAAGGGAGAAAAACAAGTTTCCATTATACAGATGGCCCTAAGGGGAAAGAAAACAAGAGAATAATTGACAACTAATAAGAAAATTTAATGAGACTGCCAGATACAAGATCATACACTCAGAACTCTCCCCCACAAACAAACAAAAAATTCAATATAATTCTTTTATAGAATTCACAGTAGCAATAAAAACTTAAAAGTAGCTAGAATGTTAACCAGGAATACACAAGACCTCTGTGAATAACATGGTAAAGCTCTAATAAAGGACATAAATCATGATGTGAACAGATGAAGAACTCCCATACTCTTATATGAAATTACCTAAAATTATAAAAATGTTGTATTAGTTGTCTATTGTAACAAATTGTCCCAAACTTAGTGCCTAAATATTACACATTTATTTACTCACAGTTCTGTAACTCAAAATACCAAAATGGGTCTCTCTGGAATAAATCAAGGTGTCAGGCTTCCCTAGTGGCGCAGTGCTTGAGAGTCTGCCTGCCGATGCAGGGGACACGGGTTCATGCCCCAGTCCGGGAAGATCCCACATGCCGCAGAGCGGCTAGGCCTGTGAGCCATGGCCACTGTGCCTGCACGTCCTGAGCCTGTGCTCCGCAACAGGAGAGGCCAGAACAGTGAGAGGCCCATGTACTGCAAAAAAAATAAATAATTTTTTAAAAAAAATCAAGGTGTCAGGCAGGGTCATGTTCTTTTCTGAAGGTCCTATGGAAGAATCTAGTTCCTTGCACTTTTCAAGTTTTAGAGGCCATCCACTTTCCTTGACTCATGGCTTTCCTCCATTTTTGAAGCCTGCAACAGCAGGCCTGGTTCTTCTCACATGGCATCACTCTACCCAGATGGGTTAAATATTAAAATGTAAAAGGTAGAAACATAATGGTAAGAGAAAAAATATGAAAGATTACCTCTGATTCTTAGGAACAGAAAAGGCTATCTTTAAACTTCAAAAACACAAACAGTAAACTTTATTTTTTTAAGATTTTTTTGATGTGGACCATTTTTAAAGTCTTTATTGAATTTGTTGGAATATTTCTTTTGTTTTATGTTTTCGTTTTTTAGACCTGAGGCATGTGGGTTCTTAGATCCCTGCAGGGATCGAAAGCACATCCCCTGCATTGGAAGGTGAAGTCTTAACCACTGGATCAACAGGGAAGTCCCACAAACCATGAACTTTAAATAAAATGATAAGAATTAGAGTTAATCCAAAATTATTGTATTCTATTCAATAATGGACACTAAGGACAAATATAATAAACATATGGAACACATGGAGAAGCTATTTGCAATTTCTAAAATCAGCTAGTGAGTAATAATGAAATATACTTTTAAACAACAGAAAGGAAGAGGAGACAGGAGGGCAGAGTAGAAGGACTTGAGTTCACCTCCTCTAATGAAAACACAAAAATCACAACTAACTGCTGAACAATCATCGACAAAAATGACTGGAACTTACCAAAAATTATGCTACATCCAAAGACAAAGAAGAAGCCACAATGAGACAGGAGAAAGGGGGCTTTTGTGATATAATCAAGCCCCTTACCCGTCAGGTGGGTGACTAGAAACTGGAAAATAATTATATCACAAAGGTTCTCCCACAGGACTGAGAGTTCTGCCCCCACATCAGGCTCCCCAGCCCAGGGGTCTGGCATCAGGAGGAGGAGTCCACAGAGCATTTGGATTTGAAGGGCAGCAGGGATTTTGTGCAGGAGCTCCGCAGGACTGGGAGAACCAGAGACTCCACTCTTAGGGGGTGCACACTAGGTGTCACATACATGGGGACCCAGGTCAAAGCAGTGACTCCATAAGAGCCTGGGCCAGACCTATTGTAGAATAACTATAAATAGAGTATAACCTTAAAAAATTGTGAATCACTATATTGTACACTTGTAACTTACATAATATTGTACATTAATTCTACTTCAATTTTAAAAAAGGTACACAAATTGGGTGCAAGCAATGTTCATTGCTATTGGATAGACCATTGTTTCTGATAGTTTGCCATTATTACATTTCTCTGTCTTTTGGGCATATCTCCACAGGGATTTACAAAGTACTTTGTGATGAAGTCACTTGGAATGGTTTCATTCTGTGAGTTTTGCCACCAAATCCGATGCACATTTAGGTTTATATGTTTATTTTATTTTAAACTTTTAGATTTTATTTCAAAGGGTCTTTGAAATTTAATTTTGTATTATGACTATACAAAATTTGTATACCGTCCAGATTCAAATCCATAAAAAACTACACTGAATCCCTGTCCCCTCGATCCTATTTGCCCCCTCCATCTATTGGCAATCTTTTTTTAGATAATATGAATTGTTATCCTATTATTAATTTTAAACATATAAGCATATATACATGCTTATCTTATATATAAATATATATTATATATTATTATACATATCTATGTATAATTTATAAGATATTATGTTATATATTTTATAACATAATATACAATATATAATTTTAATACAATGATGTACTATTTGTTATATATAACATATTATGTAACTATATTTATATTACTATTCCCTTTTCTGAGATAAATGGTAGCATATTAGATGAACTATTTTGTACCTTTTCATTTCTACTGAACGATATTTTTTTGCAGTCAGTTTGTGGTAGTATGTAAGGATGCCCCTCATATTTTTGTTTTGTTTTCGTTTACATCTGATCATACCATATTTCATGGATGTGATTTTAGATCTTCCTCAATCTATTAGTTGAAAAACAATATCTCAGTGTGACTTTACTTTGCATTCACTTTTTTGTGTGAACAAAGTTGAGCTAGATGCATTTCTTTTCCTGTGAACTGTCTGATCATAACTTCAGCCTATTTTTCTACAGGATTGTTTGTATTTTTTCCTCATTTTAGAATTTCTATTTTCATTTAAATATGTTAACTCTTATTCTATGGAAAAAGTTGTAAATATTTCTCCAGCCTTTCACCTGACTTTTACTTTTGTTTATGGAAGACAAAAAAATCTTAAATTATATTTTTATGTAATCAAATTTATACGGTATTCTTCTTATTGATTCTGAATTATTAGTAATTTTAGGAAAGATTTAAACATGCCCATCATATAGAGGAATTCATGTAGGCTTTCTACTAATAACCCTATGTTTCAAACCTTTACATTTAAATAGTGGATCCACTTGGAATTTATCATGTAATGAATCAGATTGCATCTTTTCCCATAAAACTCTCCAGTTATCCAAACACCATTTATTAAGGACTACATTTCCCCAGTGATTTAAGAGCTAGCTTAATTGTATACTAAACTTGCATATGTAATTGAGTATCTCTCGTTTTTTTTCCTATGTTGATCCATCGGTCTGTTTGTCTAGTCATGCACCAATACCTCATTTTAAATACCTCTATTTCGGAAGATGGCAGAATAGTAAGACTCGGAGATCACCTTCCTCCCCACAGATACATCAGAAATACATCTACACGTGGAACTGCTCCTATAGAACATCCACTGAACGCTGGCAGAAGACCTCAGAACTTCCAAAAGGCAAGAAACTCCCCACGTACCTGGGTAGGGCAAAAAAAAAAGGAATAAACAGAGACAAAAGAATAGGGACAGGACCTGCACCAGTGGAAGGGAGCTGTGAAGGAGGAAATGTTTCCACATACTAGAAGCCCCTTCACAGGCGGAGACTGCGGGTGGCAGAGGGGGAAGCTTCAGAGCCACAGAGGAGAGCGCAGCAACAGGGGTGCGGAGGGCAAAGCGGAGAGATTCCCGCACAGAGGATTGGTGCCGGCCAGCACTCACCAGCCCGAGAGGCTTGTCTGCTCACCCGCCGGGGTGGACGGGGGCTGGGAGCCGAGGCTCGGGCTTTGGTCAGAAGCTGGGAGAGGACTGGGATTGGCTGCGTAAACACAGCCTGAAGGTGTTAGTGCACCACGGCTAGCCAGGAGGGAGTCCTGGAGAAGTCTGGAGCTGCCGAAGAGGCAAGAGACTATTTCTTCCCTCTTTGCTTCCTGGGGCACAAGGAGAGGGGATTAAGCGCGCCGCTTAAAGGAGCTCCAGAGATGGGCGCAAGCTGTGGCTATCAGCGCGGAAACCAGAGACGGGCATGAGACGCTAAGGCTGCTACTGCCGCCACAAAGAAGCCTGTGTGCAAGCACAGCTCACTCTCCACACCTCCCCCCCTGGGAGCCTGTGCAGCCCGCCACTGCCAGGGTCCCGGGATCCAGGGGCAACTTCCCCGGGAGAACGCATGGCGTGCCTCAGGCTGGTGCAGCGTCATTCCGGCCTCTGCCGCCGAAGGATCGCCCCACATCCGTACCCCTCCCTCCCCACGACCTGAGTGAGCAAGAGCCCCCGAATCAGCTGCTCCTTTAACCCCGTCCTGCCTGAGCAACGAGCATACGGCCTAGGGCGACCTATGCGCAGAGGCGGGGCCAAGTCCCAAGCTTCTCTCCTCCAAACTCCAGGAGCTGTGCGAACAAAGAGGAGAGGCGGAGGTTTCTCTCAGCAGCCTCAGAAACAGCGGATTAATGCTCCACAATCAACTTTAAGAGCCCTGCATCCATGGAATACCAGAATAGACAGCGAATCATCCCAAATTGAGGAGGTGGACTGTGGGAGCAAATATATTATATTTTTGCCCTTTTTCTCTTTTTGTGAGTGTGTATGTGTGTGCTTCTGTGTGAGATTTCCTCTGTATAGCTTTGCTTTCACCATTTGCCCTAGGGTTCAGACCGTCCCCTTTTTTTTAATTTTTAAAATTTTTCCTCTTAATATTATTTTTATTTTAATAACTTTATTTTATCCTACTTTATTTTATCTTCTTTCTTTCTGTCTTCCTTTCTCCCTTCCTTTCTTCCTTCCTTCCTTCCTTCCTTTCTTTTTTTTTAACATCTTTATTGGAGTATAACTGTTTTACAATGGTGTGTTAGTTTCTGCTTTACAACAAAGTTATACATATACATAAGTTCCCATATCTCTTCCCTCTTGCATCTTCCTCCCTCCCTCCCTCCCTATGCCACCCCTCTAGGTGGTCAAAAAGCACAGAGCTGATCTCCCTGTGCTATGCGGCTGCTTCCCACTAGCTGTCTATTTTACTTTTGGTAGTGTATATATGTCCATGCCACTCTCTCACTTCAACACAGCTTAGCCTTCCCGCTCCCCATATCCTCAAGTCCATGTTCTAGTAGGTCTGTGTTTTATTCCCGTCCCACCCCTAGTCTCTTCATGACATTTTTTTTCTTAGATTGCATATATATGTGTTAGCATACAGTATTTGTTTTTCTCCTTCTGACTTACTTCATTCTGTATGACAGACAGCAGGTCTATCCACCTCATTACAAATAACTCAGTTTCATTTATTTTATGGCTGAGTAATATTCCATTGTATATATGTGCCACATCTTCTTTATCCATTCATCTGTTGATGGACACTTAACATGCTTCCATGTCCTGGCTATCGTAAATAGAGCTGCAATGAACATTTTGGTACATGACTCTTTTTGAATTATGGTTTTCTCAGGGTATATGCCAGGTAGTGGGATTGCGGGTTCGTATGGTAGTTCTATTTGTAGTTTTTTAGGGAAACTCCATAGTGTTCTCCATTGTGGCTGTATCAATTGACATTCCCAGCAGCAGTGCAAGAGTGTTCCCTTTTCTGCACACCCTCTACAGCATTTATTGTTTCTAGAGTTTTTGATGATGGCCATTCTGACCGGTGTGAGATGATACCTCATTGTAGTTTGGGTTGGCATTTCTCTAATGATTAATGATGTTGAGCATTTCTCTCATGTGTTTGTTGGCAATCTGTGTCTCTTCTTTGGAGATATGTCTATTTAGTTCTGCTGGCCATTTTTGGATTGGGTTGTCTGTTTTTTGGTATTGAGCTGCATGTGTGGCTTCTAAATTTTGGATATGAATCCTTTGTCAGTTGCTTCATTTGCAAATATTTTCTCTCGTTCTGAGGGTTGTCTTTTGGTCTTGTTTATGGTATCCTTTGCTGTGCAAAAGCTTTTAAGTTTCATTAGGTCCCATTTGTTTTTTTTTGTTTTTATTTGCATTTCTCTAGGAGATGGGTCCAAAAGGATCCTGCTGTGATTTATGCCATAGAGTGTTCTGCCTATGTTTTCCTCTAAGAGTTTGATAGTGTCTGGCCTTACATTTAGGTCTTTAACCCATTTTGAGTTTATTCTTGTGTGTGGTGTTAGGGATTGTTCTAATTTCATACTTTTACATGTAGCTGTCCAGTTTTCCCAGCACCACTTATTGAAGAGGCTGTCTTTTCTCCACTGTATATCCTTCCCTCCTTTATCAAAGATAAGGTGACCATATGTGTGTGGGTTTATCTCTGGGCTTTCTATCCTGTTCCATTGATCTATATTTCTGTTTTTGTGCCAGTACCATACTGTCTTGATTACTGTAGCCTTGTAGTATAATCTGAAGTCAGGGAGCCTGATTCCTCCAGCTCCATTTTTCGTTCTCAAGATTGCTTTGGCTAATCAGGGTCTTTTGGTTTTCCATACAAATTGTGAAATTTTTGTTCTAGTTCTGTGGAAAATGCCAGTGGTAGTTTGATAGGGATTGCATTGAATCTGTAGATTGCTTTGGGTAGTAGAGTCATTTTCACAATGTTGATTCTTCCAATCCAAGAACATGGTATATCTCTCCATCTATTTGTATCATCTTTAATTTCTTGCATCAGTGTCTTATAATTTTCTGCCTATAGGTCTTTTATCTCCTTAGTAGGTTTATTCCTAGATATTTTATTCTATTTGTTGCAATGGTAAATGGAAGTGTTTTCTTAATTTCACTCTCAGATTTTTCATCATTAGTGTATAAGAATGCCAGAGATTTCTGTGCATTAATTTTGTATCCTGCTACTTTACCAAATTCATTGATTAGCTCTAGTAGTTTTCTGGTAGCCTCCTTAGGATTCTCTATGTATAGTATCATGTCATCTGCAAACAGTGACAGCTTTACTTCTTCTTTTCCTATTTGGATTCCTTTTATTTCTTTTTCTTCTCTGATTGCTGTGGCTAGAACTTCCAAAACTATGTTGAATAAGAGTGGTGAGAGTGGGCAACCTTGTCTTGTTCCTGATCTTAGTGGAAATGCTTTCAGTTTTTCACCATTGAGAACAATGCTGGC
This sequence comes from Physeter macrocephalus, assembly GCF_002837175.3. Classification (NCBI taxonomy): domain Eukaryota; kingdom Metazoa; phylum Chordata; class Mammalia; order Artiodactyla; family Physeteridae; genus Physeter; species Physeter macrocephalus. Next base: position 41,435,409 of record NC_041234.1, on the reverse strand, counting down.
TGTAGGTTTGTCATATATGGCCTTTATTATGTTGAGGAAAGTTCCCTCTCTGCCTATTTCAGCAGGGTTTTTATCATAAATGGGTGTTGAATTTTGTCAAAAGCTTTCTCTGCATCTATTGAGATGATCATATGGTTTTTTTCCTTCAGTTTGTTGATATCATGTATCACTTTGATTGGTTTGCGTATATTGAAGAATCCTTGCATTTCTGGGTTAAACCCCACTTGATCATGGTGCACGATCCTTTTCATGTGCTGTTGGATTCTGTTTGCTAGTATTTTGTTGAGGATTTTTACATCTATCTTCATCAGTGATTGGGCCTGTAGTTTTCTTTCTTTGTGAGGTCTTTGTCTGGTTTTGGTATCAGGGTGATGGTGGCCTCATAGAATGAGTTTGGGAGTGTTCCTCCCTCTGCTATCTTTTGGAAGAGTTTGAGAAGGATAGGTGTTAGCTCTTCTCTAAATGTTTGATAGAATTCGCCTGTGAAGCCATCTGGTCCTGGGCTTTTGTTTGTTGGAAGATTTTTAATCACAGTTTCAATTTCAGTGCTTGTGATTGGTCTGTTCATATTTTCTATTTCTTCCTGGTTCAGTCTCGGCAGCTTGTGCATTTCTAAGAATTTGTCCATTTCTGCCAGGTTGTCCATTTTATTGGCATACAGCTGCTTGTAGTAATCTCTAATAATCTTTTGTATTTCTGCAGTGTCAGTTGTTACATCTCCTTTTTCATTTCTAATTCTATTGATTTGAGTCTTCTCCCTTTTATTCTTGATGAGTCTGGCTAATGGTTTATCAATTTTATTTATCTTCTCAAAGAACCAGCTTTTAGTTTTATTGATCTTTGCTACTGTTTTCTTCATTTCTTTTTCATTTATTTCTGATCTGATCTTTATGATTTCTTTCCTTCTGCTAAATTTGGGGTTCTTTTGTTCTTCTTTCTCTAATTGCTTTAGGTGCAAAGGTAGGTTGTTTATTCGAGATGTTTCCTGTTTCTTAAGGTAGGATTGTATTGCTATAAACTTCCCTCTTAGAACTGCTTTTGCTGCATCCCATAGGTTTTGGGTCGTCGTGTCTCCATTGTCATTTGTTTCTAAGTATTTTTTGATTTCCTCTTTGATTTCTTCAGTGATCACTTCGTTATTAAGTAGTGTATTGTTTAGCCTCCATGTGTTTGTATTTTTTACTCCATGTGTTGGTATTTTTTACAGATCTTTTCCTGTTATTGATATCTAGTCTCATAGCGTTGTGGTCGGAAAAGTTACGTGATACAATTTCAGTTTTCTTCAATTTACCAAGGCTAGATTTGTGACGCAAGATATGATCTATCCTGGAGAATGTTCCATGAGCACTTGAGAAAAATGTGTATTCTGTTGTTTTTGGATGGAATGTCCTATAAATATCAATTAAGTCCATCTTGTTTTATGTATCATTTAAAGCTTGTACTACCTCATTTATTTTCATTTTGGATGATCTGTCCATTGGTAAAAGGAGGGTGTTAAAGTCCCCTACTATGATTGTGTTACTGTTGATTTCCCCTTTTATGACTGTTAGTATTTGCCTTATGTATTGAGGTGCTCCTATGTTGGGTGCATAAATATTTACAATTGTTATATCTTCCTCATGAATCGATCACTTGATCATTATTTAGTGTCCTTCTTTGTCTCTTTTAATAGTTTTTATTTTAAAGTCTATTTTGTCTGATATGTGAATTGTTACTCCAGCTGTCTTCTGATTTCCATTTGCATGGAATATCTTTTTCCATCCCCTCGCTTTCAGTTTGTATGTGTCCCTAGGACTGAAGTTGGTCTCTTGTAGACAGCGTATATATGCGTATTGTTTTTGTATCCATTCAGCCAGTCTGTGTCTTTTGTTGGGAGCATTTAATCCACTTACATTTAAGGTAATTATCGATATGTGTGTTCTTATTACCATTTACTTAACTGTTTCGAGTTTGTTCTTGTAGGTCATTTCCTTCTCTTGTGTTTCTTGCCTAGAGAAGTTCCTTTAGCATTTGTTTATTTGTTGTTTTTCCCTTGCTGTTTTATATATATTTTCTTTGTATTTAATTGTTTGATTAATATGTGTCTTGGCGTGTTTCTCCTTGGATTTAGCCTGTATGGGACTCTCTG
>NC_041234.1:41431812-41433187 GCF_002837175.3 Physeter macrocephalus | reverse complement strand
TTCTTCTTCTGGGACCCCTTTAATTCGAATGTTGGTGCATTTAATCTTGTCCCAGAGGTCTCTGAGACTGTCCTCAGTTCTTTTCATTCTTTTTTCTTTATTCTGCTATGCTGTAGTTATTTCCACCATTTTATCTTCCAGGTCACTTATCCGTGATTCTGCCTCATTTATTCTGCTCTTGATCCCATCTAGAGTATTTTTAATTTCATTTTTTGTGTTGCTCATCATTGTTTTCTTCCTCTTTATTTCTTCTAGGTCTTTGTTAAATGTTTTTTGCAGTTTGTCTATTCTATTTCTAAGATTTAAGATCATATTTACTATCATTATTCTGAATTCTTTTTCAGGTAGGCTGCCTATTTCCTCTTCTATTGTTAGGTCTGGTGAGTTTTTACCTTGCTCCTTCATCTGCTGTGTGTTTTGTTGTCTTTTCATTTTGCTTACTGTGTTTGGAGTCTCCTTTTTGCAGGTTGCAGGTTCGTAGTTCCCATTGTTTTTGGTGTCTGTCCCCATTGGCTAAGGTTGGTTCCATGGGTTGAGTACGTTTCCTGGTGGGGTGACTAGTGTCTATGTTCTGGTGGATGAGGCTGGATCTTGTCTTTCTGGTGGTCAGCTCCACGTCTGGTGGTGTGTTTTGGGATGTCAATAGCCTTATTAAGATTTTAGGCAGCCTCTCTGCTAATCAATGGGGCTGTAGTCCTGTCTTGCTAGTTGTTGGGCATAGGGTGTCCATCACTGTAGGTTGATGGTCGTTGAGTGAAGCAGGGTCTTGGTGTTGAGATGGAGATCTCAGGGAGATTTTCGCCATTTGATATTATGTGTAGCTGGGAGGTCTCTTGTAGACCAGTGTCCTGAAGATGGTTTTCCCACCTCAAAGACACAGCCCTGATGCCTGCCTGGGGCTCCAAGAACCTTTAATCCACACCACTCAGAATAAAAGGGAGAAAAAATGGAAAAGAAATTAAGAAAGGAAGTAAGGAAGGAAGGAAAGAAGGAAGGAAGGAAGGAAGAAATGAAGGAAGGAAGCAAGAAAGGAAGGAAGGAAGAATGGAAGGAAGGAAGGTAGAAAGGAAGAAAGGAAGGAAGGAATGAAGAAAGGAAGGAAGGAAGAAAGGAAGGAATAAAGCAAGGAAGAAAGGAAGGAAGGGAGGAAGAAAGGAAGGATGAAAGGAAGAAAGAAAGAAAGAAGATAAAATAATGTATTATAAAATAGTTATTAAAATAAAAAATAATTATTTTTATGTATGGCTGGAGCACCAAGTGCCTGCCATCCACACGGCTCAGAAGAAAAGGGAGAAAAGAAAGAAAGAAAGAAAGAAGGAAAGAAAGAAAGAAAGAAAGAAGGAAAGAAAGAAAGAAAGAAAGAAGGAAAGAAAGA
>NC_041234.1:41422868-41431760 GCF_002837175.3 Physeter macrocephalus | reverse complement strand
AGGAAGGAAGGAAGAAAGCAAGAAAGGAAGGAATGAAGGAAGGAAGGAGGGAAGAAATGAAGGAAAGAAGGAAGCAAGAAAAGAAGCAAGGAAGGAAGGAAGGAAAAATGCAAGAAAGGAAGGAAGGAAGAAAGGAAGGAAGAGAGGAAGGAATGGAAGGAGGAAGGAAGGAAGGGAGGGAGGAAGGAAGAAAGAAAGGACGAAAGGAAGGAAGACAGGAAGAAAGGAAGGAAGAAAGGAGGAAAGAAGAGAAAATAAAGTAGGATAAAATAAAGTTATGAAAATTAAAAAATAATTATGAAGAAGAAAAATTTTATTTAAAAAAAACGGGAAGGTCAGAACCCTAGGAGAAATGGTGAAAGCAAAGCTATACAGACAAAATCTCACACAGTAGCACACACATACAAACTCACAAAAAGAGAAAAAGGGGAAAATAATATATCTTCCTCCCAAAGTCTACCTCCTCAACGTGGGATGATTTGCTGTCTATTCAAGTATTCCACACATGGAGGGCACTTCAAGGTGATTGTGGAGCTTTAATCCGTTGCTTCTGAGGCTGCTGGGAGAAACCTCCCTCTCTCCTCTTTGTTCGCACAGCTCCACAGTTCAGCTTAGGACTTGGGCCCGCCTGTGTGCATAGGTTTTCCCAGGGCGTCTGCTCTTTGCTCAGACAGGACGGGGTTAAAGGAGCACCTGATTCGGGGGCTCTGGGTCACTCATGCCGGTGGGAGGGAGGGGCACAGATGCGGGTCTAGCCTGCGGTGACAGAGGCCGGCATGAAGCTGCGCCAGCCCGAGGTGCGCCACGCGCTCTCCTGGGGAATCTGTCCCAGGATCCCGGGACCCTGGCAGTGGCCGGCTGTACAGGCTCCCAGGAGGGGCGGTGTGGAGAGTGACTTGTGCTCACACACAGGCTTCTTGGAGGCGGCAGCAGCAGCCCTAGTGTTCCACGCCCATCTCTGGTGACCATGCCGACAGCTGCGGCTCACACCGGTTTCTGGAGCTCCTTTACGCAGTGCGCTTAATCACCTCTCGTCTAACACCAGGAAACAAAGAGGCAAGAAAAAGTCTCTCGTCTCTTCAGCAGCTCCGCACCCGTATCTGGATCTCCTTTACGCAGCACGCGTAATCCCCTCTCCTCTCGCACCAGGAAAAAAAGAGGCAACAAAAAGTCTCTTGTCTCTTCAGCAGCTCTGCGCCCGTGTCTGGGGCTCCTTTAAACAGCTCACTTAATTCCCTTTCCTCACGCCCCAGGAAGCAAAGAGGGAAGAAAAAGTCCCTTGCCTCTTTGGCAGCTCCAGACCTTTTCACGGACTCCCTCCTTGATAGCCGGGGCGCACTAACCCCTTCAGTCTGTGTTCATGCTGCCAACCCCAGTCCTCTCCCGGCTTCCGACCGCCTTCCTATCTTTCTTCCTTGCTTTCTTCCTTCCTTTCTTCCTTGCTTTTTTCCTTCCTTTCTTCCTTTCTTTCTTCCTTCATTTCTTCTTAACTTTCTTCCTTCCCTTCTTCCTTTCTTCCTTCCGTTCTTCCTTCCTTCTTTCCTTCCTTCCTTCCCTCGCTCCTTCCTTCCTTCCTTTCTTTCTTTCCTATATTTTCTGACTTTTACTCTGAGCTGTGTAGATTAAAGTTTCTTGGTACTCCAGCCAGGCCTCAGGGCTGTGTCTCTGACGTGGGAGAACCAACTTCAGGACACTCGTCCACAAGAGACCTCCCAACTCCATGGAATATCAAATGGCAAAAATCTCCCAGAGATCTCCATCTCAACACCAAGACCCACCTTCACTCAATGACCAGCAACCTACAGTGCTGGACACCTTATGCCCAACAACTACAAAGACAGGACCACAGCCCCATCCATGAGCAGAGAGGCTGCCTAAAATCATAATAAGGCTACAGACACCCCAAAACACACCACCAGACGTGGACATGCCCACCAGAAAGACAAGATCCAGCCTCATCCACCAGAACACAGGCACTAGTCCCCCAACCAGGAAACCTACTCAACCCACTGAACCAACCTTAGCCATTGGGGACAGACACCAAAAACAACGGGATCTACGAACCTGCACTCTGCAAAAAGGAGACCCCAAACACAGTAAGATAAGCAAAATGAAAAGACAGAAAAACACAGAGCGGGTGAAGGAGCAAGGTAAAAACCCACCAGACCTAACAAATGCAGAGGAAATAGGAAGTCTACCTGAAAAAGAATTCAGAATAATGATAGTAAAGTTGATCCAAAATCTTAGTAATAGAAGAGACAAAATGTAAGAAACATTTAACAAGGACTTAGAAGAACTAAAGTAGAAGCACGGAACTATGAGCAACACAATAAATGAAATTAAAAATACTCTAGATGGGATCAGTAGCAGAATATATGAGGCAGAAGAACGGATAAGTAACCTGGAAGATAAAATAGTGGAAATAACTACTGCAGAGCAGAATAAAGAAAAAAGAATGAAAAGAACTGAGGATAGTATCAGAGACCGCTGGGATAACATTAAACACACCAACATTAAATTATAGGGGTCCCAGAAGAAGAAGAGAAAAACAAAGTGACTGAGAAAATATTTGAAGAGATTCTAGTTGAAAAGTTCCCTAATATGGGAAAGGAAATAGTTACTCAAATCCAGGAAGCACAGAGAATCCCATAAGGATAAATCCAAGGAGAAATATGCCAAGACACATATTAATCAAACTATCAAAAATTAAATACAAAGAAAACATATTAAAAGAAGCAAGGGAAAAACAACAAATAACACACAAGGGAATCCCTATAAGGTTAAGAGCTGATATTTTAGCAGAAATTCTGCAAGCCAGAAGGGAGTGGCAGGGCATATTTAAAGTGATGAAGAAGAACAAACTGCAACTAAGATTACTCTACCCAGCAAGGATCTCATTCAGATTTGATGGAGAAATTAAAACCTTTACAGGCAAGCAAAAGCTAAGAGAGTTCAGCACCACCAAACCAGCTTTACAACAAATGCTTAAGGAACTTCTCTAGACAAGAAACACAAGAGAAGGAAAAGACCTATAAGAACAAACCAAAAACAATTAAGTAAATGGAAATTGGAACATATCTATCGATAATTAACTTAAAAGTAAATGGATTAAATGCTCCCACCAAAAGACACAAACTGGCTGAATGGATACAAAAACAAGACCCATATATATGTTGTCTACAAGAGACACACTGCAGACCTAGGGACACATACAGACTGAAAGTGACGGAATGGAAAAAGATATTCCATGCAAAAGGAAATCAGAAGAAAGCTGGAGTGGCAATCCTCATATCAGACAAAATAGACTCTAAAATGAAGACTATTACAAGAGACATAGAAGGACACTACTTAATGATCCAGGGATCGATCCATGAAGAAGATATAACAATTGTAAATATTTATGCACCCAACATAGGAGCACCTCAATACATAAGGCAAATACTAACAGCCATAAAAGGGGAAATCGACAGTAACACAATCATAGTAGGGGACTTTAACACCCCACTTTCAACAATGGACAGATCATCCAAAATGAAAATAAATAAGGAAACACAAGCTTTAAATGATACATTACACAAGATGGACTTAATGGATATTTATAGGACATTCCATCCAAAAACAACAGAATACACATTTTTCTCAAGTGCTCATGGAACATTCTCCAGGATAGATCATATATTGGGTCACAAATCTAGCCTTGGCAAATTTAAGAAAATTGAAATCATATCAAGTATCTTTTCTGACCACAACGCTATGAGACTAGATATCAATTACAGGAAAAGATCTGTAAAAAATACAAACACATGGGGGCTAAACAATACACTATTTAATAATGAAGTGATCACTGAAGAAATCAAAGAGGAAATAAAAAAATACTTGGAAACAAATAACAATGGATAATCTATGACCCAAAACCTCTGGGATGCAGCAAATCAGTTCTAAGAGGGATCCTTATACCAATACAATCCAACTTAAGAATCCGGAAACATCTCGAATAAACAACCAACTTTGCACCTAAAGCAATTAGAGAAAGAAGAACAAAAACCCCCAAAATTTAGCAGAAAGAAAGAAATCATAAAGGTCAGATCAGAAATAAATGATAAAGAAAGGAAGGAAATGATAGCAAAGATCAATAAAACTAAAAGCTGGTTCTTTGAGAAGATAAAAAAAATTGATATACCATTAGCCAGACTCATCAAGAAATAAGGGAGAGGACTCAAATCAATAGAGTTAGAAATGAAAAAAGAGAAGTAATAACAGACACTGGAGAAATACAAAAGATTATTAGAGATTACTACAAGCAACTGTATGCCAATAAAATGGACAACCTGGAAGAAATGGACAAATTCTTAGAAATGCACAACTTGCCGAGCCTGAACCAGGAAGAAATAGAAAATATGAACAGACCAATCACAAGCACTCAAATTGAAACTGTGATTAAAAATCTGCCAGCAAACAAAAGCCCAGGGCCAGATGTCTTCACAGGCGAATTCTATCAAATATTTAGAGAAGAGCTAACAGCTATCCTTCTCAAACTCTTCCAAAAGATAGCAAAGGGAGAAACACTCCCAAATTCATTGTATGAGGCCACCATAACCCTGATACAAAAACCAGGCAAAGACCTCACAAAGAAAGAAAACTACAGGCCAGTATCAATAATGAACATAGATGCAAAAATTCTCAACAAAATACTAGCAAACAAAATCCAAATACAATCAACTACAATCAAAACTACAATGAGATATCATCTCACACTGGTCAGAATGGCCATCATCAAAAAATCTAGAAACAATAAATGCTAGCGAGGGTGTGGAGAAAAGGGAACACTCTTGCACTGCTGGTGGGAATATAAATTGATACAGCCACTATGGAGAACAGTATGGAGGTTTCTTTAAAAATTACAGATAGAACTATCATACGACCCCACAATCCCACTACTGGGCATATACCCTGAGAAAACAATAAAAAGAAATGAAACTGAGTTGTTGTTGTTGTTTTTTTCTAACATCTTTATTGGAGTATAACTGTTTTACAATGGTTTATTAGTTTCTGCTTTACAACAAAGTGTATCAGTTATACATATACATATGTTCCCATATCTCTTCCCTCGTTCATCTCCCTCCCTCCCACACTGCCTATCCCATCCCTCTAGTTGGTCACAAAGCACTGAATTGATCTCCCTGTGCTGTGTGGCTGCTTCCCACTAGCTACCTATTTTACATTTGGTAGTGTATATATGTCCATGCCACTCTCTCACTTCGTCACAGCTTACCTTTCCTCATCCCCATATCCTCAAGTACATGCTCTAGTAGGTCTGTGTTTTACTCCAGTCCTACCCCTAGTCTCTTCATGACATTATTTTTTCTTAGATTCCATATATATGTGTTAGCATATGGTATTTGTTTTTCTCCTTCTGACTTACTTCACTCTGTATGACAGACTCCAGGTCAATCCACCTTATTACAAATAACTCAGTTTCATTTCTTTTTATGGCTGAGTAATATTCCATTGTATATATGTCCCACATCTTCTTTATCCATTCATCTGTTGATGGACACTTAGGTTGCTTCCTTGTCCTGGCTATTGTAAATAGAGCTGCAATGAATATTTTAGTACATGACTCTTTTTGAATTATGGTTTTCTCAAGGTATATGCCCAGTAGTGGGATTACGGTGTCGTAAGGTAGTTCTATCTGTAGCTTTTTAAGGACCCTCCATACTGTTCTCCACAGTGGCTGTATCAATTTACATTCCCACCAGCAGTGCAAGAGTGTTCCCTTTTCTCCACACACTCTCCAGCATTTATTGTTTCCAGATTTTTTGATGATGGCCATTCTGACCAGTGTGAGATGGTATCTCATTGTAGTTTTCATTTGCATTACTCTAATGATTAATGACATTGAGCATTTTTTCATGTGTTTGTTGGCAATCTGTATATCTTCTTTGGAGAAATGTCTATTTAATACTTCTGCCCATTTTTGGATTGGGTTGTTTGTTTTCTTTTGTTATTGAGCTGCCTGAGTTGCTTATAAATTTTGGAGATTAATCCTTTGTCAGTTAATTCATTTGCAAATATTTTCTCCCATTCTGAGGGTTGTCTTTTGGTCTTGTTTATGGTATGCTTTGCTGTGCAAAAGCTTTTAAGTTTCATTAGGTCCAATTTGTTTTTTTTTTTTAATTTCCATTTCTCTAGGAGGTGGGTCAAAAAGTATCTTGCTGTGATTTATGTCATAGAGTGTTCTGCCTATGTTTTTCTCTGAGAGTTCGATAGTGTCTGGCCTTACATGTAGGTCTTTAACCTATTTTGAGTTTATTTTTGTGTATGGCCTTAGGGAGTGTTCTACTTTCATACTTTTACATGTACCTGTCCAGTTTTCCCAGCACCACTTATTGAAGAGGCTGTCTTTTCTCCACTGTATATTTTTACCTCCTTTATCAAAGATAAGTTGACCATATGCGTGTGGGTTTATCTCTCGGCTTTCTATCATGTTCCATTGATCTATATTTCTGTTTTAGTGCCAGTACCATACTGTCTTGATTACTGTAGCTTTGTAGTATAGTCTTAAATCAGGGAACCTGATTTCTCCAGCTCCATTTTTCATTCTCAAGGTTTCTTTGGCTCTTCGGGGTCTTTTGTGTTTCCCTACAAATTGTGAAATTTTTTGTTCTAGTTCTGTGAAAAATGCCAGTGGTAGTTTGATAGGGATTGCATTGAATCTGTAGATTGCTTTGAGTAGCAGAGTCCTTTTCACAATGTTGATTTTTCCAATCCACGAACATGGTACATCTCTCCATGTATTTGTATCATCTTTTTTTTTTTTTTTTTTTTTTTTTGCAGTACGCGGGTCTCTCACCGCTGCGGCCTCTCCCATTGCAGAGCACAGGCTCCGGACGTGCAGGCTCAGTGGTCATGGCTCATGGGCCCAGCCGCTCCGTGGCATGTGGGATCTTCCCAGACCGGGGCATGAACCCATGTCCCCTGCATTGTCAGGCGGACTCTCAACCACTGTGCCACCAGGGAAGCCCTATTTGTATCATCTTTAATTTCTTTCATCAGTGTCTTATAATTTTTTGCATACAGGTCTTTTGTCTCCTTAGGTAGGTTTATTCCTAGATATTTTATTCTTTTTGTTGCAGTGGTAAATGGGAGTGTTTTCTTAATTTCACTTTCAGATTTTTCATCATTAGTATTTAGGAATGCCAGAGATTTCTGTGCATTAATTTTGTATCCTGCTAATTTCACTTTCAGATTTTTCTTCATTAGTGTATAGGAATGCCAGAGATTTCTGTGCATTAATTTTATGTTCTGCTACTTTACCAAATTCATTGATTAGCTCTCGTAACTCTCAGAGCATCCTTCGGATTCTCTATGTATAGTATCATGTCATCTGCAAACAGTGACAGCTTTACTTCTTCTTTTCCTATTTGGATTCCTTTTATTTCTTTTTCTTTGATTGCTGTGGCTAGACTTGCCAAAAGTATGTTGAATAAGAGTGGTGAGAGTGGGCAATCTTGTCTTGTTCCTTATCTTAGTGGAAATGTTTTCCGTTTTTCACCATTGAGAATGATGCTGGCTGTGGGTTTGTTATATATGGCCTTTATTTTGTTGAGGAAAGTTCCCTCTATGCCTACTTTCTGAAGAATCCCTGCATTCCTGGAATAAACTCCACTTGATCATGGTGTATGATCCTTATAATGTGCTGTTGGATTCTGTTTGCTAGTATTTTGTTGAGGATTTTTGCATCTATGTTCATAAGTCCTATTGGCCTGTAGTTTTCTTTCTTTCTGACGTCTTTGTCTGGTTTGGTATCAGGGTGATGGTGGCCTCAGAGAATAGTTTGGGAGTGTTCCTCCCTCTGCTATCTTTGGGAAGACTTTGAGAAGGATAGGTGTTATCTCTTCTCTAAATGTTTGATAGAATTCGCCTGTGAAGCCATCTCGTTCTGGGCTTTTGGTCTTTGGAAGATTTTAAATCACAGTTTCAATTTGAGTGCTTGTGATTGGTCTGTTCATATTTTCTATTTCTTCCTGGTTCAGGCTCGGCAGGTTGTGCATTTCTAAGAATTTGTCCATTTCTTCCAGGTTGTCCATTTTATTGGCATAGAGTTGCTTGTAGTCATCTCTCATAATCTTTTGAATTTCTGCAGTGTCCATTGTTACTTCTCCTTTTTCATTTCTAATCCTATTGATTTGAGTCTTCTCCCTTTTTTTCTTGATGAGTCTGGCTAATGGTTTATCTATGTTGTTTATCTTCTCAAAGAACCAGCTTTTAGTTTTATTGATCTTTGTTATTATTTCCTTCATTTCTTTTTCATTTATTTCTGATCTGACCTTTATGATTTCTTTCCTTCTGCTAAATTTGGGGTTTTTTTTTGTTCTTCGTTCTCTAATTGCTTTAGGTGCAAACTTAGGTTGTTTCTTCGAGATGTTTCCTGTTTCTTAAGGTAGGTGTGTATTGCTATAAACTTTCCTCTTAGAACTGTTTTCCTGCATCCCATAGGTTTTGGGTCGTCGTTATCTTCATTGTCATTTGTTTCTAGGTATTTTTTGATTTCCTCTTTGATTTCTTCAATGATCACTTCGTTATTAAGTAGGGTATTGATTAGCCTCCATGTGTTTGCATCTTTTACAGATCTTTTCCTGTAATTGATATCTAGTCTCATAGCGTTGTGGTCAGAAAAGATACTTGATATGATTTCAATTTTCTTAAATTTGCCAAGGCTAGGTTTGTGACCCAAGATATGATCTTTCCTGGAGAATGTTCCATGAGCACTTGAGAAAAAAATGCGTATTCTGTGCTTTTTGGATGGAACGTCCTATAAATATTAATTAAGCCTATCTTCTGTAATGTATCATTTAAAACTTGTGTTTCCTTATTTATTTTCATTTTGGA
>NC_041234.1:41417109-41422552 GCF_002837175.3 Physeter macrocephalus | reverse complement strand
TTCTACTTCATCACTTTAAATATGTCCTGCCACTCCTTTCTGGCTTGCAGAGTTTCTGCTGAAAGGTCAGATGTTAACCTTATGGGGATTCCCTTGTGTTTTATTTGTTGTCATTCCCTTGCTGCTTTTAATATGTTTTCTTTGTAATTAATTTTTCATAGTTTGATTAATATATTTCTTGGCATGTTTCTCCTTGGATATATCCTGTATGGGACTCTCTGTGCTTCCTGGACTTGATTGACTATTTCCTTTCCCATATTAGGGAAGTTTTCAACTATAATCTCTTCAAATATTTTCTCAGTCCCTTTCTTTTTCTCTTCTTCTTCCTGGACTGCTATAATTCGAATGTTGGTGTGTTTTATGTTTTCCCAGAAGTTTCTGAGACTGTCCTCAGTTCTTTTCTTTCTTTTTTATTCATTCTGCTCTGAAGTAGTTATTTCCACTCTTTTATCTTCTAGGTCATTTATCCGTTCTCTGCCTCTGTTATTCTGCTACTGATCCCATCTAGAGTATTTTAATTTCATTTATTGTGTTGTTCATAGTTGCTTGCTTCCTCTTTATTTCTACTAGGTCCTTGTTAAATGTTTCTTGCATTTTTTAAATTCTATTTCCACGATTTAGGATCATCTTTACTATCATTATCCTGCATTATTTTTCCGGTAGACTGCCTATTTCCTCTTCATTTGTTACGTCTGGTGTGTTTTTACCTTGCTCCTTCATCTGATGTGTATTTTTATGTCTTTTCATTTTGCTTACTGTGTTTGGGGTCTCCTTTTTGTAGGCTTCAGGTTCGTAGTTCTCATTGTTTTCTGTATCTGTCCCCAGTGGCTATGGTTCGTTCAGTGGTTTGAGTAGATTTCCTGGTTGGGGTGACTAGTGCCTATGTTCTGGTGGATGAGGCTGGATCTTGTCTTTCTGGTGGGCACGTCCACGTCTGTGGTGTGTTTTGGGGTGTTGGTAGCCTTAGTATGATTTTAGGCAGGCCGTCTGCTAATGGATGGGGCAGTAGTCCTGTCTTGCTATTTGTTAGGCATAGGGTGTCCAGCACTGTAGGTTGCTGGTCGTTGAGTGAAGCTAGGTCTTGGTGTTGAGATGGAGATCTGTGCGAGATTTTCGCCGTTTGGTATTATGTGGAGCTGGGAGTTCTCTTGTGGACCAGTGTCCTGAAGTTGGTTCTCCCACGTCAGAGACACAGCCCTGACGCCTGGCTGGGGCAGCAAAAGCCTTTAATCCACACGGCTCAGAATAAAAGGGAGAAAAAATAGAAAGGAAAGAAAGAAAGGAAGGAAAGAAGGAAGAAAGAAAGGAAGAAACAAATGAAGAAAGGAAAGAAAGGATGGAAGGAAGAAATGAAGGAAGGAAGGAAGCAAGAAAGGAAGGAAGAAAGAAGGAATGAAGAAAGGAAGGAAGGAAGAAAGAAAGAAAGGAAGGAAGAAAGGAAGGAAGGAAGGAAGAGAGGAAAAAGGGAGGAAGGAAGGAAGGAAGAAAGGGAGGGAGGAAGGGAGGACGGAAGGAAGCAAGAAAGGAAGGAAGACAGGGAGAAAGGAGGGAAGAAAGAAGGAAAGAGGGAACATAAAGTAAAGTAGGATAAATAAAGTTATTAAAATAAAAAATAATTATTAAGAAGAAAAATTTTATTAAAAAAAAGGTTCGGTCAGAACCCTAGGACAAATGGTGAAAGCAAAGCTATACAGACAAAATCTCACCCAGCAACACACACATACACACTCACAAAGAGAGAAAAAGGGGAAATAATAATATATCTTGCTCACAAAGTCCACCTCCTCAATTTGGGATGATTCACTCCCTATTCAGGTATTCCACAGATGCAGGGCACTTCAAGCTGATTGTTGAGCTTTAATCCGCTGCTTCTGAGGCTGCTGAGAGAGACCTCCCCCTCTCCTCTTTGTTCTCACAGCTCCTGGTGTTCAGCTTTGGACTTGACACTGCCTCTGCGTGTAGGTCGTCCGAGGGCGTCTGCTCGTCGCTGAAATAGGATGGGGTTAAAGGAGCAGCTGATTTGGAGGCTCTGGCTCACTCAGTCTGGGGTGAGAGAGGGGCACGGATGCATGGTGAGTCCGCGGCAGCAGAGGCCAGCATGACCCTGCAGCAATCCGAGGCACGCCGCACGTTCTCCCGGGGAAGCTGTCCCTGGATCCTTGGACTCCGGCAGTGTCAGTCGGCACAGGCTCCCGGGAAGGGAGGTGTTGAGAGTGACCTGTGCTCGCACACAGGCTTCTTGGAGGCAGCAGCAGCTGCCCTAGTGTCCAACGCCCGTCTCTGGTGTCCACGCCGACAGCCGCATCTCGCACTCGTTTCTAGAGCTCCTGTATGCGGCACGCTTAATCCCCTCTCCTTGCCTCCCAGGAAGCAAAGAGGGAAGAAATGGTCTCTTGCCTCTTCGGCAGCTCCAGACTTCTCCCGGACTCCCTCCTGGCTAGCCGTGGTGAAGTAACCCCTTCAGGTTGTGTTCACGCCACCAACCCCAGTCCTCTCCCGGCTTCTGAGCGAAGCCTGAGCCTCAGCTCCCAGCCCCCACCATTCCCGGTGGGTGAGCAGACAATCATCTCGGGCTGGTGAGTGATGGTCGGCACCGGTCCTCTGTTGGAATCTCTATGCTTTGCCCTCTGCACCCTGTTACTGCGCTCTCCTCCACGGCTTTGAAGCTCCGCCCTTCCGCCACCCACAGTCTCCGCCCGCAAAGGGGCTTCTAGTGTATGGAAACATTTCCTCCTTCACACTCACTCCCACTGGTGCAGGTCCCATCCCTATTCTTTTGTCTCTGTTTATTCTTTTTCCTTTGCCCTACCCAGGTACGTGGGGTGTTTCTTGCCTTTTGGGAGGTTTGAGATCTTCTGTCAGCGTTCAGTGGTTGTTCTATAGGAGAAGTTCCACGTGTATATGTATTTCTGATGTATTTGTGGGGGAGTAAGGTGATCTCCGAGTCTTACTCTTCTGCCATCTTCTCTCCCCCCCAGGTCTGTGTCTTTATTCCCATCTTACCCCTAGGTTCTTCATGACCTTATTTTTTTTCTTAGATTCCATACATATGTGTTAGCATCCGGTATTTCTTTTTCTCTTTCTTACTTCACTCTGTATGACAGACTCTAGATCCATCCACTGCACTACAAGTAACTCAATTTCGTTTCTTTTCATGGCTGAGTAATATTCCATTGTATATATGTGCCACATATTATTTAGCCATTCATCCAATGATGGACACTTAGGTTGCTTCCATGTCCTGGCTATTGTAAATAGAGCTGCAATGAACATTTTGGTACATGACTCTTTTTTTTAAATTTTATATTTATTTATTTATTTATTTATTAACATCTTTATTGGAGCATAATTGCTTTACAATGGTGTGTTAGATTCTGCTTTACAACAAAGTGAATCAGTTACATATATACATATGTTACCATATCTCTTCCCTCTTGTATCTCCCTCCCTCCCACCCTCCCTATCTCACCCCTCTAGGTGATCACAAACCACCTAGCTGATCTCCCTGTGCCATGCGGCTTCTTCCAACTAGCTATCCACCCTGTTTGGTAGTGTATATATGTCCATACCACTCTCTCACTTCGTCACAGCTTAAATGTTGAGCATTCTTTCATATGTTTGTTGTCAATCTGTATATCTTCTTTGGAGACATATGTATTTAGGTCTTCTGGCCATTTTTGGATTGGGTTGTTTGTTTTTTGTTATTGAGCTGCATGTGTTGCTTATAAATTTTTTACCCCTAGTCTCTTCATGACATTTTTTTCTTAGATTCCTTATATATGTGTTAGCATACGGTATTTGTTTTTCTCCTTTTGACTTACTTCGCTCTGTATGACAGACTCCAGGTCCACCAACTTCAATACAAATAACTCAATTTCGTTTCCTATTATGGCTGAGTAATATTCCATTGTCTATATGTGCCACAACTTCTTTATCCATTCGTCTGATGATGGACACTTAGGTTGCTTCCATGTCCAGGCTATAGTAAATAGAGCTGAAATGAACAGTTTGGTACATGACCCTTTTTGAATTATGGTTTTCTCAGGGTATATGCCCAGTAGTGGGATTGCTGGGTTGTATGGTACTTCTATTTCTCGTTTTTTAAGGAAGCTCCATACTGTTCTCCATAGTGGCTTTATCAATTTACATTCCCACCAGCAGTGCAAGAGTATTCCCTTTTCTCCACACCCTCTCCAGCATTTAATGTTTCTAGAGTTTTGATGATGGCCATTCTGACCGGTGTGAGATGATATCTCATTGTAGTTTGATTTGCATTTCTCTAATGATTAATAATGTTGAGCATTCTTTCATATGTTTGTTGTCAATCTGTATATCTTCTTTGGAGACATATGTATTTAGGTCTTCTGGCCATTTTTGGATTGGGTTGTTTGTTTTTTGTTATTGAGCTGCATGTGTTGCTTATAAATTTTGGAGATTAATCTTTTGTCAAGTACTTGATTGGCAACTATTTTCTCCCTTTCTGAGGGCTGTCTTTTGGTTTTGTTTATGGTATCCTTTGCCTTGCAAAACTTTGAAACTTTCATTAGGTCCCATTTGTTTATTTTTGTTTTTATTTCCATTTCTGTAGGAGATGGGTCAAAAAGGATGGGGCTGTGTTTTATGTGAGAGAGTGTTCTAACTATGTTTTCCTCTAAGAGTTTGATAATGTATGTCCTTACATTTCAGTCTTTAACCCATTTTGAGTTTTGTTTTGTGCATGGTGTTAGGGAGTGTTCTATTTTCATACTTTTACATGTACCTATCCAGTTTTCCCAGCACCACTTATTGAAGAGGCTGTCTTTTCTCCACTGTATATTCTTGCCTCCTTTATCAAAGATAAGGTGACCATATGTGTGTGGGTTTACCTCTGGGCTTTCTAACAAGTTCCATTGATCTACAATTTTGTTTTTGTGCCAGTACCATACTGTCTTGATTACTATAGCTTTGTAGTAGAGTCTGAAGTCAGGGAGCCTGATTCCTCCAGCTGCATTTTTCGTTCTCAAGATTTCTTTGGCTCTTCGGGGTCTTTTGTTTTTCCATACAAATTGTGAATTTTTTTGTTCTAGCTCTGTAAAAAATGCCAGTAGTAGTTTGATAGGGATTGCATTGATTCTGTAGGTTGCTTTGGGTAGTAATTTTCACAATGTTGATTCTTCCAATCCAAGAGCATGGTATATCTCTCCATCTATTTGTATCATCTTTAATTTCTTTCATCAGTGTCTTATAATTTTCTGCATACAGGTCTTTTGTCTCCTTAGGTAGGTTTATTCCTAGATATTTTATTCTTTTTGTTGCAATGGTAAATGGGAGTGTTTTCTTAATTTCACTCTCAGATTTTTCATCATTAGTGTATAAGAATGCCAGAGATGTCTGTGCATTCAGTTGGTATCCTGCTGCTTCACCAAATTCATTGAGTAGCGCCACTAGTTTTCTGGTAGCATCC
>NC_041234.1:41375718-41409879 GCF_002837175.3 Physeter macrocephalus | reverse complement strand
TTATGGCTGAGTAATATTCCATTGTCTATATGTGCCACAACTTCTTTATCCATTCGTCTGATGATGGACACTTAGGTTGCTTCCATGTCCAGGCTATAGTAAATAGAGCTGAAATGAACAGTTTGGTACATGACCCTTTTTGAATTATGGTTTTCTCAGGGTATATGCCCAGTAGTGGGATTGCTGGGTTGTATGGTACTTCTATTTCTCGTTTTTTAAGGAAGCTCCATACTGTTCTCCATAGTGGCTTTATCAATTTACATTCCCACCAGCAGTGCAAGAGTATTCCCTTTTCTCCACACCCTCTCCAGCATTTAATGTTTCTAGAGTTTTGATGATGGCCATTCTGACCGGTGTGAGATGATATCTCATTGTAGTTTGATTTGCATTTCTCTAATGATTAATAATGTTGAGCATTCTTTCATATGTTTGTTGTCAATCTGTATATCTTCTTTGGAGACATATGTATTTAGGTCTTCTGGCCATTTTTGGATTGGGTTGTTTGTTTTTTGTTATTGAGCTGCATGTGTTGCTTATAAATTTTGGAGATTAATCTTTTGTCAAGTACTTGATTGGCAACTATTTTCTCCCTTTCTGAGGGCTGTCTTTTGGTTTTGTTTATGGTATCCTTTGCCTTGCAAAACTTTGAAACTTTCATTAGGTCCCATTTGTTTATTTTTGTTTTTATTTCCATTTCTGTAGGAGATGGGTCAAAAAGGATGGGGCTGTGTTTTATGTGAGAGAGTGTTCTAACTATGTTTTCCTCTAAGAGTTTGATAATGTATGTCCTTACATTTCAGTCTTTAACCCATTTTGAGTTTTGTTTTGTGCATGGTGTTAGGGAGTGTTCTATTTTCATACTTTTACATGTACCTATCCAGTTTTCCCAGCACCACTTATTGAAGAGGCTGTCTTTTCTCCACTGTATATTCTTGCCTCCTTTATCAAAGATAAGGTGACCATATGTGTGTGGGTTTACCTCTGGGCTTTCTAACAAGTTCCATTGATCTACAATTTTGTTTTTGTGCCAGTACCATACTGTCTTGATTACTATAGCTTTGTAGTAGAGTCTGAAGTCAGGGAGCCTGATTCCTCCAGCTGCATTTTTCGTTCTCAAGATTTCTTTGGCTCTTCGGGGTCTTTTGTTTTTCCATACAAATTGTGAATTTTTTTGTTCTAGCTCTGTAAAAAATGCCAGTAGTAAGAGTGGTGAAAGTGGACAACCTTGTCTTCTTCCTGATCTTAGTGGAAATGGTTTCCCTTTTTCACCATTGAGAACGATGTTGGCTGTGGGTTTGTCATATATGGCCCTGTAAAAAATGCCAGTAGTAGTTTGATAGGGATTGCATTGATTCTGTAGGTTGCTTTGGGTAGTAATTTTCACAATGTTGATTCTTCCAATCCAAGAGCATGGTATATCTCTCCTCTGCATCTATTGAGATGATCATATGGTTTTTCTCCTTCAGTTTGTTGATATGGTGTATCACGTTGATTGATTTGCCTGTATTGAAGAATCCTTGAATTCCTGGAATAAACCTCACTTGATAATGTTGTATGATCTTTTTAATGTGCTGTTGGATTCTCTTTGTTACTATTTTTTTGAGGATTTTGCATCTATGTTCATCAGTGATATTGGCCCGTAGTTTTCTTTCTTTGTGATGTCTTTTTCTGGTTTTGGTATCAGGGTGATGGTGGCCTCATAAAATGAGTTTGGGAGTGTTCCTCCCTCTGCTAGCTTTTAGAAGAGTTTGAGAAGGATAGTTGTTAGCTGTTCTCTAAATGTTTGACAGAATTCGCCTGTGAAGCCATCTGGTCCTGGGCTTTTGGTCTTTGGAAGATTTTTAATCACCGTTTCAATTTCAGTGCTTGTGATTGTTCTGTTCATATTTTCTATTTCTTCCTGGTTCAGTCTTGGCACGTTGTGCATTTGTAAGAATTTGTCCATTTCTTCCAGATTGTCCATTTTATTGGCAGAGAGTTGCTTGTAGTCATCTCTCATAATCTTTTGTATTTCTGCAGTGTCCATTGTTACTTCTCCTTTTCCATTTCTACTTCTATTGATTTGAGTCTTCTCCCTTATTTCTTGATGTGTCTGGCTAACGGTTTATCAATTTTGTTTATCTTCTCAAAGAACCAGCTTTTAGTTTTATTGATCTTTGCTATCGTTTCCTTCATTTTTTTATCATTTATTTCTGATCTAACCTTTATGATTTCTTTCTTTCTGCTAAATTTTGGGGTATTTTGGTCTTCATTCACTAATTGCTTTAGGTGCAATGTTGGTTGTTTATTCGAGATGTTTCCTGTTTCTTAAGGTAGGATTGTATTGCTATAAACTTCCCTCTTAGAACTGCTTTTCCTGCATCCCATAGGTTTTGTGTCGTTGTATTTCCATTGTCATTTGTTTCTAGGTATTTTTTCATTTCCTCTTGGATTTCTTCAGTGATCACTTCATTATAAAGTAGTGTATTGTTTAGCCTCCATGTGTTGTATTTTTTATAAATATTTTCCTGTAATTGATACCTAGTCTCATAGCGTTGTGGTCGGAAAAGATACTTGATAGGATTTCAGTTTTCTTAAATTTACCAAGGCTAGATTTGAGACCCGAGATATGATTTATCCTGGAGAATGTTCCATGAGCAGTTGAGAAAAATGTGTATTGTTTTGTTTTTGGATGGAATGTCCTATAAATATCATTTAAGTTCATCTTGTTTAATGTATCATTTAAAGCTTGTGTTTCCTTATTTATTTTCATTTTGGATGATCTGTCCATTGCTGAAAGTGCTGTTTTAAAGTCCCCTACTATGATTGTGTTTCTGTCACTTTCTCCTTTTATGGCTGTTAATATTTGCCTTATGTATTGAATTGCTCCTATGCAGGGTGCATAAATATTTACACTTGTTTTATCTTCTTCATGGATCGATCCCTTGATCATTATGTAGTGTCCTACTTTGTCTCTTTTAATAGTCTTTATTTTTGAGTCTATTTTGTCTGATATGAGAATTCTTACTCCAGCTTTCTTCTGATTTCCATTTACATGGAATACCATTTTCTGTCCCCACACTTTCAGTCTGTATGTGTCCCTAGGTCTGAAGTGGGTCTCTTGTAGACAGCATATATATGGGATTTGTTTTTATATCCATTCAGTCAGTCTGTGTCTTTTCTTGGGAGCATTTTATCCATTTACATTTAAGGTAATTATCAATATGTTGTTCCTATTACCATTTACTTAATTATTTCAGGTTTGCCCTTGTAGGTCTTTTCCTTCTCTTTTGTTTCTTGCTTAGAGAAGTTCCGTTAGCATTTGTTGTAAAGCTGGCTTGGTGGTGCTGAAGTCTCTCAGCTTTTGCTTGTCTCTAAAGATTTTATTTTTTCCATCAAATCTGAATGAGATCCTTGCTGGGTAGAGTAATCTTGGCTGTAGGTTTTTCTCCTTCATCACTTAAAATATGTCCGGCCACTCCTCTATGGCTTGCAAACTTTCTGCTCAAAGATCAGCTGTTAACCATATGGGGATTCCTTTGTGTGTTGTTTTTCCCTTGCTGCATTTAATATGTTTTCTTTTTATTTAATTTTTTTGTGTGGTACAAGGGCCTCTCACTTTTGTGGCCTCTCCCATTGCAGAGCACAGGCTCCGGACGTGCAGGCTCAGTGGCCATGGCTCACGGGTCTAGCCTCTCCATGGCATGTGGGATCTTCCTGGACTGGGGCATGAACCCATGTCCCCTGCATCGGCAGGCAGACTCTCAACCACTGCGCCACCAGGGAAGCCCTGTATTTAATTATTGATAGTTTGATTAATATGTGTCTTGGTGGGTTTATCCTTGGATTTAGCATGTATGGGACTCTCTGTGCTTCCTGGATTTGATTAACTATTTCCTTTCCATATTAGGGAAGTTTTCAAGTATAATCTCTACAAATATTTTCTCAGTCCCTTTCTTTTTCTCTTCTTATTCTGGGCCCCTATAATTCGAATGTTGGTGTGTTTACTGTAGTCCCAGAAGTCTCTGAGACTGTCATCAGTTCTTTTCAGTCTTTTTTCTTTATTGTGCTCTGCAGTAGTTATTTCCACTATTTTATCTTCCAGGTCACTTATCTGTTCTTCTGCCTCAGTTTTTCTGCTAGATCCCATCTAGAGTATTTTTAATTTCATTTATTGTGTTGCTCATAGTTGCTTGATTCCTCTTTATTTCTTCTAGGTCCTTGTTAAATATTTCTTGCATTTTGTCTCTTCTATTAGTAAGATTTTGGATCAACTTTACTATCATTATTCTGAATTCTTTTTCAGGTAGACTTCCTATTCCCTCTGCATTTGTTAGGTCTGATGGGTTTTTACCTTGCTCCTTCATCCACTGTGTGTTTTTCCGTCTTTTCATTTTACTTATCTTACTGTGTTTGGGGTCACCGTTTTGCAGGCTGCAGGTTCATAGTTCCTGTTGTTTTTAGTGTCTGTCCCCAGTGGCTAAGGTTGGTTCAGTGTGTTTTGTAGGTTTTCTGGTTGGGGGGACTAGTGCCTGTGTTCTGGTGGATGAGGCTGGATCTTGTATTTCTGGTGGGCAGGTCCACGTCTAGTGGTGTGTTTTGGGATGTCGGTAGCCTTTTTATGGTTATAGGCAGCCTCTCTGCTAATGGATGGGGCTGTAGTCCTGTCTTGCTATTTGTTGGGCATAGGGTGTCCAGCACTGTAGGTTGCTGGTCGTTGAGTGAAGCTGGGTCTTGGTGTTGAGATGGAGATCTCTGGGAGATTTTCGCCATTTGATATTACATAGAGGTGGGGGGACTCTTGTGGACCAGTGTCCTGAAGTTGGTTCTCCCACGTCAGAGACACAGCCCTGACACCTAGCTGGGCCACCAAGAGCCTTTAATCCACACAGCTCAGAATAAAAGGGAGAAAATATAGAAAGGAAAGAAAGAAAGGAAGGAAGGAGGGAAGAAAGGAAGGAAGGAAGGAAGGAAGGAGGGAAGGGAGGAAGGAAAGAAGAAATGAAGGAAGAAAGGAAGGAAGGAAGGATGGAAGGAAGAGAGGAAGAAAGGGCGGAAGAAAGGAAGTGAGGAAGTATGGAAGGAAGGGAGGAAGGAAGCTAGGGAGGAAGGGAGGAAGGAAGAAGAAATAAATAAAGAAAGAAAGAAGATAAAATAAAGTAGGATAAAATAAAGTTATTAAAATGAAAAATAATTATTAAGAAGAAAAATTTTATTAAAAAAACAATAAAACAATAAAACGGTTCGGTCAGAACCCTAAAACAAATGGTGAAAGCAAAGCTATACAGACAAAATCTCACACAGCAGCACACACATACAAACTCACAAAAAGAGAAAAAGTGGAAAATAATAATATATCTTGCTCTCAAAGTCCACCTCCTAAAGTTGGGATGATTCGCTCTCTATTCAGGTATTCCACAGATTCAGGGCACTTCTAGCTGATTGTGGAGCTTTAATCCATTGCTTCTGAGGCTGCTGGGAGAGACCTCTCCCTCTCCTCTTTGTTCGCACAGCTCCTGGTGTTCAGCTTTGTAATTGGCTCTGCCTCTGCACGTAGATCGTCCGAGGGCGTCTGCTCTTCGCTCAGACAGGATGGGGTTAATGGAGCAGCTGATTCGGGAGCTCCAGGTCACTCAGGCAGGCGGGAGGGAGAGGCACGGATGCGGGGCAAGGCCTCGGCGGCAGAGGCCTGCGTGACACTGCATCAGCCTGAGGTGCGCCACGCGTTCTCCTGGGGAAGCTGTCCCTGGATCCCGGGACCCCGGCAGTGGCGGGCTGCACAGGCTCCCAGGAGGGGATTTGTGGAGGGTGACCTGTGCTTGCACACAGGCTTCTTGGAGGCGGCAGCAGCAGCCCTAGCGTTCCACGCCCATCTCTGGTGTCCGCGCTGATAGCCGCGGCTTGCGCCCGTTTCTGGAGCTCCTGTATGCGGCATGCTTAATCACCTCTCCTCTCGCACCAGGAAACAAAGTGGCAAGAAAAAGTCTCTTGTCTCCTCAGCAGCTCTGTGCCCATCTCTGGAACTCCTTTAAGTGGCGCGTTTTATCCCCTCTCCTCGCGCCCCAGGAAGCAAAGAGGGAAGAAAAGGTCTCTTGCCTCTTCAGCAGCTCCAGACTTCTCCCGGACTCCCTCCTGGCTAGCCGTGGTGCACTAACCCCTTCAGGCTGTGATCACGCCGCCAACCCCAGTCTTCTTCCAGCTTCCGACCGAAGCCCAAGCCTCAGCTCCCAGCCCGCATGCTTCCCGGCAGGTGAGCAGACAAGGCTCTCGGGCTGGTGGGTGCTGGTTGGCACCGATCCTCTGTGCGGGAATATCTCTGTTTTGCCTTCCGCACCCTGTTACTGTGCTCTCCTTCGCTGCTCCAAAGCTCCCCCTGTCTGCCGCCCGCCATCTCCCCCCGCGACGGGGCTTCTAGTGTGTGGAAACCTTTCCTCCTTCACAGCTTCCTCCCACTGGTGCAGGTCCCGTCCCTCTTCTTTTGTCTCTGTTTATTCTTTTTCTTTTGCCCTATCCAGGTCCATGGGGGTGTTTCTTGCCTTTTGGGAGGTCTGAGGTCTTCTGCCAGCGTTCAGTGTGTGTTCTATAGGAGCAGTTCCACTTGTATATATATTTCTGATGTATTTGTGGGAAGGAAGGTGATCTCTGCGTCTTACTCTTCCACCATCTTCTCTCCTCCTGAGTTATTTGTAGTGAGGTGGATGGGCCTGGAGTCTGTCATACAGATTGAAGTAAGTCAAAAGGAGAAAAACAAATACTGTATGCTAATACATATGTATGGAATCTAAGAAAAAAAGAATGCCATGAAGAGACTATGGGTAGGATGGGAATAAAACATATACCTACTAGAGCATGGCCTTGAGGTTATAGGGAGGGGGAAGGGTAAGTTGTGACGAAGTGAGATAGTGGCATGGACATCTATACACTACCAAATGTAGAGTGGATAGCTAGTGGGAAGCAGTCGCATGGCACAGGGAGATCAGCTAGGTTGTTTGTGACCACCTAGAGGGGTGGGATAGGGAGGGTCGGAGGGTGGGAGATGCAAGAGGGAAGAGATATGGGAACATATGTCTATGTATAACTGATTCACTTTGTTGTAAAGCAGAAACTAACACACCATTGTAAAACAATTATACTCCAATAAAGATGTTAAATAATAAGAAAATAAATAATAAATACCTCTCTTTCTAACTCTCTAGTAGTATTAGCTACTTTCATTCCTGGTACAGCCCTCTTCTTTTTCAGTATTTTTCTGTTTATTCTTGCTTATATGTTCCTATAGATGTGGGCTGTTCAGTTTTCCTACACAACAATATATGTGTTGGGATAACGAGATTTTAATAAATGGAAATATGTGCACATTTATGTCTTTCAGATGTGATTTTTGTAGGTTATGTTTGTAATCAGCCCCTCCTTTGTGCATAATTACACTCTTGATTTTAGAAGTCCTTTATATGGGAGCCCACATATGCAAAGTGTTAAGAACACATGAACAGTATTTTGATGCTGAGAATTGTCTCAGTATGAGACAATCCCCTTATTTCCTTTAGTGCCTTACAGTATACAAAGCATTTTCCCCATGAAGTATGTTAACAAATGATGAAAAGACATTTGATATAATTTTATAATGATTCACAATTTAAAAGGAAAAAATTAGCAGACTAGTAATAGAAGGTCACTTCCTTAATTGAATAAAAGTTATCCACCTAAAGCTGACAGTATGCAGCATATTTAGTGGTTAAGCATTAGAAAATTCAGGTCAATATCACTGATTAACATAGACGCAAAAATCCTCAACAAAATAAGAGCAAACCTAATCCAAAAACACATTAAAAGGATCATACTCCGTGATCAACTGGGATTTATCCCAGGGATGCAAGGATTCTTCAATATCTGCAAATCAATCAGTGTGATACACCACATTAACAAATTGAAGAATAAAAACTGCATCTCAATAGATGCAGAAAGAGCTTTTGACAAAATTCAACTCCCATTTGTGATAAAAAACTCTCCAGAAATTGGGAATAGAGGGAACTTATCACAACATAATAAAGGCCATATATGACAAACCCACAGCCAACAACATTCTCGATTGCGGAAAACTGAAAGCATTTCCTCTAAGATCAGGAACGAGACAAGGATGTCCACTCTCACCACTATTATTTAACACAGTTTTGGAAGTCCTGGCCACAGTAATCACAGAAGAAAAAGAAATAAACGTAATCCAAATTGGAAAATAAGAAGTAAACCTGTCACTGTTTGCAGACGACATGATACTATACATAGAAAACCCTAACGTTGCTACTGGAAAACTGCTAGAGCTCATTAATGAATTTGGTAAAGTTGCAGGATACAAAATGAATACACAGAAATCTCTTACATTCCTATACACTAACAACAAAATATCAGAAATACAAATCAAGGAAACAATTCCATTTACCATTGTATCAAATAGAATAAAATACCTGGAATAAACCTACCTAAGGACACAAAAGACCTGTACTTAGTAAACTATATGATACTGATGAAAGTAATGGAAGATGACACAAACAGATGGAGAGATATACCATGTTCTTGGATTGGATGAATCAATACTGTGAAAATGACTATACTACTCAAAGCAATCTACAGATTCATTTCAATCCCTATCAAGCTACCAATGGCATTTTTCACAGAATTAGAATTAAAAAATTGTATAATCTGTATGGAAACACAAAAGACCCCGGTTAGCCAAAGCAATCTTGTGAAGGAAAAACCGAGCTAGAGGAATCAGGCTCCCCTGACTTCAGACTAAAAAGCTACAGTAATCAGAAAGGTATGGTAGTGTCACAAAAACAGAAATATAGGTCTATGGAACAGGATAGAAAGTTCAGTGATAAAGCCACACACCTATGTTCACCTAATCTATGACAAAGGAGGCAGAATACACAATGGAGAAAAGACAGTCTCTTCAATAAGTGGTGCTGGGAAAACTGGACCACTCCATGTAAACGAATGAAATTAGAACACTCCCTAACATCATATACAAATAAACTCAAGATATATATTGAATTTTTATCCTGCAACTTTACTGAATTCATTTATTAATCTAATAGGTTTTCTTTTTGGTGAAGTCTTTAGGTTTTCCATATAGAATATGTCATCTGCAATCAGTGACAGTTTTACATCTTCCTTTCCAGTTTGGATTTGTTTTATCTATTTTCCTTGTTTGATTGCTGTGGCTAGGACTTCCAATACTATGGTGGATAAAAGTTTCAAGAACGGGCATCCTTATCTTGCTCCTGTCTTAGAGGAAAAGCTTTCAACTCTTCACCATTGAGAGTATGATGTTAGCTGTGGATTTGTCCTATATGACTTTTATGATGTTGAGCTACAGCCCCTCTGTACCAACTTTCTAGAGAATTTATCATAAATCAGTGTTGAATTTTAACAAAAATTTTATCAGCATTTATTGAGATGATTATGATTTTTATCCTTCATTTCATTAATGTGATGTGTAACATTGTTTTGCAGCTGTTATACCATCCTTGCATCCCAGGGGTAAATTCCACCTGATCACAGTATATTATCATTTTAATGTGTTGTTGAATTCAGTTTGCTAATATTTTCTTGAGGACTTTTGCATCTATGTTTATCAAGGATTTTTTTTGGTAGTGTCCTCGTCTGTTTTTGTTATCAAGGTTAATCTGGTCTCCTAGAATGAGTTTGGAAGCTTTATTTTCTCTTCAATTTTTTAGAATAGTTTCAGAAGAATGGGTATTAATTCTTCTTTAAATGTTTGGTAGAATTCACCTGTGAAGCCATCTGGTCCTGGACATTTGTTTGTTGGAATTTTTTTTTTTTTTTCAGTACGTGGGCCTCTCACTGTTGTGGCCTCTCTCATTGTGGAGCACAGGCTCTGGATGTGCAGGCTCAGCAGCCATGGCTCGCGGGCCCAGCTGCTCTACGGCATGTGGGATCTTCCCGGACCAGGGCATGAGCCCGTGTCCCCTGCATCGGCAGGCGGACTCTCAACCACTGAGCCACCAGGGAAGCCCTGGAATTTTTTATTATTACTATTACTGATTCAATTTCCTTACTAGTGAATGGTCAGATCAGATTTTCTATTTCTTCCTGATTCAGTCTTGGGAGAGTGTACGTTTCTAAGAATTTATCCATTTCTTCTATGTTGTCCAATTAGTTGGAATATAATTGTACATATATGAAATCATTGCTTATGATCATTTGTATTTCTGTGGTGTTGGTTTTAACCTTCATTTCTGATTTTATTTATTGGAACTATTTCTCTTTTTTTTCTTGATGAGTCTGGCTAAAGATTTATCAATTTGGATTATCTTTCAAAGAACCACTCCTAGTTTATTGTATTTTTCTTTTTTTGGAGTGGTCTCTATTTCATTTATTTCCATTCTTGTCTTTTTAAATATCATTTCTTCTACTAACTGTGTGCTTTTTTTGTTCTTCTTTTTTAGTTCTTTTAGGTGTAAGGCCAAATTGCTTATTTGAGACTTGACTTATTTCCTGAGGTAGGCCTAAGTTGCTGTCAACTTCCCCCTCAGAACTGCTTTTACTGCATTCCATAAATTTTGGATATTGTGGTTTCATTTTCATGTGTCTCAAGGTATTTTAAAATTTTCTCTTTAATTTCTTCAGTGACATATTTGTTACTTAGAAACAGATTGTTTATCCCTATGAGTTTATGTATTTTCCAGTTTTTGTCTTGTAATTGATTTGTAGTTTCATATGGTTTTGGTGTATTACTGTCATTTTCTCCCTTTATGTCTGTTAATATTTACATTATGTATTCAGGTATGTCTACATTGGATTCGTAGATATTTACATTTTTTATATTCTCTTTTTGGATTTATACTTTATCACTGTGTAATACCCTTCTTTGTCTCCTGGTAGTCTGTTTTAATATCAGACTTGATATTAAAGGACTTGGTAGAGTCCTTTTTATGATATTTGTATTGCTACCCCAGCTTTCTTTTGTTTCCATTTGTATGTAATATAACTTCCATTTCTTCCCTTTCAGTCTGTTTGTGTCTTTAGATCTAAAGTGACCCTCTTATAGGCAACATATCACTGGGTTTTTTATCCACTCAGCCACCCTATGTCTTTTTACCGGTATAGTTATTCCACATACACTTAAAGTAATTATTGATAGGTTTGTGTTTGTTGCCATTTTGTTAATTGTTTTCTGGTTGTTTATGAAGTTCTCCTTTTTCTATCTTCCCTGGTTCTTGTCACTTGTGATTTAATGATTTCTTTAGTGTTATGTTTGTATTCTTTTCTCTTTGTTTTCTGTGTCTCAGTTATAGGTATTTGGTTTGTGGTTATTATGTAGTTCATACATGACAAACTACATATACAACAGTCCATTTGAAGCTGATGGTCACCTAAGTTCTAGCATATTCTAAAAGAATTATATCTTATTGCCCTCACACACATTTTATGTTTTTGATGTCATATTTTATATTTTGTATTTTGTATAATATGTGACTAATTATTTTAGATATTCATGATTTTACTACTCTTGTCTTTTAACCTTCATACTTGCTTTATAGGTGGTTGATTCACTATATTTACTGTATATTTCCATTTACCAGTGATATTTTTTCTTTTACGATTTTTTGTTTCCAGTTATAGCGTTTTTTCCATTTAAAGTAGTCCTTTATATCATTTCTTGTATGGCCGGTTGAGTGGTGATGAACCCCTTTAGCTCTTGATTTTCTGCAAACTCTTTATATCTCTCCTTCAATTCTGAATGATAACCTTGCCAGTTAGAGTATTCTTGGTTGTAAGATTTTTTTCTTTTAGCACTTTGAGTATATGGCACCAGTCCTTTCTGTCCTATAAAGTTTATCTGAAAAATCAGCTTGTAGTCTTATGTGTGTGCCCTTGTATGTAACTAGCTGTTTTTCCCTAGCTGCCTTTAAGACTCTCTCTTTATCTTTAATGTTTGATATTTTAATTATAACTTGTCTTTGTATGGGTCTCTTTGGACATATCTTGTTTGGGACTCCTTGTGCTTCCTGGACTTGTATATCTGTTTTTTCACCAAGTTAGGAAGTTTTTGGCCATTATTTCTTCAAATCTGTTTTCTGTCTTTTTCTCTCTCTCCTCTATTTCTGGGAACCCTGTAATGTAAATGTTAGTGTACTTGATGTTGTCCCAGTGGTCCCTCAAACTATCCTCATAATTTTTTACTCTTTTTTCTTTTTGCTGTTTTGATTGAATGATTTCCACTATGCTGTTTTCCAGACCACTGATTCATTCTCTTGCATACTCTAATCTGTTGTTGATTCCCTCTAGTGTATTTTCAATTTCAGTTAATTTTGATTGGTTCTTTTTTGTGTTTTCTCTCTCTTTGTTGAAGTTGCCAGTGTTTTATTCCATTTTTTTCCCCAAGCATAATGAGCATCTTTATTACCATACTTTGAACTCTTTATCTGGCAAATTGCTTACCCCTGTTTCACTTAGTTCTTTTTCTGAGGTTTTGTCTTATTATTTTGTTTTGAATATATTCCTGTGTCTTCTCACTTTGCTTAATTTTCTCTGTTTGTTTATATATATTAGGTATATCAGCTATGTCTCCTGATCTTGAAAGAATATATATCCTTAGTTGTAGAAAACCTGTTCTGTTAATCTTCAGGTTGTTCTCAAAGATAGTTGTTCTATATATAGTTAAGTAGATTTGATTTCTACTTTAAGAGGTTGCTTTTTTGTTCTTTTCAATTTAAATTTATTTTCAGAATACTTAAATATTTAAAACACTCAACATTTTAAAAGTTTAAAACATGGGTCCCAGTGGTGTGATTTTCCCAGTTTCCAGAGTCAGGGGCTCCAGAGGTATCCCCTATGTGGTATTTCTGCACCCTCCTGCTGTGGTTAAGCCATGATTCCTGCAGGTCACCTGGTGGGTGGGCCTGGCCCCAGATTGGCATGTCACAAGGTCCAGCCAGAACTGCTGTGGGTTCACTGGTGGGTGAGGCTACTCTCATGGAGCAGGAGCCACTTTGGAGGGCCATTGACGCTGGCAGAGGTTGCCCAACAGGTGGTTCACGGTGGAAGACACTTTAGAGGGGTTCTGGTGATGACCAGAGCTGCCTGCTGGGTGGGCAGGGTAGGAACTACTTTGGTGAGATGCAGGTACTGGCTGAGGCCACTCCCCATGTGGGGCTAGGCAGGAGCCACTTTGGAATGATCAACCATGGCAGGTGATTTGGCCTGGGTGGGTCTTCATGGAATAGCTGGGTGGGGTACAGTGATAGTGAGGTTGATAGAGAGTGACAGAAATGGCACCAGTCAGCAACAGACCAACTAAGTGGAAGGAGAGTGAAGAAAATGGCATCCACCAGTACTTCTTTCCCCAGAGAAAGTTCTACCAGATTCTTGCCCTTCCAGAACATGCTGTAAAATTAGTCAATGAATCTCCTTCTCATATGATCCAGGAACTTTTCAAGCTGCTGCCTCTGTGCTGGGACTTAGAGCTAGTGAGTTTACATTTGAGCCCTTCAAGAGTGGAGTCTTGGTTTCCCACAACCCTCTGGCTCTCCAGGATGTGAGCCCCACTATTTTTCAAAGCCAGACATTATGGGGCTACTCTTCCCCCTGTAGGTCGGTCAGGCTGGGAAGCCAAACATGGGGCACAAATCACTCATTCCCCCATTCTGCTTCCAGTACTAATCTGCTTTACCTATAAATTGGTGATTGCTATAGGTTGGAAAAAAATATATAGAATAACTTGGGGATTGCAACTGTGGCTCCAGTATTGTTAATTTATACCAGTAAATTAGAGAATAGCTTTGTCAACTTGTGTTTTATGGCTATGACACCAAAGGCACAAACACACAAGAAAAGACAATTTGAATTTCATCAAAAGTAAATGTGTGATATCCCTCCCACTTGTGGCTCACTGTCCTGGGGGTGTGGGTTCCAGATAGACTGCATCTCTGCCACTTCTACCCATCTCTATGTTGCCTTTCCTTTATATCCTTAGTTGTAGAAAATCTGTTGTGTTAATCTTCAGGTTGTTCTCAAAGATAGTTTTTCCATATATAGTTAAGTAGATTTGATTTCTACTTTAAGAGGTTGCTTTTTTATTCTTTTCAATTTAAATTTATTTTTAGAATACTTAAATATTTAAAACACTCAACATTTTAAAAGTTTAAAAACTACAGCTATATAAAAAGGTATATTCAGAGAAGTCTTGCTTCCATCCCTATCTCCCCATACTATATTCCTCTGCATCTTATTAATAAACCATTTTTATTACTCTGTGATTTATCATCCCAATGTTTACTGATGCAAAGTAAGTAAATATATGAATATATTATTATTCTCCATTCTTCCTTATACAAAAGTAGAATATTGTATGTAACTACCTTGCCTTTTTTATTTAACAATATATCTGAGAAATCATTATCAATACACAGAGATCTTTCTCAGAGAAAGGTTAGATAGATTTTTTCTTGTTTTCTAATAAAATAGAACTAATTAGATCAAAGTTAAAAGCTAAGATCAAGAAAAAGCACTATCTTCCTGCCAAATACCCTTAAGCTAGAATGCTTTTGTATATATCAATGGAGGTGGGAAATGTCCACAAATCAGAAGGTTTCATATTCCACATATAAAGTTAACAAGTGGATTTTAGATATTTACCTAGTTTACAAAACACTGTGAAATTTCCTCCCTTTTGGGGGTATCTCATTCCTAATATTTGGACTTCTAGGACAAATTATAAAACACATACATTTTTCTTTCATCTATCAATTTCAGTTCAAGTACCTCTAAAACACAGACTTAAAGAAAAAAGGCAATTCCACTAGAAAAATAACCTAAAATATGTTTTCTTAACTTATAAGGAATATTTTATTTAAAAAATAATAAACTTTTTCTCTAGCTATGATAATATAGTCCAAAAGCAGGCACAAGAATAAAGTTAGTCCTATACAAATTCTACTTCTACTTTAAATAAATTAAATGCAATATGAAAAATCAAAAAACATTCTCTCAAATAAGTTTTTCAAAAGAAAAACTAAAACAAATCATTTTTTAAAAACTGCTAACAAATATCCTCATTCAGTCTGTTTTTTTTGTTTGTTTGCTTTTTGGTTTTTTTTGCGGTATGAGGGCCTCTCACTGTTGTGGCCTCTCCCATTGTGGAGCACAGGCTCCAGACACGCAGGCTCAGCGGCCATGGCTCACGGGCCTAGCCTCTCCATGGCATGTGGGATCTTCCCAGACCGGGGCATGAACCTGTGTCCCCTGCATCAGCAGGTGGACTCTCAGCCACTGCGCCACCAGGGAAGCCCCAGTCTGTTTTTTAAAGTAACAAATGTATTTTTAATCAATCACGCCACTCATGTAGCAGTTCTACAGTACATTTTTTTTCAAGTACAATAAAAGCATCCTGACAAAGAGCTTCTGAAATGCTAATACATATATTATGGTAAAGAGTTCAGAAGTATTCCTTTTTATTCAATCCTTAATTTAAGCTGAAGTATTAAAAGTTAACAATCTACGGATTTGGGAGTACATTGTCTCACAAGTAGTGGAGCACTTTTATCAAGGGACTTGGGCAACAGCAAATTTTAGAGAGCTTTAGAAAACTCAGTGTGGAAACAGAGAAAGATTGGCTATGGTTGTACATCTGGCCTTATTTAGAAAGACTGAAGAACAAGGAAATAAATATAGAGCCAAAATTGTCTTGGAATTTGTGAATTGGCTGACAATATATTGTGTTTCTGGACAAGCAGAGCATTTACAAGAACACAAAAGTTTGGGCTATTGATGTGACATCACAGTCAGTAGTGTCTCTCTATTGGGCATAGAAATTTATTTCAATAGTTCCTCCTTTTGGTCATTCTCTTGACCATTCAACAGGTTTGATTAAATAAAATCAGCCTTATTGAAGATAAGGTGATATTATGTTTGTCGGTTTATCTCTGGGCTGTCTATCCTGTTCCATTGATATATATTTCTACTTTTGTGCCAGTACCATAACTGTCTTGACTACTGTAGCTTTGTAGTATATTCTGAAGTCAGGGAGCCTGATTCCTGCAGCTCTGTTTTTCTTTCTCAAGATTGCTTTGGCTATTTGGGGTCTTTTGAGTTTCCATAAAAATTATGAAATTTTTTGTTCTAGTTCTGTGAAAAACTGCCCTTGGTAGTTTGATAGGAATTGCATTGAATCTATAGATTGCTTTGGATAGTATAGTCATTTTCACAATGTTGATTCCTCCAATCCAAGAACATGGTATATCTCTCCATCTGTTTGTATCATCTTTAATTCTTTCAACAGTGTCTTATAGCTCTCTGCATACAGGACTTTTGTCTCCTTAGGTAGGTTTATTCCTAGGTATTTTATTCTTTCTGTTGCAATGGATTGTTACAATAGGATTGTTTCCTTAATTTCTCTTTCAGAGTTTTCATCATTAGTGTATAGTAATGCAAGAGATTTCTGTGCATTAATTTTGTATCCTGCTACTTTACCAAATTCATTGATTAGCTCTAGTAGTTTTCTGGTAGCAACTTTAAGATTCTCTACGCATAGTATCAGGTCGTCTGCAAACAGCGACAATTTTACTTCTTCTTTTCCAATTTGGATTCATTTTATTTCCTCTTCTTCTCTCATTGCCATAGCTAAAACTTCCAAAACTATGTTGAATAATAGTGGTGAGAGTGGACAACCTTGTCTTGTTCCTGATCTTAGAGGAAATGGTTTCAGTTTTTCACCATTGAGAACGATGTTGGCTGTGGGTTTGTCATATATGGCCTTTATTATGTTGATGTAGTTTCCCTCTATGCCTACTTTCTGGAAAATTTTTTATCATAAATGGGTGTTGAATTGTGTCAAAAGCTTTTTCTGCATGTATTGAGACTATCATATGGTTTTTATCCTTCATTTTGTTGATATAGTGTATCACATTGATTGATTTGCATATATTGAAGAATCCTTGCATTCCTGGGATAAACCCCACTTGATCATGGTGTATGATCCATTTATTGTGCTATTGGATTCTGTTTGCTAATATTCTGTTGAGGATTTTTTCACCTATGTTCGTCAGTGATCTTGACCTGTAGCCTTATTTTTGTGTGACATCTTTGTCTGATTTTGGTATCAGGGTGATGGTGGCCTCCGTAGAATGAGTTTGGGAGTGTTCCCCCCTCTGCTATAATTTGGAAGAGTTTGAGAAGGATAGGTGTTAGCTCTTCCCTAAATGTTTGATAGAATTCACCTGTGAAGCCATCTGGTCCTGGGCTTTTGTTTGTTTGAAGATTTTTAATC
The DNA here is from genome assembly GCF_002837175.3 of Physeter macrocephalus. Lineage (NCBI taxonomy): Eukaryota > Metazoa > Chordata > Mammalia > Artiodactyla > Physeteridae > Physeter > Physeter macrocephalus. Next base: position 41,392,613 of record NC_041234.1, on the reverse strand, counting down.
GGAGTTTCCATTTCAGTGCTTGTGATTGGTATGTTTATATTTTCTATTTCTTCCTGGTTCAGTCTTGGGAGATTGTACCTTTCTAAGAATTTGTCCGTTTCTTCTAGGTTGTCCTTTTTATTGCCGTATAGTTGCTTGAGGTAGTCTCCTACGATCCTTTTATGTCTGTAGTGTCAGTTGTAACTTCTTTTCATTTATAATTTTATTGATTTGAGCCCTCGCCCTTTTTTTCTTGATGAGTCTGCAAAGTTTTATTGATTTTTTATCTTTCCAAAGAAACAGCTTTTAATTTCATTGATCTTTTCTATTGTTTTCTTCATCTCAATTTCATGTACTTCTGGTTTCATCTTTATGATTTCTTTCCTTTTACTAACGTTGAGTTTTGTTTTTTCTTCTTTCTCTAGTTGCCATTGGTGTAAAGCTTCGTTGTGTATTTGAGATTTTTCTTGTTTCCTGAGGTAAGAATATACAGCTATAAACTTCCTCTTAGAATTGCTGTTGCTGCATTCCATAGGTTTTGGATTGTCATGCTTTTGTTGTCATTTGTCTTTTGCTATTTTTTATTTCCTCTTTGATTTCTTTGGTGATCCATTGGTTGTTTAGTAACATATGGTTTAGTCCCCACATGTTTATGTTTTTTACAGTTGTTTTCCTTTAATTTATTTCTAATCTCATGGCATGTGGTTGGAAAAGATGCTTGATATGAATTCAATTTGCTTAAATTTACTGAGGTTTGATTTGTGGCCCAATATGGAATCTATGCTGGAGAATGTTCCATGTGCACTTGATAAGAAAGTATATTTTGCTGCTGTTGGATGAGATGTTCTATAAATATCAGTTAATTCCATCTGGTCTAATATGCCATTTAAGGCCTTTGTTTTCTTATTGATTTTCTATCTGGATGATCTCTCCATTTGTGTAAGTATTGTGTAAATCCCCCACTACTGTGTTACTGTCGATTTCCCATTTTGTGGTTGGTAGCATTTGCTTTATATATTGAGGTGCTCCTATGTTGTGTGCATATATATTTACAATTGTTATATCCTCTTCTTGGATTATTCCTTGATCATTATGTAGTGTTCTTCCTTGTCTCTTGTAACAGTCTTTATTTAAAGTCTACTTTTTCTGATATGAGTATTGCTACTCCAGTTTTCTTTTTTTTAACATCTTTAATGGAGTAAAATTGCTTTACAATGGTGTGTTAGTTTCTGCTTTATAACAAAGTGAATCAGTTATACATATACATATGTTCCCATATCTCTTCCCTCTTGCATCTCCCTCCCTCCCACCCTCCCTATCCCACCCCTCTAGGTGGTCACAAACTACAGAGCTGATCTTCCTGTGCTATGTGGCTGATTCCCACTAGCTATCTATTTTCGTTTGGTAGTGTCTATATGTCCATGCCACTCTCTCACTTTGTCACAGCTTCCCCTTCCCCTTCACCATTTCCTCAAGTCCATTCTCTAGTAAGTCTGTGTCTTTATTCCCGTCTTACCCCTAGGTTCTTCATGACCTTTTTTTTCTTAGATTCCATAGTTATGTGTTAGCACACGGTATTTGTTTTTCTCTTTCTGACTTACTTCACTCTGTATGACAGACTCTAGGTCCATCCACCTCACTACAAATAACTCAACTTTGTTTCTTTTTATGGCTGAGTAGTATTCCATTGTATATATGTGCCACATCTTCTTTATCCATTCATCCAATGATGGACACTTATGCAGCTTTCATTTTGTTTCCATTCGCATGGAATACTTTTTTCCATCCCCTCAATTTCAGTCTGCATATGTTCCCAGATCCAAAGTGGGTCTCTTGTGTACAGCATATATATGGGTCTTGCTTTTGTAGCCATTCAACCAGTCTATGTCTTTGGTTGGAGCATTTAATCCATTTACATTTAAGATAATTATCGATATCTACATTCCTATTGACATTTTGTTAATTGTTCTGGGTTTGTTTTTGTAAGTCTTTTTACTTGCCTTTCTCTTTTGTTCTTTTGTCTTGTGATTTGATGACTACCTTTGGTGTTGTGTTTGGGTTGCCTTTCTTTTTTGTGTATATCTATTGTAGTTTTTTGGTTTGCTGTTCCCTTGAGGTTTTGATGTAGCAGTCTATATATGTACACCGTGTTTTTAGTTGCTGTTCTCTTCTTTCACATCTAGAGAAGTTCCTTTAGCATTTGCTGTAAAGCTGGCTTAGTGGTGCTGAATTCTCTTAGCTTTTTCTTGTCTGTCAAGCTTTTGATTTCTCCATCGAATCTGAATGAGATTCTTGCTGGTTTGAATATTCTTTGTTGTAGGTTTTTTTTTCCCTTTCATCACTTTAAATGTATCATGCCACTTCCTTCTGGCCTGCAGATTTTCTGCTGAAAAATCATCTGATAACCTTATGGGGATTCACTTGTATGTTATTTGTTGTTTTCCCTTGTTGATTTTTAATATTTTTAAATTGTCTTTAATTTTCTTCACTTTGATTAGTATGTGTCTTGCCATGTTCCTCCTTAAGTGCATGCTGTATGGGACTCTCTGCAGTTCCTGGACTTGAGTGAGTGTTTCCTTTCTCCTGTTAGGGATGTTTTTGGCTATAATATCTTCAAATATTTTCTCAGGCCCTTTCTCTTTCTATTTTCCTTCAGAGACCCCTATAACGAGAATGTTGGTGCATTTAATCTTGTCCCAGATGTCTCTGAGATTGTCCTCATTTCTTTTCATTCTTTTTCCTTTATTCTGGTCTGTGACAGTGATTTCCACTACTCTGTCTTCTGCTTCACCTGTTCGTTCTTCTGCCTTACTTATTTCTGCTATTAGTTCCTTGTAGTGCATTTTCATTTCAGTTATTGTATTGCTCATCTCTGTTTGTTTTTCCTTTAAATCTTTTAGCTCCTTGTTAAACATTTCATATATCTTCTCGATCTGTGCCTCCATTCTTTTCCTGACATCTTCGACCATCTTTACTATCATTACTCTGAATTCTTTTTCTGGTAGATTTACTATCTCCTCTTCATTTATTTGTCTTGTGGGTTTTTACTGTGTTCCTTTTTTCACAACTTATTTCTCTGTCATCTCATTTTCTCTAAGTTTCTGTGTTTGTGGTCTCCTTTCCACAGACTACAGGATCGTACTTCCTCTTGAATCTTTTGTCTGCCCCCTGTGCCTGAGGTTGGTCCAGGGGCTAGTGCAGGCTTCTTGGTGGGAGGGACTGGTGCCTGCCCTCTGTTGGGTGGATATGGGTTTTGTCCCTCTGATGGGCAGGGCTGTGTCCAGTGGTGTGTTTTGAGGTAGCTGTGAGCTCAGGATGAATTTAGACAACCTATATGCTGTTGGGTGTGGCTGTGTTTCTGTCTTTCTGGTTGTTTGGGCTGACGTGTTCCAGTTCTGTAGCCTGTAGAGTGTTGGTTGTAGCTGGATCTTGGTGGTGAAATGGGGACCTCTTTGACAGCTCATACTGATCAACATTCTCTTGGGCCTCTGCCACCAGTGTACTTGCACCTACAGCGAGCTACAGCCTACCACTTCCTCCCCAGGAGACCCTCCCAGACACCTAGTTAGGTTTAGTCCCAGTTCCTATAAAGGTATTGCTTTGTGGTGGGTCCCAGTGCACATGAGGTCTCATGTGCTCCCTCCAAGAATGGAGTCTCTCTTTCTCCCAGGCCTGTGGTGTTCCTGCACTCAGGCTGTGCTGGTCTTCAAATCCAAATGCTCTTGGGGTTCTTCCTCCTGGTGCTTGAACCTCAAACTGTCTTGGAGGGCTATTTTTACATAGGAACATCCCTGTGTAGTTTTAGTGTTTAGTAATTTTTGGTGTGAGGCCTATTTTTAGTGTGAATATCTGGCACATCTTTCCTCAGTGTATGCTCACCATTATACACTTGATAGAATTTGTTACTGATGTTGTGGTGACCTGAGCCTGCACTGGATATTGGGTGGGGCCTCCCCTTTGCTCTGTGGTTGTTACTGCCCATTCAGGGTCAGTGTCTGCTCCCTAGTTGTTGGAGTAGAGGCCCCCACATCTGTTTCTGAGCTATGTTTCTATTCTGTGGCACTAGACAGGTGGGATTTGAGAACTCCCACTAGGAGAGAAGCCACTGAGTTTTCCTCCTCTGGAGTTGTTCACCTGTGAGTCTACTCTGTTGTGTCACTTTTTACCTGTTGTTTGGCTCACAAATTACACTGTTGTTGGAACTGCTCTCAGTCCAACCTTAACTGTGGGTATGCTGGCAATTGACCTTGGTATCTCTCATGTGTTGTTTTCTCCAGGCCACCTGCACCAATCCACCAAAATCATGTCCCAGGACTGTAGTAATCATGTACTTGGACTTACTATGGGAGCTATGGAGGCAGCTCAGATTCTGACTTGGTCCAGTCCCCACATGTACATGGTCACAAAGCCCACAGCTGCTAAAGATAGGCCTATCTCAGCTGCAGGGGTATTCATCCATTCAGATGCTCTGCAGGCACTGAGTTTACAAAGCCAGCAGTGGGGGGTGTAAAACCACAGTTCCTGCAACTGCAAGGAGAGATTTCAACTCTTCTTTCTTAGTTGCTCAGCTCCTAGGGCCAAGCTGTGGTTTCAGCCCCAACTCTGTGTGTGTTCCGCCCTCTGCTTCTGAGGCTTCCCCAGAGCACATGTGCCTGCCCAGGTGGGCAGGGACAGAGGTAGCAACAGGCAGGGTAGGCAAGCCCACTGGGGCCAGGGGAGGCATTGGTGGGTTTGGCACAAGAGCCCACCAGAGGCTGGCTGGGGCAAAGGATGCATTGGTGGGAGGGGTGCTTGAGCCTGTCAGGGCTGGCAGGGAGGGAGGAGACATTGGTGAGATGGGTGTGTGAGCCCACCAGGGACTGGTGGGTGTAGAGGAAGCATTGGTGGGCAAGGTGGGCGAGGCTCCTCAGCCAGGCACCTCTCCTAGTGCCCTCGGAGGCAGAGGCCAGTGTATAGGGGAGGCAGATACAATGGCGGCCCTGCCCCTTGGCACCACTCAACAATGGCATCCTGCTTCTATGGTGGTCTGGGCTTCTTCCACGAATATTCCCTTTGTGAATTTCCTTACTCCTGTTCCTTTAGGTGGTTTCTTTATAGCCAACAGCTGTTACCTCCCTGGGTCCATTCTCCAAACCCCATGTTCCAGCACCCAGCCCCCCTCCACTCCAGCAGACACACAATTCAGGCTGGGCCATGCAGGGCTGTGGCACAGACCATCTGTGTAAGTCTTACTCTGTCCTGCCTGCCACAGACTGGTTGCTGTGCTCTCCTCCAAGCCCCCGAAGTTCCCTCTCTCTCCAAGCTGATGTCCCTGCCAGTGAGGGCACTTTCCTGAGTGCAAGAACCACTCCTCTCCTTCAGGTCCCCCACCCCCACAAAATGGGTGCAGGTCTCATCTTATGTTCTCTTTTATTTTTTTCCTTCTTTCATCCTACCTGGTTGTGAAGGGATTTTTCTTGTCCTTTTAGGTGTCTGAGGTTCTCTCTGCTAGTGTTCATCAAGTGCTCTGTGAGGATTGTTCCATTTTTAGATGTATTCTTGATGTATTTGAAGGAGGAGGCGAACTAGAAGTCCTCATGTTCTGCCATGTTGACTCTGCCACCCACTCTCACCACTTTTATTCAACGTAGTTTTGAGAGTCCTAGGCAGGCAATCAGAGAAGTAAAGGAAATAAAAGAAATACAAATTGGAAAAGAAGAAGTAAAACTGTCATTGTTTGCAGATGACATGATGTTATGCATAGAAAATTAAACTCCTAAAGATGCTAAGAGAAAACTGCTAGAGCTCATCAATGAATTTGGTAAAGTTTCAGGATACAAAATTACTACATAGAAATCTCTTGCATTCCTATACACTAACAATGAAAGATCAGAAAGAGAAATTAAGGAAACAATCCATTTACCATCACATCAAAAAGAATAAAATACCTAGGAATAAACGTACCTAAGGAGGCAAAAGACCTGTACTCAGAAAGGTAAAAGATACTGATGAAAGAAATAAAAGATGATACAAACATGGAGAGATATATCATATTCTTGGATTGGAAGAATCAATATTGTGAAAATAACTATACTACTCAATCTACAGCTTCAGTGGAATCCTTGTCAACTTACTAATGGCATTTTTCACATAATTAGAACAAAAAAAATTTACAATTTTTATGGAAACACAAAAGACCTTGAATAGCCAAAGCAATCTTGAGAAAGAAAAATGGAGCTGGAAGAATCAGACCCTGACTTCAGACTATACTACAAAGCTACAGTCATCAAAACAGTATGGTACCAGCACAAAAACAGAAATATAGATAAATGGAACAGGATAGAAACCCCAGAGATAAACCCACACTCCTATGGTCCATTAATCTATGACAAAGGAGATAAAAACATACAATGGGGAAAATAAAACTTCTTCAATAAATGGTTCTGGGAAAACTGGAAAGCCACATGTAAAAAAAATGAAATTAGAACATTCTATAACACCATACACAAAAATAAACTCAAAATGGATTATGGACCTAAATGTAAGACAGGATACTATAAAATCTTAGAGGAAAACATAAGCAGGACACTCTTTGAGATAAATTGCGGGATTATCCTTTTTGCTCTGTCTTCCAGAGTAATTTAAATAAAAACAAAAATAAACAAATGGAAACTAATTAAACTCAAAAGCTTTTGCACAGCAAAGGAAACCATAAACAAAATTAAAAGACAGCCCACAGAATGGGAGAAAATATTTGCAAATGAAGTGACCGATAAATGGAACAGGATAGAAACCCCAGAGATAAACCCACACTCCTATGGTCCATTAATCTATGACAAAGGAGATAAAAACATACAATGGGGAAAATAAAACTTCTTCAATAAATGGTTCTGGGAAAACTGGAAAGCCACATGTAAAAAAAATGAAATTAGAACATTCTATAACACCATACACAAAAATAAACTCAAAATGGATTATGGACCTAAATGTAAGACAGGATACTATAAAATCTTAGAGGAAAACATAAGCAGGACACTCTTTGAGATAAATTGCGGGATTATCCTTTTTGCTCTGTCTTCCAGAGTAATTTAAATAAAAACAAAAATAAACAAATGGAAACTAATTAAACTCAAAAGCTTTTGCACAGCAAAGGAAACCATAAACAAAATTAAAAGACAGCCCACAGAATGGGAGAAAATATTTGCAAATGAAGTGACCGACAAGGGATTAATCTCCAAAATATACAAACAGCTCATGTGTCTTAATATCAAAAACAACCCAATCCAAAAATGGGCAGAAGATCTAAATGGACATTTCTCCAAAAACGATATACAGATTGCCAACAAACACATGAAAAGATGCTCAACATCACTAATTGTTAGAGAAATGCAAATCAAAACTACAATGAGATGTCACCTCACACCAGTCAGAATGGCCATCATCAAAAAGTCCACAAACAGTAAATGCTGGAGAGGATATGGAGAAAAGGGAACCTTCCTATACCGTTGGTGGGAATGCAAACTGGTACAGCCACTATGGAGAAGAGTATGGAGGTTTCTTAAAAAACTTAAAATAGAGCTACCATATGATCCAGCAGTCCCACTCCTGGGCATCTTTGCAGAGAAAAAACATGGTTTGAAAATAAACATACACCCCAATATTCATTGCAGTGCTATTTACAATGGCAAAAACATGGAAGCCATCTACATCTCCATTGTTAGATGAATGGATAAAGAAGACATGGTACATATATACAATGGGATATTACTCATGCTTTAAAAAGAATGAAATAATGCCATTTGCAGCAACATGGATGGACCTGGAGATTATCATACTAAGTGAAGTATGTCAGAGAAAGACAGATATTGTACGATATTGCTTATATGTGGAATCAAAAAATGATACAAATGAACTTATTTACAAAACTGAAATGGACTCACAGACTTAGAGAACAAACTTATGGTTACTGGGGGGAAGGATCTGGAGGGGGGATAGATTTGGAGGTTGGGATTGACATGTACACACTACTATATTTAAAATAAAATAGATAAACAACAAGGACCTACTGTATAGCACAGCAAACTTTGCTCAATATTCTGTAATAACCTAAATGGGAAAAGAATTTGAAAAAGAACAGATACTTGTATATGTATAACTGAATAACTTTGCTGTAAGGGGGAGGAGAGGGAGGGAGCCAGAGGGAGAGAAGAAGTCTAGGAAGAAAGGACAAGTAAGGAGGGAGGTAGAAAGGAAGGAAGGAAGGAGCGAGAAACAAAGAAAAACAAAAGAAGACAGAGAAGAGTGAATATTTGTGTTAACGCTTGCAATTGGGTGTAAGGATAGCAGCCATAAGTGTTCATCTTTTGGGGTTTTGGAGGGAAATGCGTTGAGGGAAGAAGAATTGGACTTTGCTTGGAATGACTTCTGAATTCTAACAGACTTCCTCTTTGGATAAATCACTTATTCTCTCACAGGGCTCATCTCATTTCCCTCCCAGGAAAATGAAGATAGTTAGCCCCAACATTTTAGAAGTTGGTACTTTCCATTTCTGCCATGGGGCAATTACTTAAAGGAGCCCCCTCCCAGTTACACACACAGATGAGCCATTTTCAGAGCAGAGCAGGAGCCCACGGTTTCTCAGACTCTTGGTCCCTGTGAGTTTTAGCAATCAGTTCCCCCTCACCCACAACTCTCCTTCTGCCAGCCTGCTCTTCAAGCTTCATACTAAGAGGCAGAAGGGAAATTTCTTATGCAATTCTACTAGGATGATGGGAACAGAGCCAATGTGTACCCAGTCCCATAATCTAGGCTCTCACCTCTACCTTTCTGTGATGGCTTTCTCACTGCCTAGGCAGTAACCACAGTGCTGTCCCCTCACTCTGTAGCAGAGACTACCTGCACTGCTCCTTGCCCTCTATGTTGGCCCTCCAGATTCTTCTGCATTGGGAGAGGAAAGAGAGAAAGAGCGAAGGAGTCAATTGCCTGACTGGGAAGAAATTGAAAGGAAGGAGTAAAAGACAACCTGAGGCATTAGACACAGTTGAGGAAAAGCCTGGAGAAAGAAAAGGAAGAACAAGGGGTGAAGATGAGGTTGTGACTAGAATGGAACTTTCCATCTCTCTAGCACTCCTCCCCCCTGATTTTACCGTACCAATAAAGCTAGCTGCCAAGGGCATCCTGACTCTTGCAGCCAGAATTGCCGGCATTTTTCCTAAGGTGCTCACATATTCATTCACAAATATGAAGTGCCAGAGCTAATAGGGTGTTGTGTTAGGCCCCAGGGACTTAATCAAGGTGTTAATAAGACCCAACGTTATCCCAAGGTATATTGGAATCCAGTGAAGAGACTAACAGGCTCACAAACAGCCAATATCTGAAAAAGGATATAAACACAATAGAAGGACAAATGCAATTATGGGAATATAAAGAAAATTGCAGGTAGGCAGTGGCATTTGAACTAAACCTTGAAAGATTATCTATCAGTACTTTGACTTATAGTCAAGAAAAGAATGGGCTCCTAGACATAATGAAGCACATGATTCAAGAGAAAGAGTGTAAAAATACATAGTTTCCCTATAGAGTAAATAGTCTTGTGCACTTTAAGGGCTGGGGGGGGCGTGTACACAGACTAATGTGAGCTTAGACTGAGACTATATTTTATTCATTTCTGTATAGTAGGTGCTCAGTAAATTATTCAAGGGCTAGATAGGCCATACCATAGTGAAGAACTTGGATACTAGTGAAAAGTAGTTTGCCTTTATTTATTTATGGTAATGGGGAGCCATTAGAAAGTTATTTGGTGGGGAGGTCCTGATAAGATCAAGCAAGATTACTTCGGCATTCTGCTTTGAGTGAAAGGAAATAGAGAGACTAGAGGCAAGAAAAACAGTTGGGAAATTAGTGCAGTCAGTTCACCAGATCAGGAAAGTTAAGATTGACCTAGGGCAGTAGCTCAAAAGCAGTAAGTATATGATCATAATCTATTTAAGCCATTTAAAAAAAATTAGACTAAAATGATCTTCTATTTGATTTCACAGCCTTCCTTGATTTTTGAAAGAACAGAATATCAGACTGTATGAAGAACGTTAAGGTTAAACCCTCTATTTTTATAGATGAGGAAACTATAACTCAGAAAAAGTAAGAGATTTGACCAACATTACAGTTACAAAATGACAGTTAGCGCTTGAACCCAGGTTCCTTAAATTTACTTAGTAATGTCTCCTGAAGGTTGCTCCCATTATCTCAAAGCATCATTTTTAACATCTTCTTTCATCACTTCACTGGTATCCCACAATTATCTCTCTAACATTGCCTTGACATAACACACTTTTTCTGTTCCAAAGCTCTATTCTACCCACCATCTTTGCTCCCGACTCTTCTATGGATAGTATGTTCTGAACTTATATCCTCCTTCCTACAGGGTTCCAGCCTCAGTGTAAGTAGCCAGCCTCTGCTAATCCTGTGACCCGACCAGGTATGATCATATCCTCATTTACAAAGGCAGGGAAGTGGTGAACTTCCTGAGATATGAAGTAACTTTATTTACTCATTCATGCTCATAGACATCTTATTCCAGAAAGCAGTTTGAGGAAGTGAAACAAAATGTCACCAAGACTCTCAGGAGGAGTTCTGTATCTCACAAGGGAACTGGAGTTCCACTGCTTCTGTAAGTAATGCCCGTTTGTGCTAGGAAACTGTTGTTTTGGTTTGTTTTTTATTCTGTTCCATTTTAGCTTGTAAAGGTAACATACAATTACATATTGGCTGTGCTTTTTGTACTCTCTGTTCCAGATATCAGCAGGATATAATTAAAGCTTAAGATTTTATGAGATCATAAATGAAGTGGAGGAGAGTGGAAGTATTGGGTTCTCCTATGTTTAGTAACCTCCCCTACCTGTGGTAATCAGTCAATTAGTCACAGTGTTTATTGATAGAAAGAAGAGTACATAACCAGAATATCAAATTACAAGAACTCTTCGTTCTCTTATTTTAGTTAACAGAATTTAAGGAGACATTTCCCATATGAAGTCATATTGAGAAGGACCATTTCCTTTTCCCAAAAGTACAGAAGTTTAACCAGTTCCTCAAGAGGTTGTACTACTACATCCTCCTTTTTACTGGTAGTAAAGTGAATGACATAAGCTTTTTTCTACTCCTAGGATGATTTATTGTTTCACTGGATTAGTAAATAAGTGGTCATCTTCAAGTTTGCATGAGTGAAAACCAATCTGTTTTTAGATTTGCTATTACATCTACCTCCAGAGAACTGAAACACTTGATTAAGAGATTTGTCATTGGCTTTGTCTTGATAGTTATATCAGATCTGTCTGCTTTGGACTTTGAAGATCAAATCAGGACTATACTTGAGAAAGAAACTATGTCAATTATGTAATAATGATAATTAATATTGATATAACATGTTGACAGTTCAAAAGCAATTTTTCACGTTTTCTGTCATTTAATCCTCATAATAACCTCATGTCATCATTGTTCTTTTAGAGTGAAATCCGAGTCTCATGAATTTGCTCAGGTGATTATAATAAGTCAAATAATTTAGGTGCATACATGTTACCATTCAAGGTACTTTACAGTCAATGGTTCATTCAATCCTCTCAGTGAGATTAAGATATTGGTATTATCCATATCTTCATTTTATAGATAAGGAAGAAATGCTATCAAATTGTGTAAGATCACATAGCAAGAAAGTGCAAAACTGAATTTGAACCTAAGCTTGACTTGAGAGCCTGTATCTTTGTTTGTAAGTTAAAAATGGACATTATTGACAAAGTCCTCTTTCTTCCCATCTCCAATCTCATTCTTGAATAACTCACTCCCTAGAAGTGGCCATTATCTTAAATTTGGTGGGTTTCCTTTCACTCCATGTTTTTATATTTTATAAATAGTTATATAGACAAAAGCAGTATATATATATATTTTGTTAGAATTACATAAATGATATTATACTATAATCATCATTCTACCACTCATATTTTTTTCATTCAGCGTTTTGGCTCTGTTGATGAAAGCATATGTAGCTCATTCATTTTTAATTGCTGTATAGTACTCCATTGATTGAATATACAGCTACTCCTACATTACTCTACTGACGTAGAGGTAGGTTTGGTCTCATTTATTATTGTTATTGACAACAATGCTATTAACACTGTTGTGTATTCCCCCACCCCAACCCTGGCTCTTACTAACCTCTTTACTGCTTTATTTTTTTCCATAGCATTTTAACACCTTCAATATATTTACTTGTTTTCTTTATTGCCTGCCTTCTTCTTTCAAAAAAACATTTTTTTTGAAATTTCTGGAATGTTTTAATGCTTGATGAAAAATACTTGAAATCTGGTACATACGGTATTCATCATACCTACCCAAGTATTTTTCCTTTCCATCCTTGTCCTTCATAATTTTCAAAATGTGTGGGGTATAGGTGAGAATTATATAAGCATCGGGACCCTGCTTTTCCTTAAGATGGAACAAAAGGTGTGAAATAGGGAACACTTCTGTATGCTGGTGTGTTTACAGATCACTTCAGGTTTTCCCCATGATTCAGGCATGAAGAGATTGAAGGATGATAATGTTTACAAATTAATGTTTCCTTTTCTGTGACGTTTCAGGCTTGAGGCTTAAGAATCTTCAAGGAGACAGTCCAACAGCTACTGCCTTGCTGATGAGCTATAGGAATCACAGACAGGCAGGTATAAAAGGAATTTAGGAAAGGAGCAGATGGCTAGGGTAGAAGAATGAATGCTAACTCACCCTTTAGGACACAAACCCCCATACTCAGTCAGTGGCAAGTTCTTTTAACACCTTATTTGCACCAAAACCATCATATTAGATTTTTTAAAAACATTTTTATTGAAGTATAATTGCTTTACAAATCGTGTTAGTTTCTGCTTTATAGCAAAGTGAATCAGTTATACATATACATATGTTCCCATATCTCTTCCCTCTTGCATCTCCCTCCCTCCCACCCACCCTATCCCACCACTTGAGGTGGTCACAAAGCACCAAGCTGATCACCCTGTGCTATGCGACTGCTTCCCACTAGCTATCTATTTTCGTTTGGTAGTGTATATATGTCCATGCCACTCTCTCACTTTGTCACAGCTTACCTTTCCCCCTCCCCATATCCTCAAGTCCATTCTCTAGTAGGTCTGTGTCTTTATTACTGTCTTACCCCTAAGTTCTTCATGACTTTTTCTTCCTTAGATTCCATATATATGAGTTAGCATACGGTATTTCTTTTTCTCTTTCTTACTTCACTCTGTATGACAGACTCTAGATCCATCCACCTCACTACAAGTAACTCAATTTCGTTTCTTTTTATGGCTGAGTAATATTCCATTGTATATATGTGCCACATTTTCTTTAGCCATTCATCCAATGATGGACACTTAGGTTGCTTCCATGTCCTGGCTATTGTAAATAGAGCTGCAATGAACATTTTGGTACATGATTCATTTTTTAAAATTTTATTTTTATTAATTTATTTATTTATTAGCATCTTTATTGGAGTATAATTGCTTTACAATGGTGTGTTAGGTTCTGCTTTACAACAAAGTGAATCAGTTATATACATACATATGTTCCCATATCTCTTCCCTCTTGCATCTCCCTGCCTCCCACCCTCCCTATCCCACCCCTCTAGGTGGTCACAAATCACTTAGCTGATCTCCCTGTGCCGTGTGGCTGCTTCCCACTAGCTGTCCACCCTGTTTGGTAGTGTATATATGTCCATACCACTCTCTCACTTTGTCACAGCTTACCCTTCCTGTCCCCATATCCTCAAGTCCATTCTCTAGAAACTCTGTGTCTTTTATTTTAACATCTTTATTGTGCTTCCCACTAGCTATCTATTATACATTTGGTAGTGTATATATGTCCATGCCACTCTCTCACTTCGCAACAGCGTACCCTTCCCGCTCACCATATCCTCAAGTCCATGCTCTAGTAGGTCTGTGTTTTATTCCCGTCCTACCACTAGTCTCTTCATGACATTTTTTTTCTTAGATTCCATATATACATAGTGCTGCTATGAACATTGGGGTGCATGTATCTTTTCAAACCATGTTTTTCTCCAGATATATGCCCAGGAGTGGGAGTGCTGGATCACATGGTAGCTCTTAGTTTTTTAAGGAACCTCCACACGGTTCTCCATAGTGGCTGTATCAATTAACATTCCCACCAGCAGTGCAAGAGTGTTCCCTTTCTCCACACCCTCTCCAGCATTAATTGTTGTTAGATTTTTTGATGATGGCCATTCTGACAGGTGTGAGATGGTATCTCATTGTAGTTTTGATTTGCATTGCTCTAATGATTAATAATATTGAGCATTCTTTCATGTGTTTGTTGACAATCTGTATATCTTCTTTGGAGAAATGTCTATTTAGTTCTTCTGCCCGTTTTTGGATTGGGTTGTTTGTTTTTTTTGTTATTGAGCTGCTTGAGTTGCATATAAATTTTGGAGATTAATCCTTTGTCAGTTGTTTCATTTGCAACTATTTTCTCCCATTCTGAGGGTTGTCTTTTGGTCTTGTTTATGGTATCCTTTGTTGTGCAAAAGCTTTTAGGTTTCTTCAGGTCCCATTTGTTTATTTTTGGTTTTATTTCCATGTCTCTAGGAGGTGGGTCAAAAAGGATCTTGCTGTGATTTATGTCATAGAGTGTTCTGCCTATGTTTTCCTCTAAGAGTTTGATAGTGTCTGGCCTTACATTGCGGAGTATTCTAACTTCATACTTTTACATGTACCTGTCCAGTTTTCCCAGCACCACTTATTGGAGAGGCTGTCTTTACTCCACTGTATATTCATGCCTCCTTTATCAAAGATAAGGTGACCATAGGTGTGTCGGTTTATCCTTGGGCTTTCTATCCTGTTCCATTGATCTATATGTCTGTGTTTGTGCCAGTACCATACTGTCTTGATTACTGTAGCTTTGTAGTATAGTCTGAAGTCAGGGAGCATGATTTCTCCAGCTCCATTTTTCGTTTTCAAGATTGCTTTGGCTCTTTGGGGTCTTTTGTGTTTCCATACAAATTGTGAAAATTTTTGTTCTAGGTCTGTAATAAATGACAGGTAGTTTGATAGGGATTGCATTAAATCTGTAGATTGCTTTGGGTAGTACAGACATTTTCACAATATTGATACTTCCAATCCAAGAACATGGTATATCTCTCCATCTATTTGTATCATCTTTAATTTCTTTCATCAGTGTCTTATAATTTTCTGCATTCAGGTCTTTTGTCTCCTTAGGTAGGTTTATTCCTACATATTTTATTCTTTTTGGTGCAATGGTAAATGTGAGTGTTTTCTTAATTTCACTCTCAGATATTTCATCTTTAGTGTATAAGAATGCCATAGATTTCTGTGCATTAATTTTGTATCCTGCTACTTTACCAAATTCATTGATTAGCTCTAGTAGTTTTCTGGTAGCATACTTAGGATTCTCTATGTATAGTATCATGTCATCTGCAAACAGTGACAGCTTTACTTCTGCTTTTCCGGTTTGGGTTCCTTTTATTTCTTTTTCTACTATGATTGCTGTGGCTAGAATGTCCAAAACTATGTTGAATAAGAATGGTGAGAGTGGGCAACCTTGTCTTGTTCCTGATCTTAGTGGAAATGGTTTCAGTTTTTCAACATTGAGAACGATGCTGGCTGTTGTTTTTTCATATATGGCCTTTATTATATTGAGGAAAGTTCCCTCTATGCCTACTTTCTGCAGGGTTTTTTATCATAAATGGGTGTTGAATTTTGTCGAAAGCTTTCTCTGCATCTATTGAGATGATCATATGGTTTTTCTCCTTCATATTATTGATATGGTGTATCATGTTGATTGATTTGCATATATTGAAGAATCCTTGCATTCCTGGGATAAACCCCAAGTGATCATGTTGTATGATCCTTTTAATGTGCTGTTGGATTCTGTTTGCTAGTATTTTGTTGAGGATTTTTGCATCTATCTTCTTCAGTGATATTGGCCTCTAGTTTTCTTTCTTTGTGACGTCTTTGTCGGGTTTTGGTATCAGGGTGATGGTGGCCTCAGAGAATGAGTTTGGGAGTGTTCCTCCCTCTGCTATATTTTGGAAGAATTTGAGAAGGATAGTTGTTAGCTCTTCTCTAAATGTTTGACAGAATTCGCCTGTGAAGCCATCTGGTCCTGTGCTTTTTTTTGTTGAAGACTTTTAATCAAAGTTTCAATTTGAGTGCTTGTGATTTGTCTGTTTATATTTTCTATTTCTTCCTGGTTCAGTCTTGGCAGGTTGTGCATTTCTAAGAATTTGTCCATTTCTTCCAGGTTGTCCACTTTATTGGCATACATTTTCTTGTAGTAATCTCTAATAATCTCCTGTATTTCTGCAGTGTCCGTTGTTACGTCTCCTTTTTCATTTCTAATTCTATTGATTTGAGTCTTCTCCCTTTTTTCTTGATGAATCTGGCTAATGGTTTATCGATTTTGTTTATCTTCTCAAAAAACCAGTTTTTAGTTTTATTGATCTTTGCTATCGTTTCCTTCATTTCTTTTTCACTTAATTCTGATCTGATCTCTATGATTTCTTTCTTTCTGCTAAATTTGGGGGGTTTTGCTCTTCTTTCTCTAATTGCTTTAGGTGTAAAGTTACATTGTTTATTCGAGATGTTTCCTGTTTCTTAAGGTAGGATTGTACTGCTATAAATGTCCCTCTTAGAACTGCTTTTGCTGCATCCCAGAGGTTTTGGGTCGTTGATTCTCCATTGTCATTTGTCTCTAAGTATTTTTTGATTTCCTCTTTGATTTCCTCAGTGATCACTTCCTTATTAAGTAGTGTATTGTTTAGCCTCTATGTGTTTGTATTTTTTACAGATCTTTTCCTGTAATTGATATCTAGTCTCATAGCGTTGTGGTCGGAAAAGATACTTGATACGATTTCAATTTTCTTAAATTTA